>NC_137739.1:44785256-45245256 GCF_963264785.1 Psittacula echo
TATGCTCACTAGAGTCAGAAATTATATGCATCATCTATAAATCAATGGGAAAAATATACAAAAACCAGCAACAGATATATTACTTTGTGCTTGAAATATTTTTATGATGGTTCCTATATAATATGGGTGCAATATATCATGAATTGGGTTGTTTACCTAAATTCTTAATAAGATTGTACTTATTTATGTAATGTACATTCTACTCTCAGTAGTTTAAGACTTGTCTTTTCCACAAATGGTAAGAAGCTACACATTACCACTAATATGATATAAATTCTTTATTCTATGCTAACTGTATGATCAGGATATGTGGACACTTCACAGACCATTAAAACCTAGTAATTGATAGGTAATCACACATTTGCTGGCTGCAGTAATGTACATGAAGGAGAAACCATTCTTTCTTACTAATGTAACATGTAGAACTTGCTGCTATTGCAACACTTAATGTTTGTAGTGCCATATCATTTTTAATGCAAACACTCATTTTCTGCCTCCTTCTTTCATTTTCTATTAAAATGCAACACAAACCAGCATACATTTCATTCTGTCCCTTTGAGAGTTGCATAAGCAGTTCCAAGGACTATCAGCTATTGTACTGTCATTATTATTGTAAATAAGTATTTTAGAGTTTAAGAGGTAGATATTTCATCAATTTTATTTTTCTAGGAGGCTCACTGCCACTCTTTCCAACTTTTTACATCTTCTTTAAGGAAGAGCTTTAGATAGCAGTTCTTAATTCAAAGACGACATTGCATCCCAAGACAGATTAATATTGTAGTTAATAAACAGCATCAATAAATTTGTCAAGGCTTTAATGACAACTGTACTGAACTTTTCATACTTCAGCTTTTCTAGGAAATGGCTATACTGAGGAATTTATTCTGCTTAATTGCTTTATATTAAACAGTTTTAATTAGCCATCCTCTAGTCTGTATGAACAGAAATAAATGGAGAATGCAGTCAGGAAAATGAACTCTTTTAAACCTTCCTATCATTGAAAAATATTACAAATCTTAGATGGGTTTTGTTATTAAAAAAACCCCCAAGAAATCACACACAAGTAAAACTGATAAAATTCCATTTAATCAATGTGAGAATGTTTAGTAAGTTTCTGCATTAAAGACCTATGATCTGTCTGAAATTTCCAACAAAATACAAATCCAGAATTTCTTATGCATTCGCCTTGAAGTTAAGAGACTAATTACATTAACTGATTTATTAATAAATGGAGCTTTTTGTCTAATTATTGTAAGTACTAACAGACTGGGGAACCATTCTAAATGTCTAATGTGCCTTGAAACCATTTTTTTTTTTTTTAGGTTAATTACGTTTCTCACTAAAGTCACTATAGATATGCCCCTCAGGTTTTACACTGGAAGATTAAAGAAAAAAGTAAAGGTGATTACCTCATTGGCCAGCTCCAGTAATACAGGGGCAGCTGCATTTTTCATCACCCCATTCAGGTACCTAGATAAGACAAAGCCAGGTAATTCTGCAGTGGCAAGAAAATACCAGTTTATACATGTCAATATCCCTTGTGAACCTCTTTCATTTGGGGGAAAATACCCCAGTACAGAGTATTTAATTGGAAATCTTTTAAGAAAAAATATTTTAAAAAAATCACTAACTCTCCAGGGTTGTCTCCTATTCATCTGCAAGATATATCAATCTCAATTAAGTAAAAAACACAATAAATCAAGAAATTTTAAAAAAATTTGGCTTAATGACATACAAATAAATGATATTTGTACTCTGGAAAAGATAGATCACAGACAAATAAACCTTTATTATTCACAGTAAAGATCTGGGGTTCCATATGACCTTCAACTATGATGGCTCACTACCTATCTTATTCAATTCCTTTCTATACACAAAACCATAAATTCTCAAATTAAATCCAGATTTTATCAACTGAGCAGTTGATTCAGTTTCCACAGAAAAAAAAAATAAATATTTAGGATCCAATAAAGGGTGATAGAAAGTCATTATCCTATCAGTGGCAAAGGCTTAATGTTTCTGGTGAAGGGTATTAGACCAATATGGATTCACAGTGGTGTTTCTGACCGTTGCTTCATAACAATATTGCCTTCCTCACTGTCTGTTACTTTTACTGTTTGATGTGTGCCTTTCAATAGTGCCTAAAACCTGTTCTCAGGAGTTGGTGGGAAGAACCTATATTATTGCAAGACACTGTGCTTTGCAGCTATGTGGAAAAGAACAATAGTTACCAATATTTGAATCTGTTCGTTTATCCTATCTGTATTCATATAGCTTATCATTACTGACATCATTAGAAGGCCACAGCCTTTCCAGCTCTGTCATTATCTATACATCAGAAGCCACTCTTCTGCTCATTAGTTACAGACATTAAAATTCTTCATCATTTTATCCTTACATGGAATGGGTGTAACACCTTTATATAAACCTCTTCACAGAGCATTTAGAGGGCTTTTTGTTTGCAAGATGTTCTGAAGCTTATTAAGGAATGAAGGAAATGATAAAAGCTTTTTGCTGTAACCTATTTAAATCCTACACAAAAAAAATCCACAAAGCAAGACAATTTGTGTATATTTAAACTTCAAAAA
The DNA here is from genome assembly GCF_963264785.1 of Psittacula echo. Classification (NCBI taxonomy): domain Eukaryota; kingdom Metazoa; phylum Chordata; class Aves; order Psittaciformes; family Psittacidae; genus Psittacula; species Psittacula echo. The sequence goes on from NC_137739.1 coordinate 44,787,845, forward strand.
TTTATTACAGAAACAAAAAAAGGAGACATCATAAACAAAATACCTACCCAGGAAGGTTTACTTGACATTAATGCTCTAAACCATGCATCCAGTTGACCAAATAGCAAAGCTACACCTAACAATGGAGTAATTTTCTAATTTGCTCCCAACGGAGGCCATAAGAAATGGATATATGCAAAAACTGATCGTTTCCAACCTAGGAAAGCAATGGCAGCACAATAATCTGCTTCTGTGTTGGTGAGAATATAAAAGAGCATACACACAGACTGGAGCAGTAAAATGGATGCTACAAAAGAGAAGTCGAGAAGACATGTTTGCCAAGTTTATGCTTGAAGCATTTCAAACTGGCTTCTGACTCAAGTAGTCTGCCCCTGTAGCTTATGCAACATACTATACAGTAAATCTACTAAAACAGGATTGAGATGAGTTTTCTAACTACTAACCAGAACATCTCTGATTTTAAAACACGTGCATTTTATTTGGCCATGTTAATACATTTGCAATGTGAAATACCCAGAAATAGCATAAAGAATGATCTTCTCTACCACCACCATATAGCTTCATACATAATGCATTAGTTATGTACTACTATCATACTTCAGACAGTGCACAAGGGGACATGAGACCAAATCCTCCCACTTGATGTGAGCCAAACTTAATCATACCAATGTTCTTCCTAAACAGCACAGGAGAAGTGCAATATGATCCAGTACATATTTTTACAGAACAGTACAACCACTAGAAAAAGAAAATCAAAATCCCAGAACAGGACAATTCACACTAGATATTCTAAATCAGTGTCTACTAAAATGAAGCTCTGCTTATGAAGCTCTGCTTAGGTTTTAAATATACGGCTCTGTGGAAGCACAGTTAATTTTCACAAATGAAGGCTTTTTGTTTATGTTCCTGATTCATGCAGATTAATATTAAGCATAAATATCAGACATCTATAATCACAGTTATCAACTCACTTGCCATACAAGCTCCTCAGATATGTCAGTCTACTAGGAAATATTTTAATTGTGTATCTTTACCAGTTATCACTATGCCCCAATTATGTCACTGCAGTATTTTTAGTAAAGCCTATAGAAGAAACAGACAAACTATAAGGTATAGCAAATACAATTTATTAGCTTCAGATGCATACAATTGTAAAATATTGTAAAATGACAAAAAGGTTTTCATCCTCCCTTAACAGCTATTTCTGATGCTTCTGTTGATAAAACAAGAGTGTTCTAAAAATTAGTGCTTTAACTGGCAATACATGAATATGTAACTTTTTGTAACATAACACAAATCTTTTAAAAGTACAAGCAACTGTAACAGAACAAGCTCCCTAGCTGTGAGGAAGTTATCATCGGTGTTAGTCTTGACAGAGAAGCCCTATAATTACAAACTATAGGCAACATACAATAAATGCTATCATATACCTTGTAAAACATATTTGCCTACCCTGACTTAGAGCCAAAGAAGTAAACACTTTCTCAATCAGTGACCAAACACAGAAAAATTTGTGCATTTGCACTGAAAACAATTTTAGGTGAACGGTTTTGTAATCCTCATCCCAAAGTCTTTATTTATTTTTATAGAAAATCAGCTTCATAAACTAATAAGCTAATTTACTCATAATTTCCATAACAAATACTAGTTATGATAATATTCCTGACTGGGGTGGTGAGGTGATACCTTCGGTAGTAAGTTTCAACAGCTTCAGCAGTGTGATGCTTGGCATGTGTTCTTTTGATTTGTTTCTAGAAAAATGAAAAAACAGAGTCTTACAAATGTGTCACAGATCAAAATACAGAAATCATGACTGTCCAGACACATGTTCCTTGGCTACACTTTGACAAATAAACTGAACTATGTTTTTAGATTCTGTACAGAAATGACATTCAATCTACCTATTGAATTGAACATCTTCAGACTGTACTGCAATGTACCATATATGTAAAAGCCAGTAATGTCACAATAATTGAATCTAGATAAGTTTACTGAAGGCTGCAGAGGGCAAAGAAAAACTTGTTCTCTCTTTCAACCTTTGTATTAATTTTCCCTCAATTCAATTCCATCTAAGTCTGGTGCACTCTAGTTTTACAATTCAATTGGCATTTTTAACCAGGAAGAACATTGCTTAAAACCAACTTATTTGAAAAACTACAAAAAGTAATTCCATAGAGACTTGCCACTTGACTGACACCTGTCATCTCATGATAAATGACTCCATTTTCTGCCTCTCTTGCCTTCTGCCACTCCGGCAATGGTCATTTATCATCATCTCTGTCAGCAATGGAAAGCAGCACTGACAGTGCAAGTCAGCAAACATTTAGCACATGGAACCACGCAACACAGGGAAATTATTATTGTCAGAATAATAATGGTTTAGCATAATTTATTACAGGTCCACCAAATAAGCAAAGGCTAGATGTTATTAGACAGATGGATGGGTAGGCTTGGCAGACATCCACTGAGACTCAGGCGGTGCTTGATGTGGAAAAAGGAACATCCTCCAAACCAATCAGAAAGCTGGCAGTTCAATTACAAAGAAATAAAGGGACATTCATCATTCAATTAGGCACCTGTCAACCCTCACAAAGGAGAAAACTTCTAACCTGGTACTCCTGGGAGAAGATGCTCAGCAGAGTGGACTGCGATTGACTGGAACAAATAAAAGAAGGACAAAGTTAATTACTGGAGTGCACTGCAAAGAAACAAAAGAGAAAGGAGCTTCAAAGGTAGGCCTGCTGCCCTGTAATCTAACAGAACATGAAAACAAGTGTGGAAAAGTTGTTCCAGATGAACACGTCAGACAAAGGCTTCCTGCTGCTAGGTCAAGGAGAGAGTGTATGAGGGAGGGGAGGAAAATACAGCAACAGTTTCAAAGCAAACAAGCATATTGTTTGGGTGATTCCTTTTTCAGCTTCAGAACCCACAAAGTTCTAACAGGAGCAGGTAGAAAAGCTAAAAGGTAACAGGCAGAAAAGAAAACAAATCAAAATTTCCATTAGTAATTGATGGAGATAAATTCCATCAGCAGTTGGGAACATGCTGCTTGTTCATTGGCAACATATTGAAATTCATTTTGTTAGCAGCAAGGGAAGCTCTTCAGTAGCTGTCTCATGTTCAGGTTAAAAACTTCCCCCTCTGTCAGAAGTAGCATATGGGACCACTGGAACATTCCCACTGAAACTGATGTGCTTTGAAAATAGAAACTTTCACAGCAGGAAGCCAACATTCCCTGGAGTCGGTCATTTCCAAAAGCTGCCATAAGCTTCATTCATCTAAGGCTCCACTCAATGTCAAACACCTGGCAATGAAGCAACCTGGAAAGCATTCTTCCCAAGTGGGAATTTTTCTCTCTGAATTGTTAACATTTAGAAATGGTACAAGATTTTTTTTTTTTTTCTCTGAAAGGCAATCAATACCACACCACTACTGTTTTCAATTGTCCTCTGTGGATATATATACCTCATCACATCCTGAATACAATTAATTGCTCCTGATATATTTTCCTACTACATGCAACTTGAACAAATTATAGTCTCAATAAATTGAGTTTTATTGTACAGTAAAGCATTATGAATAATTAACATTTTTCCTTTCATGAACTTACCTACCAAGGCCAGCACATCTTTGAACATAGGTAGTACAAAGATTCAGCAATGCCTAAAGTCTTACTCTTCTGTCAGATTTCTTGCATGTGAATTTAACACCCATATCACCTCATATTTACATTAAATTTAAATGTTCTCTCCATACTCAAATGGTCCTTCTCCTTGCAATTTCCATGCCTCAGAAATAACTAATCTAAGATAAGGAAGCATCACTCCCATTTTCAAGAGGTAAAACTGAGGCACAGAATGACTAAATAGTTTGTTAGGTTTAAACAGACAGTATGTCTAGGCAGCAGAATACGAAGTGTTACCTCTAAACCAACCAGCTGAAGCATTAGGAACAAAGTGACTAGATTAATGTACTGCTGTATGAAGAGTTTATTATTACCCATATTTGTGCTTCCAGAATCTTTGCCATAATACTGTATTTTGGGCTTTTCTGTCCAGCACAACATCTGTGTGACAGCAGTAAGCTAAGCCTTGATCTCTGGTATTTTACACATGAGAATATTCACTCTGAGTATGTGTTGACCGAATATTAAAACCGTAAGAAAATTATATCAACGTAAACTAGTACACAGACTTATGAAATGAATGGATTACAGAAAAAAGAATTACAATGTAATCAAGAATTTAAATATTCTTAAATATACATCATTGGACACAGAGGCCAAGAGTTACGTAACACAATGCCTCCCCAAAAGGTGCACCACTCAATTATGGCAACTTTAAACATGCGTATGCAATCATTAGAAGGTGAACAAAGGAAAGAAATTAAGATTATATACTTACACAGGCTACAGGCATACGCAAAGCTAAAGAATTTCAAATTGATTTATCTAAAAAAACCCTGCAGGCTATAAATAAGTTGGGTACACATGGCCCCCTAATGGCTCTCCACGTAACTATTATGATCTGGCAGATTTACATGGTCATAATGGTAGAACTGAATTTAGAGAAAAGATGTGGAAAACCCCAAAACAAAACAGGATAGCATTTAAGTGGATTTCTGGTTCAAGTTCTCTCCCTCTGACATACCAATTTTTGCATTTTTAGGCTATTCCCAGCATGATTACTATACCTATTGTACCATTATCCTATTATACCCACTGACATATCAAAAAAAATTAAGACCTTTATCCCTCTCTTCTCACTCCTGACTCTTGTCCATTCTATTTGTTCCCTTGGTGTCCTTGGATTTTGCCCTTCTACTTCAGTTTTGTCCAACACTCCTCTCCTATGTTTCCAACTGTTCAGGTCATTTAGGACCTACCATGAACACTAACAAAAACAAAACAAAACAAAAATCAGCCCAACTGAACAACTTGGATATATACTGGATTGCAGTACAAAACCACTACAACTGTGACAAACAGAATTATTCCTCTAATATCAGCCAAAGAATTTCAAGCCTTATTACCAGAGTATCTTTCCCCTTGCCCAAGAGAAGAGGATTTAATCATCACATGGCTGCTCCCATGTTTTTTTCTGGTTAACACAGTTCCTCTCTTAAACACCAAAACCACTTATCTGTCACCCAGCGTTTCCTTGCCACAATTCCATTGCCACAACTTCCTGGCAAAATAAAATAGATCCTCAAAACACAACTGGAACATCTATTGCAAGATGTCACTGACAGAAACCTGAAACATCATGTTTTCAGAAAGCGCTGAAAAAGACAGTGTACTTGGAGAGGGGACAGAAGTCATGAACATGCATTTGCATTATAAAACAGCATGATCACAACTGCTGATACTGACAGCAGGGATACTGCTGTGTAAGTTATCACTACTTCTACAGGAGCAGCCAAATTCCTAGGGCTTCATCCATCCTCTTATGCTATACAGGATTTCAAAGCAGCAAATGCGCAGACAAATTAATATAGCTGAGATATCCAGGAAAACAAACATAACACTGAAAATGTCTTTTACTCAAAATAACATTTCAGTGTTGCATTATTGTTTCTCATGGAATAAACTTTGTAGTAAGCCTCATACCTTACTGAAAGGCTACAGATATAGGTATGTTTGTGTCCAACAACTTCTTTTGTCAGGAACCAACTGTAGAGCCAAGGTACATATTTGCTGATTTTCTGAAACCAACAATGCCATCCCAACTCATAATTCCAAGTACTACCTAGTTTAAATAATTAATAAATTAATGTGTTATCCATCTTGTAGAACTAAATCTGGTTTTTTAGGAAAACAAGCAAACTTCCTCAAGTTCTGTAGAAGGCCACGTTCATGGAAACATTTTCTTCTGCAATTCCAGATGGTAATGGATATTACCCCCAAAGCTCTGTTCAAACAACCAGCCTCGCTCTTTAGATATCCTCTTTTTCTTGTACACCAACATCCATAATGGAACGATTTACCTTTTGTTACTCTGTGTTGATGTTGGTGGCACTTTGTATCCTTGTCAATACATAACTGTATTTAGGCAGAAAACTGAAATCTAAGATCTGCTACAAAACACCTATTTTTTTTTTTTTATTTTTTTTTTTTTTTTTAAGAAAATAGCTTCTAATTTTGAAAAATGAAATGTCATTGCCTGGTTCCAAATTATATAAAGATATAAAAAATTTGCTTAACATAAGAAAGTGTTATTCGTATCAAAGATATCTATAATATAGAAATCCCACATGTAAAATGGGATGTCCAATTCAGACCAGAACAAGAGATAAGAGAAATTACCTCTAAGAACAGTCACGAGATCAATAAAGCTAAAAAGCATGTCTGGTGCTGGAAAAAAAATATATCTTTTGGTAATTTAATATGTAAGAATAAAATTTAGACCATTCTTTTCCAATGAATCTCAGAATTTGGTAGAGAATGCTATTATCCCTGGTGAGTATGTCAGAAATGTTTTGTTTTGCAATGAGTACTCATATATAAACTAGTAACAGATAATATGCTGATGCAGACCAGTACTTCATAACTAGAGCTGATACAAAACTCTGGCCAAGAAGCAGCTAGTAAGGACAAAAATAATTTAAATGGACAGGATCACCTTTTCAGCAAAGCAGGCTTGCAGATCTAGCCAAGATTTGGGGTGCCGTCCCACTTAATACTTGCTATTTACTACTGCTTCAGCAGGAGAAAATCCAAATATGACAACTTCTGCAAATACTATATTATCAGCCCTGGCTGACAATAATTCTTATTAATTCTTTAGGGATGAGATAAAACTTATGCTTTTCTACTTTATTTTCTGAGATTATTGGAAACATAAAATTTTAGGTACAAAACCAAGCTTCCACCTGTGTCATCTATTAATTTTAAAAGGAGCTGTGTTTCCCTCATCTTTAACTCCACACTTTTTGCCTAAAATAGAAAGACTAAAAATTCAGCTTTACATTTCATGTATTTTACCATGGAACAAAGGAAGAGTATCTAGAAAGATCTGTTAAAAAAAAACCAACCAACCAAAACCAACCAAAAACCAAACTAAAAACCTAACAGTAAATATGAATTGCAGCATTTAACACAGTAACTATCTACACAAGTGGAGACAAGCACGGGGAAATCAAAGTCCATCATAAAACAAATATATATAATACATATATATTTTTTTTATATATATATATCAAATAGCCTTGATTTTTTTTCCAGCAAATCAAATCTACAAAAAATATTGCTTCATTGCTTCCCTTCCACAAAATGGAGCATTCCACTTCATTAAGACTATAAATATATTGGTTAAAAAGCGGGGGTGGGGGGTGGGGGGCAGGGGCCGTGTTTCCAAAATTCAAAAGCTGTTAAGTGTGAAATCCCAAAGCAGCAGTGTCAAACCTTCTCTTGGAAATGCATACAGCACTGCACTTAGTTATTACAGGCATTCAAATACGGGAGAAATTGTTTCTTTCCTTCCAGATTACCCAGAGTGAGTACGTAGTGCTAGACAGATCCTTTCATGAAACATTCTGCAGCAGGTAAGAGTCTCTCATTTCTAATAATTGGAAAAGAACTTCCCCTTTCCATGTACAATAACTTTTAAAATATTTTAACTAATGTAATATTGAGCTTTAAAATAAAAGTAATACATATAACTTTAAAGCTAGACTTACATGGTCTTTCCGTGATGGATTAAGAATCTATGCGAGAAAAGAAATACATGAATTTGATGCATTTAAATGTCTGGGGGTGGAAAGGGAACCCTCCTCACAGCTATACTGAGACTCCAGAATGTGTGCCTAAAATACATTTGTCTTGTTACATTTTCAAAAACCTGAAAGAAACCCAAACAGCCTTTTAATTCTCCTGTACTACAAACACTGGCACAGGGACTCCTAAAGAAAACAATGTTTCTATACTGCTTATCATATGCTAACCAGTCCACACTTATGTGCAACACATGCGCAGATGTGTAAAATCTCTGTGGCTTCCCAGAACTGCAGGACGTAGCCTACAAGTACCAAAGCTTGAGAACCACTTGGCTTACATGCATCCAAGCACTGAAAGACATGGAACGAGGGAGGACGCCTCACTGACATCTAGAATAGCTATGGTTTTAGCCTCTCTTTGCTGCAGTTTTTAATATTAAAATCTCACCTAAAGTTTTAATATGGTTGCGGTCACTTCTCTGAATGAAAATTCTCAAAAAGCAGATTATTGTCTCTGTAAACATTTCTACTTTATCACTCACAAAATTAACACAGATTTATCAGAAGTCAGTGAATTACCAATTTAAGCTAAATCAATATATGTGTCTATATATGTGTGTGTGAATATATGTGTTTGAATAGGAGTTTGGAATAACTAAGCGATATAAAAGTACCTAAGCCTTTAGCTACAACACGGTAGCTTCTGTAAAATGGCTGTCTTCCAATGTTACAGCTTTCCAGCTACACCAGTTCAAGTCTGGGATACAAAAACAGTTTTATTTTCTTTACATATGAATCCTTCCAAACAATGAAACACTGAAGTAGCTACTACTTTGAGAACTACTAAGTCAATACAGTGCTGCTGGGGAAAGACTCCTGTTACAAATATATTAATATAAAAATCCAGCTTTTTAATATATATTAAAAAATAAGTACCTGCTAATATGCTCATTTCAGACTTAGTATTATCATATTTAAAGTCACGATAAAGTTCAAGTTCATTTGGAGAACTACAGCACTAATCAATGTAGAAATTCTCTCATATCCCGTTCAAGTAAACTGTACAACAGCTCAATGCAAAAGATTTAAATATGTACCACTTACTAAAAATTGTCTTTTCCTCAAAGTTGATTTCATACCTTTGGTAGGATCAAAAATAAAAACCAAAAGTAAAGAGTCCAACTAAAAAAGTCATCCTGCAATGAGGTCTTACACTATCCAATGATAATAAAAAGGTTAAATGCAGGCATGTGCATACAACTTTGCTGCCTATAGCCAGGGTTATGAGAATAACTGTATGAGAAAGCTCCGAGATGGCTACTTGAGAAGAGTCATCACTTCTATGACCTTGACACTGGTTGGTCCCACAACTTCTATACAATTTAGTGATGTGCAAGAACAGATGATGGTGCAATACATAGAAATGGCAGCATTTAAAATTCATAGTAGCATAAGGCCATTACTTTTCCCACTGGGCCACTTGAACTTTAATAATGTCTGACCTAGTTGGCCAATAAGTTCTAGCAGCAGACAGAGGAAAACTGCCAGTATTAGATACTGTTTGATTTTTCATTTAGAAAGACTTAGAAGTTCCTTTAAGAACAGGGTACCAATTTTTCCTGTAGACACCTAATTTTTTTTTTGTGTCTGTTGTAATGGCCAATATATTTTCAAACAACTGCATACTATGAACAATCCATATCAGATGTGGAAAAAAAATAAAATGCAGAGGTAAATAAGAATTATCAAGAAAGGCAATGATCACAAAATAATGCTAGCTCTTCGCAGAGATAAATTACACCTTCTTTCATCCACATGACAAAAATTAACTTTCAATAGTAGTAATACAAGTGTAACCCAATATATGCCATATTCAAAGTATTTCTGATCAAGCCCCCAAAATGAAAAGAGAAATCAGAATAAAGACGCTATTTTTCCATTCACAATTGTATGCTTATGATGAGAACAACAACATTATGTTTTAACAGTGATAAACACTGTCAGATATTATAGTTAAAAATGGAACTCTGAAAACACAAGAACTGTACAGTAGTATTTCCAAATGAAAATACTTTTTTGGTCTTATTATCTTAGTAAGCAAGTACAGAAAATAGATAATAATTCGCCTGAGATACTGTTCTGATACTTTCTTCTTTCCAGAATAAAACAGCACAGTGCTTGTCGCACGAATGTTTGAAACCTACTTAAATGCCAAGTCCACACAGAGACCTTTGTAAGTAAATACTCTTTCACAAATGTTTCAAGTGAAGTCTCTTCCATAAAAACATAAAACTATTTTGTAAGTTCAATTATCAAGCTGGAAAATATTTTCAGATGTAATACAGAACCAAAATATATTCACAACACAGACTTAAAGAACACAGTGTCAGAGCTAAACCATGAAATTAAAATTCTCAAGTATTTTGACCTCAGTCTTCAATGTCTATTGCCTATTTTCACCTTATCCATGCCAAAACTTCTCTGGTACCCTTTGACCATCTAGTCAGGGAGTCCATTGATGAAAGAAATTGACTGAAGTCAAATAGGGTTTGCCTCCCACATACACCTTGATAACCTTAGCAGTTGTCTCCACATCTCCACCTCCTCGTATTTTCTCCTTTAACTCTACAGAATAGTATTTCACAGAAAATTAAATAAAAAGCAAAGTTTGAGACTAACATAAGCAGATGATTTGCTACGCCCTTGTCCTCAACCACTTCAAGCTAAAAACACATTTGCAAGTTTGAACTCTTCCTCTTAGTACCACAATCTAAAAGTTGAACCATTAGACAAAAAATACACAAAAGTAGTTATCTGTTGACAGCTGTGCAAAGAAGCTAAAATTGAAAACAGAGATTTATCCTCCACATTTCCTATCTACCCTCTTTATAGCGCCAAGGTCCATACACTGAAAAAACCATTCACTTAGTAGGCTATAACTGGAAAGAAACATTTGATATATTCATTTTGTGTTCATCTTCCTCATTTTGCTCGGCTAGCTTTATTGTGCTACTTCCCTTATCCCCCAAGCAAAGGATCAGATTATAGAATACCTTGTCAAGAGAAGTTTTCCAGACTCCAGTATTACATTTCCTGATTGTGGAGAAAGAGGAAAATCATTCTACTTTGTATTTTTCGTCTTCAAACCTATATTGTCCTGCATAAACTAGATGTTTAAATTTAATTTTAGAAAAATATTTTTATGTATGAACGGCAATTCAAAGCTAATCAGACTGATCATTTTACATTAAAAAATTAGCCTGCATGTAAAAATCATATCTGTGCCAGTTTGAAACCTAATAAATCCCCATCCTTAAACAATTTGCTCCTAAAAATATATAATCGAATCTAGAAAACTAGAAACTATATTTAAATTTATTATTTACAAGCAATTAATTACGAAGACAGCCAGGTGGCTTTCATTACATAAATTACTGTTAATGACACTTGCCTCATGCTGCTACTGTATTTAGCATCTGCATGCATCACATGTCAAGTACACACACTGTTGCACAGCTATCTCCAGGGTAAAAAGTGAACACCTTAAGTCAAAAAAGCTTCCAATAATCCAATCAAAATTGTTAATTCTTTAAACAAATCATGATCTTACTAACGTTCCCCATACAGGATATCATTTTAGCTCTATCAAAGGTGGATGATACATAAAAGTAGTTTTAAGTAAATTCCAATGTTGGGAATGATACAGATTTAAGGCAAGAAATGAATCCGTTTATATGTAGTCCCCTTGTGATTTTCAGTCTAAAGCCCTAAGCTGTGTTTATCATCTAAAAGTTTAAAATTTTAAAGCTATTTGTAAACTAGAAAACAAAACAGAAGGAAAGAGAATAATTCTTCTCTACTTAGCTGACAGAAAAGTATCTGCATCTCTAAACTTATTGTACCATATTATGGAGACCTGTACAAAGTCTATTTTCAGCCCCAGACTACTGTGGCATAGAGGGAATAAACTAATTTAATTCCACTACTTACTTCCCCTTGGCAAGATGGAAGAAACACACTAAGCAGGAAACCCAGCTGTTCCCTTTTACCAGTGGTCTTCCAGCATTCTTTTTTATAAAGCTGTCTACCTACAACTGGCAGCCACTACGAAGGGAGCATCTGACAAGAGGTGATCACAATATTACATTATCCTATCCTTAAACTTCTCTGATGTTCTTTTCCACTCTTACCAACAGGATTTTCCTTTCCCTTCCTTCTCTTTCCAGAGGATTTATTTTTTGGCGTTCTTTGCACTGCTCTGAAAATATGCACAATGATTACACACTTTGCTTCCTGCAGTGCCACAGAAAAGGTTGGGTTTCCAGGAGAACTCTTATTCCATGCACTAATTTAACAGAATCATCTCCAATGTAAACAGTGAATAGGTCCACCGTATAGCATCACATTAATTGAGCACCAAAATTTGACCAGTCTTGGTAGACTGGGCCTATAGGCCTTGGTAAATAAATGTGGAAGCCAAGGAAGGAGAGCTAGTTCAAAGTCAAACAGTTGTTCTATGTTAAAATAAACTAAAGATGACCTCAACATGCATCATGACTCACTGGCACTCCTTGGATTTCTGAAAGTTCTCTAAAACGTGATAAAAATATACACTGATGTCTTTACATTAAGCACATAAGGACTGAAAGAAAAGAAAAAAAGAAAAAAAAAAACCATGAAAAGAGGGTAACTAAACTTCACTGGAATTCCGTGAAATTTGACTCTTAACATCCTTCAGGCAGTTTTCAAAAAGGCCTCACACAAAACATCCCAACCCCATCCTCTCCCATTTTAAAGTCTTTATACATTATAGTAAACCAGCAAAGGCCACACAGCCTTTTTCTCTTTCAGATTTTTAATTTGTTCTTCACATTTAAATATCAGGTCTTTGTATGTTACCTAAGAGTGGCAAATTAGCAGAACTAGGACATCAGTAAACAGTGGAAATTAAGAGAAAAAAACATTCTGAACTGTATGATTCACATTTCTGCATGTTAGTCAGTAACTAACAATGTCATATTACATTTGTTATATACAATGTATTTTTTAATGAGAATACACACTCTTTTATAAAAAAAGTCAGTCACCCACTTTGCTTTTAACTAAAGGCATCTGAACATGTCTCCTAATCAAAAATAAGGATGTTGAGAGCTAGTTTATAAAACCCAAAAGAATTGGAGGGTAGAAGGGAGCTAAGCCATAAATTAATACTAATTTAGGGTGGACAACCTTCGTTTTCAAACTTCTTTTAAGAACAAGTAAAAGTTTCTTCTATCAATTTTCATTTAGAAGTAATTACTTTCCCCACAACAGTAAATCTTGAAGGCCCAAAACTGAAAAAAATGGCATGAATGTTATTTTCAGCACAGCAGATATGCTATGTAGATACTCTGTCCTCTTTGTACGCTGAAGTATTTAGTTAATGCACCGCTTTCCACTAAACCAACCACAAGCAAATCCTGAATTTAAAGTTATGACTGCTCATATGTGATCTGTCACCTGGATTAAAAAAAAAAAAAAAAAAAAAAACCAACAACAAAAAAGAAAGAAAAAAAGGCAGAAGGCCTCTCTAGCCACCTAATCACCATATCAATGACACATGCCACAACAGAGAAGCACTAGTTTATTTGATTGATCATGGTAGATAAACTCCAAATAACAGAGAAATTAACAAATGCTTGACATTTGCTCAACATCCATTATTCTGACACTGCTTTCAGGATTTCAAAGCCTGGGAGTATGCTTAATCAACATTCATATTCCCTAGTGAGCTACAGGCACCATATTGCGCCCCGCCTTAGTACTGATGAAAACTGTATATTGGCCATTTCCAAAATGTTCTGGGACTCCACACAGGGCCCCTTCTCTCCCTTGTTCCTGTTCTGCAGTTTTCTTTTAAACACTTCCAAGACAAAAGCATCTGCCAGTTTTTCTCTCTGGGGATGTATGCAAAATGAACTTAACAGTTTTAAGGCAGGAGAAACTCTCACATCTAAATTCATTCATAGGACAGAAAAGGGCCTAAGAGGCCTCTCCAGGGACAAAACCCTGCTGAAATTTTCCCCGACAACTGTGGGAGCTTTATAAAATCTAAGTCCAGACAATTTCCAATTCAAATGCCCAGCATAGCATGACCTTTGTCAGATCTATGAGCCCTAGATGCACCCACTATTTTTTTATTCTAACCAGCACAGACATTAGACAGGGCACTACTGCTAAGCAGGAGGCTGAATATTTGCATGCTCTCCTATTGTGAAAATGTAACAGTGACAGCACTGTGTCGAATTCTTTTCCCCCTAGAACTTTAACTCCATAGGAGAGGCATAGCTGACAGATGACTCTCCCAACATCTGTGTTATGTACACTGCACAGCTGAGGAACCTTGGATCACTGTCACAGCTTCTCGGAGATGACCTACACCTTTCTTATATCTACCCATGATCAAAAAAGTAAAATAAAAATTTGAAAATGCCGGTTTTTAAAATGAAAAGTAAATATGGCAAGGAAGATTAACATAATTTAGTCATTGAGCTGTTCACATAGCAGCTCACCATATGTTGTATAAATGTCCTATACAAAATAATATATCAGACCTGACACGTTGCACATCATATTGTATTATTTAATATGCTTACTAAAATTTCATGGATCAAGTGCCACTTCTGAAAGCAGACAGAAAGCCCTAGAAAATATTTCTTCATCTTCCATGATTTATTTTGATTACCTTTTACAGCTACATGATAAAGTGGAACTTGCAAAATTACGAGGTTAAGGTTTACACAGCTATTGCTTCATATACTAAAATATAACAAATAGCTCCATGTCTGTATATCCTTTTACTTGCATTTAATATCAGAAGCACATTAACTAAGCACATTGCTTTCCACTGCATATTTTAATAATTTTAACTGGTTATTTCAGTAAACATTCTGATCCACCAATGCAAAGTTCCACTGAGAGAGAAATGTATATATCACTGATAAAGAGGCTAAGGAGCCTCTTGAGAATTACAAAATAAACTAAAGCAAACAATTAACATACGATACATGTTGACCACCCCAGATCTGCCTACATAAAAATATATTAATTTCTACACAATACCTGACACATTTGAATAGTATTTTTCAATTACTGAGATTTAAAATGTTGGAATGGCAAGGATCTATACCCAGATACATCAGTAAAATTCTCTATCCAGAAACCTCAAGCCCACAGAAGTAGTAATTTGTAAGAATGATCACTAATCACTGGCAAGGTCTGTGTCTGAACAGTAAATTAAAACAAAACATGTAAGCAGGAAGCTTGTGGATAATAGGTGTTGGGCAACCAACGGGATTTGTTTGAAAAAAAACGCTCCACATTCAGAGGATGTACCAAACAGATAGATCTGCTAGAAAAATTTTTAGACTGACGCCATGCATTTATTCCATAAGGACCATGTTCTTTTTTCTCTTTCAGACCACTGATGTCAAAGGAACACAATACAAATGAGATAAACAATGTAGTCTGATTTCTCTTTTTGGTAAATAATTAAATTCCTCTCTTTCTAATAATAAGATAAAGAAGAACATATTCCTGTGTCAGATAACTTATTGCAACGAGGTCATTAAATGCTGTATTTAGAATGGAACTTGCTTGGCCTATAGGAATACCTGCCAATTGGTAAAAACAAAATTCCTTTTCAAGCCCTGTAAGAACCAGAAATCTAGCTTATGAGTTATCTTTTAATATTTTGTGTACCCAAGACAATGTACTTATCTAGGAAGACATATTGTTCAGGTGTATTGAAAATTGAAGGACAACAGCACTGACAACCTGCAAAATGGACATTACCAGTATCAATAGCGGACTGATGATAAGTTTTGCCATCTCCTAGCCAACTACAAATGGAAACAGAGATACATGGTGTCTTTATTATTGTCTGGTTTCTCAATATGCAAAAAGGAACTCCAAAAGACCCTTTATTATTCAGTCACAGCAGCATTACGTCCATTTTGGTCATAGTTTTCATGTTGGCTTTGAAACACTTTTGGACAGGCTGCATTACACAAGAGGCTACCTTTGCTATCACATGCTTCTTACTCAAATATTTGACAACATTCTCCTTTCTGCGGAAGAAGAATGTGTGCTATCTTAGGACATTTTACACAGTGTTGAAGCTTCTGGAGGTATCTGGGAGCCAATGTTATCAAATGCTTCCGAGACCATGCAGGCCCAGATATAGATATGCAAATAGAGGACATGCACCCAAACAATAAAGTCCTCTTCAGCACAACATCCTGACCTTACGACATTTTACATGGACAGTAACACTTAAATACGCTATTCACATGAGGAGGATAAAGCAGGGGACTGAAGTTTAAGAATTCTCTAGCATAAAGCAATGAGACTGTCACTATCAATCAGGCTACCGGGTATCCTGCAGCGTGAACTGGAAGTGATAATATATCCTATACATATCACCATCACATTCAAAATATTACAGACACTAGAATTTAAAAAGCCCCAAAAAACATGTATGAAAAGAAACAGTAAGATGGATGAAAATGCTTTAGCTGCTGACAGAACTGAAGTTTTTAACCTAAGTGGTTCACAAGTCAAAAACATTCTTCCCACAACAGGCATAGATTCCTATTTGGCAAATTTAAGCCTGCTGACAAGAAGTTCACTCACTTTGAATTCTTCATTTGAAGTCCATGGACAACAAGGTCTCCATGAAATACAAGCTGAAAAATCATGATAGAGCACGAAATCTTACCATGCCAATAGGAGTTTGAAATCTACTTGTATGGTACCAATTAGTCAAACAAACAAATGAACAAGGCTTTTAAGCATCAATGGATTTGAAGAAAACTGTGTGGTATTTTTCCACTCCTCTTCCAATGCTGTTGGCTTTTTTTGGAAACAATACTCTATCAGGCTTGTCTTAGAAGACAGCTTTAGTAGGATCAGTTATTGCATTCCATATTCTTCCAGAAATTTATCTTTACCATTATTTCACTCAGTTTGAAGTACAACGCCAGCTTCTGAGACTTTCACGTTGTGCATAGATAAGGTATTTTCACCAGGAACTTAAAGGAATAAACAATTAACAAAATCACTCTCACAGAAGAATATACGTTATTTTATTAAGTAATGTGGTAAGCTATGGGGCATATATCAGGACCAAAACGGTTGTAGTCATTAATTTAAGTAATAAATCACAGGTCCTGTCAACACTGACAGCAAACAGATGCTAACAAGAAAATATATTATTTAATATTGTCATGTGTTATAAAAATGTGTTTAGGACATATCTTAAATTTTTATAATAATATGCATTTAATACATTACTGTTTTGACACATACAAGAACCCCAAATTTATAGGTCTCATTCAGCATTTCCTTTCTTTTCTGTGAACACAGAATGGATTCCTGAGGGAAGAAAAAGCTCAAGAAGTGAATGTTTCAAATAGACGTTTGCAACAAAATCAAGTTGCTTGTCTTGCTGTCTTGAAGTAAATATTACAAGCACTGAATCTCATTAGAAAATGAAAACAAACATATTTGGCTTTATGTAAACAGAAGTTTTCTTTGAAAGTTCCCAGGAAATTCAAACAACTATGAAGTTTATCTATATATATAGATAGTAAATGATCTTATTTCCTACAAAGTTAAAAAATAATTCCATACAATCCTTACAAGCAGAATATCACTACTGAATAATTCGCGATGAGCCTGCTAAGTAAAAAAACCAGCAGTTTTATTTTCCACTGTGCCTTATTGTTTCTTTCCTACATCAGTTTAAATAATTCCACAGAATGCTACAATGATTTTCACCAACAACATCCCATGCAAAAATGCCAAAACCAAAATGCCAAAATCTACGTTAGTTATTAAAAACGTCATCTATTCCATTTCTTCCATTCATAGCTACTTTCCTCTTCTCAGAACTTGGAAAGCCAGACACGATGATCTGATTCAAGTACTGACATCTGAAAGCATAGGAAATGCAGTTATATCTTTTGGCAAGCCCAGCCACACTGAACAGAATCACTGTGCACACACCTTTTGCAGCACTGCATCTCTGCTGCTGTACAGCCTACTCCATAACGTCCCTCTGCAGGAGGATCAATTGTTTCTAAGAAGATCACTGCTTTTTCCAAACATTTTTGATTTGCTTTAAGGAAGCTGTTTGGATAATAACACTTCTGTTTGCATTCTCTTTCACTTTCATTTTCAGTCAACTCCTCCAGGTATCAGGACAGTTCCTTTCTTGGAAGTGCTTCACTCCATGCTTTAAAACACCTGAGGAAGCAGTGATCAGAGTATGGAAACTAAATTTTCTTCATTAAATCTACTGAAGCAGATATTAAAAATGCATTTAATATACCGGGGATGGCTGGTGGGCATCACTGACTGTGACAGGCCAGTTACTGATGAGCTGCTGTCAGACGGCCTTCTCAGCAGGGATCTGTGTCTAAGGCTACTGAAGGACAGCAATATCTTCCCTTGTGTGTAAGCTCTATTCATCTCCCAAGTATTTACTAAATCACAGACCTCTGCACACAAACCCAGTGTTTCAGTGCATGCTAACAAATGATGGATGGCCTAGTCAATTCGTTATGTCCTGAAAGCGTGATTTCCTGCCATTCCAATCATCAAACCTCTAGAGCCTTCAGAGCTGATCAGTCCTGGAGAATATATTTTGCAGGCTCTATTAAAGGAGTAGAGGTTCTTTCTATTAGTCTCAAACTTTTTTTTTCCTAGCTGATTTAAAGAGAACTCCCTCCTTCCCACAGTACCACTGCTACCACTCTTATCTGTGTAAAGCATTCAGAGCATGCACCATTAGTATGTTAGCAAAATAGCACTTCTGGAACACCAGCCAGTTAAAAAGACAGATTTTGTTTGTGACTACTATAAAACACGACAATCTTTTATTTAAATTCATCTATACGTCTTTATTATGTAACCTAGACAACCCCCAAAACATTTTGTAACTTAGCTTCTTTGATCAAATACCTTTTACAGCAAGAGAGTACTCAAAAGGACCCTTTTTCTTTGTATTTGCCTAGTGAAACGTATCGAGCTCTCTTAATTGTGTTCCTCCTAAAAGCATAAGCCACTTTGGAATAAACTTCCGATGTTCCAAAGACAGGTTAGCTGTCAAAAGAAATAAAGCTTCTAGACTTTGCCCTTTACATAGCAAGGCAATATACTTGACAGTCTTTCTTCTACATGCTAGAGAAGGAATTTTTTTTAGTTTACCTATTCAGTGATAAGAGTAGAATATACGTACCTCATGCTTATTCAGAAACATTGAGCTTCAAACGAATTAGTCCACAGCTGCTGAAGAGTTAGCTGTCTACAGTACAGCACAGTTTCTGAAGGTGGTATAAGTAAACTTTAGGTAAACAAGCATTTGATACTTTGAAATGCAAAGACCTTGGATTTCTTTGCTTGCTAGATGTGATCCAGCCATAGCCAGCGCAAACCAATCCACACTGCCCTATCATTCACCTCAACCTTGACCTGGAGATTAAACTCACTTTTATTGCACACAACGGTCATCTGTGTTAGGTCAAAATTCAAAGTCCCTTGTCAGCTAAGGTTGATATATTCCAACCTTTCCTACACTAATGCATCAAATTTTTCATGGTGAGGTCATATTCAGCAGACAGTGTATTCAGCGATTTATCGTGCCATTGTAATACAGCCCAGAATATGACTGTCTAAAAAACAATGCATGAATAAAATATTTTCCCCTCTGATGTAGCAAATCCTTTTCTAGGCTCATAAAACTCTATCCTAGACTTGTTTGCAGGCTTCAGAAGAATGATGTGGTATGGAACTGTTTCTGAAATACAACCAAGAATTACCATTTTTATCATCATTGTCCTTAAGTACAAGCAACATGAATATAATGGTATCCTAAAATTCACAAGTCAATTAAAATGCACATACGGTCAGAGTTAAAACTTCCACTTCATCCTTCCTCAACCACCATAATCTGGCCCTTAAATCTACAGACATCTGTTGGTCTGATGACACCAAACTTGCTTTAGAATGAAATACTTAAAAAACAATGCCACAAGACTTATATTGCTGTCCTACTGGTGATTATCACAACCATGGAATTTGTGAAGTGGCAAAAAGTACAATCAAATTAAGCTTCATGAATGCACACTGTGACCAAGACAACTGCCCCAGATTTGACATATAAAAGGATTTTATCTTTTTTTTTCCTCTTAATTCCTCTCCTTCTTTCCCTCTCTTTTTTTCTTTCACTTATGTTTCTTCTTTCTTTCTTGTTCTGTTTTACCTTTTTAATTTTTCTCTTTTTTTCTCCCTTTCCTGCTCCTCTTTTCTCTCTTTTCCTTCATCTGTATTTTTCGCCTTCTAATTATTTTTATATTTTTCCTATCCTTTATTTTATCTCTGTATTTTTCTTTTGTCTTTCTTTCTCTCTTTATTTTCTTATGTATTAAACAAGAGCACCTATCACACAACTACAACAGAACCCATAATGAACTTTCAAATTATAGGGAACTAGTTTCCACATCTGCTTTAAAAGGCCCCCTCCAATCATTGTGTTTCACCATCGAACCTTAAAAAGATACAGGATTGGTTTCTAAGTGGTTTGTATAAATTCCTCAAGGCCAAAAAGCCTTTCCCTTTACTCAGCCAAAATGAATTTCACAAGTTTAGTATGTCCTATTCTGTGTGATTGTTTTTCTTTATAAAATGAACTGTACTCCCATATGGTAGCACTTTCCCCATTGGAAGGCAAACAGGTTAAGAGAGAAGGAAGAGACTCACCAGTATTCAGAAAGTATTCAGAAAGTAAAACTGTTTAGTTGTACATTTCAAGTGGAATTTCAAGACTAGCCTTTAAAATAACTTTGTATTTTGCTAGGGTAGACAATATATGTGGGAATGCTTGCAAGGAAGAGGATGGAAAAATCATAATGGAAAATTACAGTGGACTTCCCTCAAAATTAACTTTCACGTTGACGTGTCCTTAACATGTCTTCTACTTTTTAGTTAAAAGATAGCATGCAAACCATTGAAAAAAAACCCTCTCCATCTCTTTCCAAACAAATCCAGAAGACACCTGTGTTCTGAAGACCTAGAATTTACATGTGTCAACATAAGAATTTTCTGCCTAAATCGTGTCAGTATTGCAGAGCCCCCAATGAGCAAAAATATTTTTTCACATTCTACTCTGAAAGCTTCCACTGCTCTCAGTAGCTAGCTTTTAAATAAGTATCTTATGTTTAACCTAATGAATAATGGAGGAGACAAAGTTCTCCTGAGTTATATACTGACTTAGCTAATTTCTGTCACACAATACCTCGTATTACAGGAGAGGATTAGTACCCTTCCTATTTAGAGTCACAGCATAAGCAAATAGTTTTTTAACAAGACATATCAAATCCCACCAGTTACAAGTTCTTTAAGGCTTGCTCACTGGCAGTTACCCTAAAAGAGAAAACCTGTACCACCCTCTGGTTTATCTTATCAAAGCTGTAATACAGTAGATTTCCTAGCAAAGGTTCAAATTGCAAGAACATCTTTCCAAAGGGAACAATATCAGTTCAGAGCTCATATAATTACTTTGTACAGTGAATTTTTATTTCATTTTAAGGTGATTTTGAACATGCTACATTTTATTGTAGTGAATTTCTGAAAACTTTTATATTGTTAATTTTGGTTTTAAATAATGAGCCAAGACTTCTTTCTCACCTCATATTATCAATCTGTTTACCTGTGAGGTTAAATGCAGCTTTAAGTACATAGCAAATTTTAAATAATACTAGGCTTTTGCTACATATAATAGACAAAAACAAATAGTAGTGTAAAACTGTGTTTACTCTGAAGTCTAACATAAAAGAAAAATTAAATACAAACCTTTAAAAATCTACTATTTTCATAATTGCTCAAGCTATATGCCCCACAACATTTAAACATAGAACACTAATGCAGAGTATTGGCCACTTCAAAATAGAGTGGAAAGCCACCACTGGGAATTAAGCATCTCCCTCCAAATCTCTGCATCTCCTAACTAAAGCCCACTTTCTTTTCTCTCATGAGCTGGCCTACTGAAATCAATGAGGTGGTTTATATAGCCAGAGCACAAATCCATTCCATTGCTAAGTAGTGAGAACATACAGAAAATTAGAGGGAGCTAAAAATGTTGCCTTTATACATTGTTTCTTTGTAAAAGAAATGTTTCTAGCACTCACAGGCACAAAACTTTCTAAAGGAGATTTCCTGTATCAGTGTTCGCAGAGTAAAGAAAAAACAGTCTAGCACTTCTGCTTTCCAAAAGAATTAACCAATTATTCAGAAGAGCAGGGAGAGCAGAAGTTACAAAAATTATGTCAGTTTTGCTATGATAAGAGCCTTTCCATGCAGAACAGAGCACAACTAAAGTGTCACACACCAGCAGGTTGCCTGCTTATAGATAAGATTTACCTAATACACCTATGCTTGAGTCCTGAGCTTAGAGCTCTGAAAGCCACATAGCCAGCTGCCCTCTTCTCTTGGGCTTCACTGCCAGTCTCCTTTCTGGGTACAGCAGCTCTAAGTAGCACTAGAGCAGAGGACAGAGAATTCTCCTTCCACCTTGACTCAATTTCCAGGCTACATTAGGTGCAGGTGCCAGAATACAGAAATGGAAAGAAATAAAAAAGTTTCCCACTGCAACCATCTTAAGCTTATCAGTACTGCTGGATAACCTAAGTGATATGAAGTAATGAAGAAGACAGGTCATGAACATGGAGTAACATGCATCACTTAATATGCTCTGGGAACAAAGACTGCACATTCCAATAATCTAACATGAAGTTACAGATGTTAAAACCAAATATCCATTCTCAAATATCAAGTATATCAACATGAATTTTGTTTTTCTCTTGAATACTGGGGAAAAAAAAAAAAAGGAAATAATAATAAAAAAAAGTTAATTCTCTCACAGTTATGCTATCTTCCCTTACCTTTCTGCTGTCAAACAAGCTCTTCCTGATCACTAGGAAGGAAGCCTTTACAGAAGGAACAAAATTGGACAGTACTTCCATGAATAGATGCAAAAAGAAGACCTGCACAGAGCAGCTGCTATAAATTATAATACTTTGAAATTCTAGTACTTTGAAACTCTCTAAAGAACACAGGTTGCACTGAGATAGGCTCAACAAAAAAAAGAAAAAAATTCTTTCACAGGGATGAAAGTGACAGTAGGTCTCATTGAGAAGAACAGTATCACAGAAGAACATAAGCACATGGTTAAAGAAAGCAGAAGACAGAAGTTACAAGGAAAAACACAAATTATTAACAAGTAGATAAATTCTGGTGAAAAACAAAGTAGAAATGTGGTACACTTTAGAAGAGCACAACATAATATACAGAATTATCAGGACAGTAGAATACACGTTAAGAAGCTCAAAGGAACTATACATTAATGATCCAATACTGGCACAGATTTATCATGCTTAGTGCTCAAAATTACATTTAGATAATCCTCAGGTCATCCAAAAATCTTACTGTTAAACATGAACACATTAGAAGACAACTGCTAAGCATGTAGCAAACACCTTAAGAATAAATACATTGGTAACTGCCAGGCATAGAATACAAAGTGCAGCACCAATGGAAAAAAAATACCAACACCACCAAATCAGCTATTTGATTCCTGAATTTGTATTTTTGCCAAATAAGTCTATTTTAAGCAAAGTGGACTAAACCATGTTGTCTGCAATATTACAGAATTGTAAAAAAAAAAATAAAAAGTCTCAATGCTTGTATAAAGATACTTAGGAAACAGTATTAAAAGCAGTCTAATTGTGACTACTTGACATTAGTAAGTCATATGGCAATACCCTTTTGAAGCGATAACCTCACCTCTTG
Organism: Psittacula echo; assembly: GCF_963264785.1. Lineage (NCBI taxonomy): Eukaryota > Metazoa > Chordata > Aves > Psittaciformes > Psittacidae > Psittacula > Psittacula echo. Next base: position 44,811,446 of record NC_137739.1, read on the forward strand.
AAATAGTTCAATAATATAGTAAAGAACAAACTACCCTGTTAAAAATTATTTAAATTCACAGGTCATGTTGGCAGTCACCATACAGCATACCTATATACACTAAATTGTGGCAATAGTTTTACGGAAATTACAAATTACTCTTAGGGAGAAACTGCAGCGCAAGAGCAGGCCCATAACAAAATGGAAAGGATACTTAATACAAATAAACAGCATAAGCTGTGACTCCAAGAAACACAACACACTAAGGGAGGAACCAATAGGTAAAACAGTATTAGAAAAAAACTGAGCAGATTAATGCAGAAATCCAAAGACTGTCAAGATCTATGAGGCAGTAGGAACCAGAAATACTTGAAAACTGTGAATTTATGTACTGCATTACCAGTGGAATACTGATCCTTCCCAGGGAAAGATTGAAAGCGCAAGATGAAAGCAGCTATTACAGATGTTAGTGCTTTCCAGTTTGAATGAGCAACCATTTCCATATAATAATGATAAACTGGTTATGGACACCTTCATCACTTTGCAAGTGCCATGACAGATTCTGAAATATTTTCTTAAAAATACTGAATCAGAAAGTTGGGGTGGGTGGGATGAGGGTTTGGCTTGTTTGATTTTGGTTTTCATAAAGACAAAAAGCAGCCAAAAAGTCCAATCAGACCCTTCTCATGCTAGAACAGAACAACAGGCTCTAGATTAAAAGAAACTTGCTCCACAGTTATAGAACACACAACAGAAAAAGCCTCCTCTTTTGCACTTAAGACGGCACACAGGAGTCAAGTTCTGAAGCTGAAGAGTCAATGGATCTGTTGCAGCATCAAAGGAATGGACTAGGAGGTAAAATTTATCAGCAGCAAGGCCTGGTATTTTTCTGACAGACTTATTTTCCCTATTACAGACACTTGCATATCTCTGGATGTCTTGGAAGCAGGTTTCTATGCACAGTAACTGACCTGGCAAACCAACCCAAATTCTAACCTTTCAAGACAGCTTTATAAGGAGACTAGAAAAAGAGAACAAGTGCATGTGTGTGTAAGCACACACACATACATACACACAAATTCTAATTTCATTAGCAGTAAAGTGATAAAGCCAAATCTAAGCTCCTTAGACATACATTGTCACAGTAAGTGGTTTTCCAAGTTGTAGAAGTACTGGACTCCATGAACTCACTGACCCAACTACATTGCTTTACCATCATTTCTTCTCTGCAACAGCTTGATTTTTAACTACATTACAGACTGTCCTAAAGGAAGGAGATTTCACTGGACTTCACTTCAATTTAAAAGCCTAAGCTCACGCTGGCTTTTCATCCACTTACTGCAAGTTACAGCTTCAGTTTCCTCAGCCACACTTGTGGTAAGAATAGCAATGCTCACTCAGAAATCATGTGAAAGAATTTCTGGTTTACTTATTTTCTCTCTCCAAAGTAAGCACCTCAATTTAAAACCTGCTTTTCTTATTTCTGTTGATTTTAAAGACAGCACCACTCCTTTCCCCATAGAACCCGATTTGGTTTCTCACCCAATTCAGCACTAGCAATCCTTCCCCCAAACCTGAACAAACAGAACCTTGTAACATGTTCTCTGTAACTCTGCTGCTGTTGGTAGTAAGCAAATTCTGGCAATGAAGATCAGTGCAGAGAGCACATTCTGTCATGCACACCTTCTGATAGTAGCCTATGGTCATTTGCAAATGCCTTTGACAATTCTGAACACAGCTCAGGAGAGGAAGTGGATGAATGCTCACATATAAGATGACCTCTTTCCAGATTTCAACTAGATAGCAGCACCACATAAAAAATTATGGGTCTGGAAAGCCCCTTCTTCCCAAGACACAGGGGCAATGGCACAGCAGGCTCGATTACAACCTTGTCTCAGCCACAGAAGAACGGCCTAAACTTTAAGGCTTCGTTGATGGAAGATCTACTTGGTGTCCATAAGCCTTATGAAGGGATCTGAGAACTTTTATTTGGACATGTGGCAGAAAATGGGAAAACGTTCTTTATTTTGTTCTAGCTTCATAGGTTACAGAAGGTGGTAAGGACCCTCCTCCCAGGAGCAGTCTCAGTGAGCTGCCACTTGCCGTCGATGACCGTGTGCGTGTCCAAGTGATTTTGTACCGTGTGGGGCCTGAAACTGGGGGCACCTGCTGGAGCTTGCGGGGCTAGCCCTGCGGCCCCTTGCCTGCCCGCAGCGAGCTCGCAGGCCGGGCCCCGTAGCCCGAGCCGCCCGCCCCGCGCTGGGCAGCGGCCCCGGGGGGCAGGAAGCACTTACCTAGGGAACTTCTCCTTCAGCTTCCTCAGGCTCTGCCGGGTGGGCTGCACGTGCCCCAGGAACTGCGCTATTTCATCGTACTGGGCTTTGGTCAGCTTCATGTTTCGCGCCGCCCAGCCTCAGGGCGCCGGGAGGAGCGAAGGGAAAGAACTACGGGGCTGCAGCCCCCAGCACCGCGAAGCAGAAGGCCAGTGACAAAAGGGTGAGGGGTCACGGTAACCCCAGGGAGCCCTTTGCTACAAGCCCGGCCCGAAGCAGCCGGAGGCGGCAGCAGCAGCCGCCGCCGCCGCCGTTTCCCGGAGCTCCGCCCCGCGGTTCGGCCGGAGGGGGGGCGGGGAAAGCCGCCATCCCGGGCTGTTCGGATCTGCGCAGCCGCTGAAGCGGGAGTGGGGAAGGTGGTACAGTCCTGCGCGGAAATGGCGTTTCTTTGGGGTAGAGATTGGTCGTCTTTGTGCGAAACGCGAGGGCTGCCTCGCTTGGGGGCGGAAAAGGATCCTGGTACCTTACGGCCGGTGTCAATCCGCGCCTTTGCACCCTACAGGCCGCTCCTTGGGTTGACACTGCGAAGGCGGAAGTCGCTGGGAAGGCGCAGGGCATTGCTGATCCGAGCGCGCGCTGCGGTTGCTGGGGGTAGGGGGTGTAAGCATTGCCATGTTACAGTTTTAGAGTATAATTTTCAAGGCCGTTTCCAGAAGTCAGTTTGAAATTACTCTCCCCCCCCCCCCCCCCCCCCCCCCGGTTTAAAGTGAAAATAACTGGTGAAGTAGTGGGGATGGGGCTGCAGATTCCAACATGGCCCGAGCGGTCTGTAGCCTTGCACATATACCCAGGAGTGGCTCCAGTGCAGTTTTAGAAGAAAACCGTACAATTTTGTGTTTGGATGCACTTCAAAGTTGATAGGAAATGATATTATTAAATACTGTTAAAGTATCAGTAAGTATGTTGCAAAACTTAGTTTCTGTTCCATATTTTTACATGGGTATGCCCTTTTTTAAGCAACATACAGGAACTAGAGGCTATAAAGAGAATTAACCATGTGTTTGGCTGAGAAATACAAATGTTTGCTTTAATTTCAGTTTAATCTCATTCATGAGCTGTGTACAGCTAATGGAGCCTTAACCTTCAGTTTTCTGGCACTTAGTCCATGAAACTTGCTTCAAGTCTTAAGAAATGGTTTGGGTTTTTTTTATTTTTATTTATATAGATATTAGGTTCTGTTCACTTGCTTTCTCTCTTGAAAGCTTTAGGATCACATTTTAAGTGTTTGGGGCTTTGGTTTTTGGTGGCTTGTTTGTTTGTTTAAATCTTACCCAGAAACTACAAAGTTTCTTGCAAAAGTAAAAACAAATAGTATAGGTGTGTCAGCAAGCTTAGTTATTTAGGAGTATTTGTGAGACTGGTTTCTAATTGACTGACAATCCCCAGTGAACCCGTCATCACTTGGAGGATTTTTGTTTGGAACCAGGAGCCTTTCTGGGAACAGCTATTTCTGGTACTATGGCCTAAATATAAATGTTTGAAACTCATTAGTTGCTCCACAGTAAAAGAAAATCCAGTGAAGATAAGCCAAACAATAGATTCCATTCCTTACTCAGAGACCAAAAAAAAAAAAAGAACCTGAAAAAAGAGCATTATTTTAAAGGAAAGTATTATTTAATGTAAAGATTATTTTCTGTAGCTCTATCCCATAGTATCCTTGGTAGTAGGAGACAATGTGTTTGGGAGGGAAGGGTGTGTTTGTTTCTTTCAATACGGTATCTGCTTTAAAGGATATAATTTTCTTGGGCCATAGAAAGGGTTATGTTCCCCTACCTTTCCAAAGATGAAAATTATGACTTTTACATTTGAAATAGATCTAAAAAACAAAAAACCAAACAAAAAAAAATAATTACATGCTTTTTTACTACCACTGCTACTGCTCCTCTAGAAAAAAATCAATATTGCTTCTTAGGGAAAAAAAAAAAAGGTGACAGCCAAACAGCAGTTTGCTGACTTTGCTGTGTCATAATTTCCAGAGAAAGTGGGTTTTTTTTTAGTAAACCATAATGCTAATATCTAATAACCTCTATCTCTGTTCACTTCACTTCACTTAGTAGTATATTTCTTGATTTTTTATTTTTATTTTTTATTTATAGATCAAATGACACTTCCATCTACATTGCACAGAAATGAAACAGATTAGAAGAACTGCAGGATGATGTTATCAGTGTATGGACCAGACTGCAAACATCTGATGCATGTGTTATGTGTATATTGAATATAAATTTTGTAGACTGTCCTAGTGGAGCAGAGTTTTGTAGATTTCCAGGTTATTTAGAAAAAAAAAAGAAAGTAAATAACCTTATAGCATGAAGGTTCACTGAAACGAAGAGGAGCTGACACCATGCTGTCATAATGAGATAATGTCCTTCAAAGATGTGAACTGCTGGTTTTTTGTCACAAAGAAGCATTTTGCATGAGGAAACGTAAAACAGATGAGAACTTCTGTATGCAAAGTATAAGCCACTCTGCCTAAATTAGTTAATACAAAACTATTCTAAGAAAATGCTCAAAAGCACGGTGAGAAAAAAATGAGGTGCTCCTAGCAGAAAGAGTTCATTAAATACTTTTTATTTGCCAGAAATCAAACTGCCATTGCAGTCTTACTATATAGAACATCAGAGCATGTGTAATTAAGCTGTGGACGTGTATTGTAAGATGTTGTGGGAGTAAGTTCAGTAAATAACTGTATGAAATGCATCAGAAAAAAAAGCCACAAAAGCATGAAGATCTTCAATTTCCTTTGGCTCAGGAAGTTTCAGAGCTGCAAACAGTTGCATGCTGGGGGAGCGTTCTCAGGAAGTAGCTATGTGCTTGCTTTCTGCTTACATTGTTTCATTGGTATCTGCCTGCGGCAGCTACTCTTCATTTTTCTTTGGGGTTAGATTCTACTCCATCAATTATATAAATTAAGTTTCCTTCCAAGAAGGAAGAGGGCTAAAGAGAAAGAAACTAGGGAAAAGAAGTGATTGGGAATGAGAAATGAAGGGGAAAAAAGGAAGAGGACATGTAAGCTGTAGAGGGGAGATAAAGGCAGGGAGACACAAAAACACCTGGTAGAAGACTTCCAGTAATGACCATCATTCCTTGCAGGTAGTTTTGGCCACAGTTGGTGTAGGACAGTAGTTAATGAACCCTTGGTCTGTTTTTTTGTTGTGTTAGTTGATAGTTTAACTGTGCCATTACTAGATGTCTCACATTACCCTAAGAAGGTGATTGCATAGTGTGATTTACAGCCAAGCTTAAAATATCAGTCACTATTCTTCACAGAAGAGTAGGTAATTATAGTATGATATTATGAGGAATCAATTCATGCACAAAGTGCAAATTTTGATTTGATTTTTATGACCTTACCGCTGTCGTTTTACTTTACCACTCCATTTCTTCATAGACACAATCTTTGATCAGTGTTGCTTTCTGTAACAAAATTAATGCAAAGACTGCCAGCAGTCATATATGTGTTCTAATCTGTTGATTTAGATGCTTGTGTTGAGAACTACAGTAAGACTAGAATCTCCTTTGCAACTGATTGGAGTGCTTGCTGCAATTTCTTAATTCTTGTAGTATTCCTACTTCATTCTCTTTGGTGCACATATTTCTATAGCTATTCTTCAGTCTTTTCATATATTTTGCGGGATTTTTTTTGTTGTGAAATTCAGCTCTTCTTATTTGGCATTTTTGTATTGTGAGAAAAAACTTGAGCATGCTTCCACTTAACTTGGTAGCAACTGTATCTGTAACAGGTCTAATAAACACCTCCACAGGGTACAGTTGTTACCTCATAAACAAGGAGAGCCCTCAATTTATGATCTAATTTATATCCATAGGTTTTAATGTACTTTCTGAAAGAGATTGTATTGTGAAACAAACCACGATATATTCAGTATGTATTAAACAAACAAATAAAAAATGGAACAGTTGGTCTGCATCCCTGTTAGACATTAACTGTTTTGCCAATTCACAAGATAATAATTCACCATGAGTTTCTGGTTTTTTTTTCTCTAAAAGTGTTCATGGGATTGCTTGATACCACAACAGTGTGAAGAACAAGACAGCAATAGAATGACTATACATAGCAGAATACCAATTAAAAAAGGCAAGCATAGTTTTCCTTCTGTGTCTTCAGATTTTTCCTCGTAATCACAGAAGTCATTGAGGCAAATTAATCTAGTTTTCTGTACTGTTAGTATACTCAATATATCTTTCTTTAAAATACTTATTTGCTTGTTGAAATAATTAAAAAAAAAAAAAGTCTGCATTCACAGTGTTTTGAAAACAGTGCTTTATATGCACGGGGCCTGGTCTATGGTCTATTGCAACTCCATCAATTTTAATGGACTTGTGCCACTTTTATGGTGCTAAGCTGCATGTTTATGTATTTCCTGTAACGAGCTCTAAAAGATTTTTGAAAATGATGAGTTATTTAAAAATCAATTTCTATGACTGAGATGGTAACATGCCCTAAGTGTTCTGACCCTGCCACTTGATTCCACTGTAGTTCCACATGATGAAATTTCTGGAGTTTGAATTTGCCTTTTTAAGCTCTTAGTAGTCAGATACAGAAACCTATATGAAAATACCTTTCTGGTTTCAAATTCAATTATTTAAAGTTAATTTCCCCTTTTTGTCTCTGTGTTAAAATACCATTAATTACTGCTTTTTCCCTGAGAATTTCAGCTTCATTGTACAGAGAAAACCCTGCAGTTGTGTGATGAATTAGATTGTTTTCTGTAGGACCTTTGCCTCATTTGCTGAAGAATTTGGAATATGTACTGGGTGAAGGAAGCAGGAACTGTAGACAGAAAATTGAAGTGTAAAGATAATATAACTGCTGCTCAGGAAATACTGATTCTCTCCTTGGTTCTGTTACAGACTTCTTGTGTAAGCTCAGACATCATTTGGTTGAATTTTCTTTCTATGTGGCTTTTTTTTTGACACAACGTGCACATAATTCCTTGCCAGACATCTAATTTAATTACGTAGGTGCCATAAGCTGCTGGCTAAAGAGATCGTCCTAATCTGCTTTGGCCGGTTTCAGGGTAATACAGCTGATTGTATGCATGCATGGCCAGGCAGATCAGCTGATCCTCCTGATAACTTATCATGTAAAACTCCTTTCTCTCCCCACCAATATTATTTTTCAGGTAAATCAACTTGTGACTCCAACTCGCTGAACAGCCTTATCAATGTTGGTGCCAGCACATGGGAGGAAATAGGTATGCATAGCCAGAGACAGCAGGGCTACCTCTTTCTGTCAATGGTAGCAGAGCCTTGGAGGATTAACCTCACAAATTAGTTGCCAATCAGTAAGCAGTATGATTATCCTGAATATATTCTGCCAAGAATTTACATTAGAGAGCCTCACAGCGCTAAATGGTAAGCATTGTCGATAGAACTGAATTTAATGGAAGTTGTACCTTTGGCGTACAGAGTACTGAGCACAGTACTCTGAAAATTAAGGTCCTAAGCATATTACACTGGAGAGCCCAAAGCAGTGGACATTTCGAATCTAAATCTTTCAAACTTAATTTCTCTCATACATATATCTGAATGAAAAAAGAAATATATATACACACATACACAAAAGTATTCAAAAATATACACAAGAGAGCTTTTGAAATAAATTTGCTAATATATCTCTTCATGCTAGTGCTTACGCAATAAGCTGCTATGGTGATAAGATTATTCTTGGTATGTATGACATGGACAGCATGTAGTAAAGAATAAATGAAGCCAAATTTTGAATTTAAAGGTTAAAAAGTAGCACTCAAGGGGTGTGAAATTTTCTATGCAAGTGAGGCAAAGGAAGGAAAGATCAGAAATTTTAAAAACTTTTATAGTACAGGTAAACAGAAGGACTGAATCAGGGTTGTACAACAAAATGGAACTCCTAAGCATGTAATAATTTTGGGGAAATTTGGATTATTTAAAATTAGATAAGCTTTGGGCAGGGACATAGAAATAGATTTGGGGTGGGTTCCCTTCCCCCCCCCCCCCCCCAGTAGTGAAATTTCAATTGTCACCTTTTATTTAGGGACTTATACTGAATAGCTGAGATGTCTCTCGCTTTTTCTTCTAAAATGTGTAGTACTTTATTGCCCAAGGATTCTCACCTCTCATTACATACTGAGTATATTGAATATTGGCACCATTAAAGAGTTGTGATATTCTTTGAATGATACTACAGAATCATAAAAATATGTAATGCGGGTAACCTCAAGAGATTATGTAGTCAACCAGATCGGATATTTGACTGACCTGGTATCAAGTATACAATATGAAATACTTCACTGTCTCATACCTAAGTATTTCTAATTTGTCACTGTACACTTCCATATTGAGGTTTTCATAGTCTCCATTTGGTAATATGTTCCTGTATTTTACTTTGCTTGTATTTGGAAAGCTTGTTTCTAGTGTTTAATTCCAAGCCTGCTGATTGCAAATAAAACAACTTACTTTCCTCTGTATACTTTGAAGAAAGGGGAGAATAGTACATCACTGTCATTTTTACTTGTTTCAGGATCAGCTGATCCACTTCTGGTTTTGTTTGGTAGTGTAAGCAAGCCCAGTTCTTTCAGTCTTTCTTGTAAGTCATTTTCCTGAAAGGGTTGTAATTTTTTTGTCTTTCTGTCTATACTTTGCAATATCTTAAAAGATAGTGCAACACTGCTTCAGCTGAGGCTTTTAATTTTGCTGAGTAGAATAAAACCTCATATTTTTAAAGCAAGATTCCTGTGTACTGTTTCTCAAATTAACCACTGAAAAAACTTATGCTCTTCAGTTATGCTAGCTCATAGAAGCAGTGCCGTTAAGGGAAAGTAAAGTATGCATAGCACAATGGATACACTGGTGTACCTTATAGTTTACAAATTATAAGACAAGAATCTGAAATACTTTAACTAATGGCTGAACATGGTAATATTTTAGATATTTTTTGCATGGAGGTTTATAATCACATTACAGTTTCTTGAGTCTTCCATTACTTCTAATACTCATTCACTCTTTCTAACACATGTAAAACATATTTGACGTTTATAATAATGGAATGATTAGGCATGTTACTGACATCAAGGTTTAAGGGACTGGGTGACATAGAGAATTTATGTTCCACTTTAATCCATTTATCAGCCTCCTCTGGGAACTAATTTTAAATCTAACTCAAGCCATACGAACTGGGGGAAAAACACCTTGCCTTATCCAACAGCCTGGAAGACACATAAATGTATGAAATTGTAGATGGGGCTCCCCCCACCTTCCTGTTTTTTAGTCAGGGGAATATTAATAGTAGCTGTTAATGACTTCTTTGCACATCAAATTGGTTTTTATTATTATTAAAAAAAAGGATTCCTTGAGTAATAGTGCTGCTTTTTTTTTTTTTTTTTTTTTTTTTTTTTTATGAGGGAAGGAAGGTTTTGAGTGTATTTGAATTATACAAAAGTGTACAGTAACACTAAACTCATTTGCTTCAAAGGGATCCAAAAGGGTAATGTAGGTTGTCTAAACTTAGGCAGGCCTGAACTTAGTCACCTGTAATAAAACCGGTTTGCCTTTTCTGTCCTGTAAACAAAATGAAGTTGCCACTTGGTTAGTAATAAGAGATGTGTAGGACCAGGTTCTCAAGTGCTCTGATGTGTCTCCAAAATCATTTAATTGGAGTGAAGGTGACGTAAGCAAGTTCAGAATTGGGCACATTGTACTACTCAATGCTGGTGCAGTCAGTTACCTTTATAATGTAAGGAATGGTAATAGAAGACTTTTACCACTCCTTGATGTTTGACATTGGCATTCAAGCACATATCTGGAGAGATTAAACTCAGGAACTCAGGAATTTTTAGCTGTTCAGCCAGAATAATTTGCTGCCTACCAAAGTGCCAATCTTGGGGTTTAAAGATGAAAAATATGCTATTAGTCAAATATTTATGACTAGAAACCAACGTGTTTAAGCCTTGTTGACCTTTACATAGTTATGACATATATATCATCTCTTGGTTATCCTTACCATTGCTTTGGTCTGGAAAAAGTAAAACAGGAGGTTAAGTAGTCCCTAAGGGTAAGTTAAAATTTAGACTACTGCCATGTTGCATGGGTTTAGTATACCTAGTGTCATTCATGGCAAGTTGATGAGACTGCTTAAAGCTATAAAATAGCTTGTTAGGTAATGCATTTAAGAAAAAAGTAGTTCTGAAAATGAGCTTACTGTTTCCATATTTAGTGTTCTAATAGTCTAAACAATATATTTGATAGTATTTGTGTTAGATGTATAAAGCTTAACTCTTGCTTTTCTGTTTCAGTCACATGCAAAATGGGTTTAAAATATAATCCAGTTTGCTAGTACAGTTATATGTTCTTCCTGATTTGAGGACAGAAGGAAAGCCACTATGGTCGTTTAGCCTCATTTCCTGCATAACATATATTGTAGGCATTTCATTAATTAATTGCTGCTTATAATTTAGCACCTGTGATTGAATTAGAGGACATATTTTTAAAACAAAATGGTACCCCAAAATATAGAATCATAGAATAATTAGGGTTGGAAAGGACCTTAAGATCATCTAGTTCCAACCCCTCTGCCATGGGCAGGGGCACCTCACACTAAACCATGTCACCTAAGGCTCTGTACAACCTGGCCTTGAACACCACATGGGATGGAGCATTCACAACCTCCCTGGGCAACCCATTCCAGTGCCTCACCACCCTCTCAGTAAAGAATTTCTTCCTTATATCCAATCTAAACTTCCCCTGTTTATGTTTGAACCCGTTACCCCTTGTCCTGTCACTACAGTCCCTAGTGAAGAGTCCATCCCCAGCATCCTTGTAGGCCCCCTTCAGATACTGGAAGGCTGCTATGACGTCTCCACGCAGCCTTCTCTTCTCCAGGCTGAACAGCCCTAACTTTCTCAGCCTCTCTTCATACGGGAGGTGCTCCAGTCCCCAATCATCCTCGTGGCCCTCCTCTGGATTTGTTCCAACAGTTCCATGTCCTTTTTATGTTGAGGACACCAGAACTGCACACAATACTCCAAGTGAGGTCTCACGAGAGCAGAGTAGAGGGGCAGGATCACCTCCTTTGACCTGCTGGTCACGCTCCTTTTGATGCAGCTCAGGATACAGTTGGCTTTCTGGGCTGCGAGTGCACACTGAAGCCAGCTCATGTTCATTTTCTTATCGACCAACACCCTCAAGTCTTTCTCCGCAGGGCTGCTCTGAATCTCTTCTCTGCCCAACCTGTAGCCGTGCCTGGGATTGCTCCGATCCAGGTGTAGGACCTTGCACTTGGCATGGTTAAACTTCATAAAGTTGGCATCAGCCTGCCTCACAAGCATGTCAAGGTCCCTCTGGATGGCATTCCTTCCCTCCGGCGTATCAGCCGAACCACACAGCTTGGTGTCATCGGCAAACTTGCTGAGGGCGCACTCAATCCCACTGTTCATGTCACCAACAAAGATGTTGAACAAGACCGGTCCCAACACCGGTCCCTGAGGGACACCACTCATTACTGGTCTCCAGCCGGATATCGAGCCATTGACCACAACTCTTTGCGTGCGGCCATTCAGCCAGTTCTTTATCCACCGAGTGGTCCACCCATCAAATTGATGTCTCTCCTATTTAGAGACAAGGGTGTTGTGTGGGACAGTGTCGAACGCTTTGCACAAGTCCAGGTAGATGATATCAACTGCTCTACCCCTGTCCATCAGTTCCGTAGCCCCATCATAGAAGGCCACCAAATTGGTCAGGCAGGATTTCCCCTTAGTGAAGCCATGCTGGCTGTCACCAACCACCTCCTTGTTTTTCATATGCCTTAGCATGCCTTCCAGGAGAATCTGCTCCAAGACTTTGCCAGGCACAGAGGTGAGACTGACTGGTCTGTAATTCCCCGGGGTCATCCATTTTTCCCTTCTTGAAAATGGGGGTTATATTTCCCTTTTTCCAGTTGTCGGGAACTCCACCTGACTGCCATGATTTTTCAGATATGATGACCAGTGGCTTAGCAACTTAATTCGCCAGCTCCTTCAGGACCCGCGGATGGATTTCATCAAGTCCCATGGACTTGTGCACGTTCAGGTTCTTAAGATGGTGTCGAACCAGATCCTTTCCTACAGTGGGCCTAGGGTCTTCATTCTCACAGTCCCTGCATCGGCCTTCCAATACTTGGGTGGTGCGGTCAAAGCCTTTGCCAGTGAGGACCGAGGCAAAGAAGTCATTGAGAACCTCAGCCTTCTCCAAATCCAGGGTAGCCAGTTCTCCTGATAGCTTCTGGAGAGGGCCTACATTGTCCCTAGTCTTTTATTTGCTACGTACCTATAGAATCCCTTCCTGTTATCCATAACATCCCTAGCCAAGTTTAATTCTAACTGGGCCTTAGCTTTCCTCACCTGGTCCCTAGCTTCCCGGACAACATCCCTGTATTCTTCCCAGGCCGCCTGTCCTTGCTTCCACCTTTTGTAAGCCTCTTTTTCCTTTGAAAAAATATCTTTAAACCTTGATTGAAAATCATCCAGAAGTACAGATTTTTGCTAAATTCTTTGTGGTTAATTATTTTTGCTGATCAATAGCCTGATTTGAACTTGTTTAGTTTTATTTTTATCGCTTAGTTTCACTATAGCTTTATTAACTGATATCACACAGTATCACAGTATGTTAGAGATTGGAAGGGACCTCAAAAGATCATCTAGTCCAATCCCCCTGCCAGAGCAGGAACACCTAGATAAGGTTACACAGGAATGTGTCCAGGCGGGTTTTGAACGTCTCCAGAGAAGGAGACTCCACAACCTCCCTGGGCAGCCTGTTCCAGTGTTCTGTCACCCTCACTGAGAAGAAGTTTCTTCTCAAGTTTAAGTGGAACCTCTCGTGTTCCAGTTTATACCCATTACCCCTTGTCTTATCATTGTTTGCCAGATATTGGTAGGTTGTATGCAATGTATTAAATATTATACTGTCCTGGGTTCAGCAGCAGCAGCAGTCAGTTTTTCTCCTTCTTAGTAGCTGGTACAGCGCTGTGGTTTTGACTTTCAGCCTGGGAATAATACTGATAAAGCCAATGTTTTCAGTTGCTGGTCAGAATGTTTACCCTGAGCAAGGACTTTGTGAGCCTCATGCTCTGCCAGGGAGGAGGGGAAGCTGAGAGGAAGCAGAGACAGGGCACCTGACCCAAACTAGCCAAAGAGGTATTCCATACCACAGCACGTCATGCTCGGGGATGTAGAACTGAGAGTACCCGAAAGTGCTAGAACGCTGCGGGGTGGGGGCAAGATATCGGTCGGTGAGCGGTTGTATTCTCTCCCCTTATTATTTCTCTTATCATTATTATTATTGGTGGCAGCAGTAGTGATTTGTGTTACACCTTAGTTATTAAACTGTTCTTATCTCAAGCCATGGGAGTTGCATTCTTTTGATTCTCCTCCCCGTCCCTCCAGGAGTGGAGGGAAGAAAGGTGGGGGGAAGAAGTAGACTGCGTGGTTCTAATTTATGGCCTGGGCTTAAACCACCACATACATTCATGAAGGATTTCTTCTATGAGGTTTTAGGAATAAATACATAAATAGTATAGCATGAAGTTATCATTTACATATTACATGTTGCAAAGTTCTTTAGAGTTACTGTGAAAATAAAAGTGTACCAACCTCAAGAAGGTACCAACAAAAACCTGTAATATCATTAAGTAACTTAAAATTTTATCTGAGTTACGGATCTGGTTATTGTTTGCCATTTCCATTATGTTAAATATTTTTAAAAAATTGGAAAAATATTTGAAATGTGAAATATCAATAAATATCTTATTATTTTACCACTATGGTTGTTAAAACATTGCTTTTATTTCTCTCTCTAATCATGTGCTCACAGTACTGTCCTGTGTAACTACCAGGTGCTCTTTGGTAAAGGGAGAAAGTTAAGCAGGAGAAAGAGTGTAAAATTAGGCCTGTCAGAGAAGAGTATCAGAAAAAACCCCAAACAAGTATCCCAGGCAATGTCTGGTGTCTCTGAAGCTAGGTGAGGCAACTAAAGGGGACAGAAGAGGTAGAGTGATCTGTTCCATTTTCCTAGACCTGTTTAGTAAAGGTACCTTACAAGATAAAAGTGATAATTTCCTGCTTGTTTTACATTGCTACGTGGATCACAAGAGAGGAAGGAGTACTAATTATCATGAGGCCTTCTGTGTCTTGTCTTCTCTTGTTTCTGCTTGCCCTGATGTTTCCACTTAGTGACCAGTACAAGCAGTAACTAAACAGAGTTGATCCATGGGCATTAACCACTCCAAACATATTGTGGTGAATTTTACAAAAAATATTTACTTGTGCGTAGTTGTCTTTTCGACAAATGTTGCGTAAGTCATGTGCATGTCATTAAAAAGAATGTTTAAGCTGTCTTGATAGATAATTTTGAAGTTTATCCAACTAGAAACAAATTTGCTTATTTGAAATTTCTTGAAGTTTTTGTAGAGGTTGGAATCTAGTGGTCCATCTGATCATTCCTGTGCTGTGTCTAAATTACTAAATGTAATTTAAAGTAATTGAGTTTCTCATGAAGTTCGATAAGGGGAAATGTGAAGTCTTATATCTTGGAGGAATAACCTCAGGCACCAGTGCACACGGGGGTCCAGCTGTCTTGAAAGCAGCTTTGCTGAGAAGGGTGTTGGGATTCTGACTGTGAGCCAGCAATGCACCTTTGGTAAAAATGGTGGATAGTATCGTGGGCTGCATTAGGAGAAGCATGATTGCAGGTTGGGGGAGGTGATTTTTCCTCTCTACTCAGCCCTAATGACGCTTTATCTGGAGTACTGTTTGTAGTTTTGAGTTCCCCAGTACAAGAAAAGATACAGACTTACTGGAGCAAGTCCAGAGTAGGGTTCAATATATGATTAGGGGACTGGAGTATCTGTGTATAAGAAGAGGCTGAGAGACCTGGGACTCTTCAGCCTAGAGGAGAGACAGGAGGACCTTACCGACGTATCTAAGTACATGGTTGGGAGGGAATGAACAAGAGTGAGCTAGACTATTCACAACTTGTTAGTTGTGTGCACTGACAAGATGGGGGCAATGGGCACAAACTAAAACACATGAAATTCCATCTGAACAGGGGTAGACACTTTTTTACGAATGTGATCAAACACTGAAACAGGTTGTACAGAGAGCTTGTGTAGTCTCCTTCTGTGGGAATATTAAAAAGCTGACCAGATGCAGTCATGGACAGAAGGCTCAAGGTGACCTGCCTGAGCAGGGGGGGAGGTTGGACTAAATGATCTCATGAGGTTCTAAACAATTCTGTGATTCTGCGAAATTTGAGCAATGGAAGAGAGATGGTTTTAGTAAAAGACAGGGAAGTGCATTTTGTTTAAACCCACTTAATGTTAGCAAGTCCTTACGGCTAATAGGACAGCATTTTTGATCCAGCTCTTTATCCTTGATGTAAGCACCAAGGGCTCTGTTTCAGTTCTCTTCTGATGGCCGAAGTTTCAGAGCCTGTTTGTATTTCACTGATGTGCTCTTGGATGGATATGTTATTTAATAATGCATGTCAGGGTATTTGACTGGGTTATTTGGCTGCATAAAGTAGTGTTCAACTGTAAAAGAACTTTCAGAATAGCTTAAACTTTTGAATTGTGTTCTTTTGTGACATATTTTGCAACTTCAGTACTCATTACTTTGTAGTCTGGCAAGTAGTGGTTTATCACTGATACCGGTGTAGCAGGAAGTTAGTGAACTTATAATTATCTATACATCCTTCATAAATATGTGGAGGCAAAATGTTTCTTTTCTTGTGCTGGGAGAACTGGTAATACAGTTGTTTAAGGAGGAAAATGTTGACTTAATGGTAGTTTGGCTCTGAGTACTTGCCAAGGAAGTTCTGCTTGCATTCTGACCACTGGATTATATGATTAGAAGAGTAGCCAGGGAGTATGTCATGTGTAGGGGAATCTCAGCTGACTGTTGCCTTTTCTCTGATATGCTACTTAGGCCTAATTTCTAAAGATCAGAACTAATTAATTGCATATGCGTCTTTGATTTACTGCATCTAAGTAAAATTTAGAATTTCATCAGTAGGAATTTTTAAACTAAATAAGTAATTTTAGGGGAAAAAGTACAGTTTTAGGAAAACTTCTATGTAATAAGGTGAATTGAACTTTCTTTACACTGGGAAGCTTATAGACCAGATCTACTGCATGGCACAGTTAGTAGTCATACATTAGATAGTTGAATGTATATAACTGATTCAGTACCTGCACTGTATACTTTTCAACATAGCTGATTGCTATAGGTAAGCTAGGTGTTTTCCAGGACTCAAAAAAAAAATATTCAGAATACACTTCCATATTTCTGTGCCATACTTATTTACCACACAGACATATTTAAAGTGTACATCCATACAGAGTGATACAAATGAATGTGAACTGCTCTTTCTGTGCTTTGAGCTGGTCAGTGTGAGTCCAGCTCAGGTCCAGAAATCCAGATTGCTGTGTTAGTATGGTAGTATGTTAATCAGCGTTCTCTTTTGCTTTGCAGGGGTTATCCAGCAAGCTTGGGTATGTAGCTTCCTCTGACTACCTCAGAATGTTGATGTGTGATTTCTGTACCCATCTGCATAGACGTAAATGTGAGTTAGTCACTGAGTGGGAATGGAGTTTACATAGCTTTGGTCAAAACTAATTGGAGAACAACATCTCAAAACCTTTTGGTGAAATCTGATCTTTAAGCTGCAACTGAAAATGTATAAACAGATTAAGAATTTGATTATGCAGTCCTGAGAAGAATTAAGTTTCCAGTGAAGAAAAGGGTGAATATTTGTGGCAAAGGTCAAAATTCCTGGAATGACTATTTTTTAAAATTAATGATTAATTTTTTAAGTCCTACAGCTTCAACGTTTTGTATAAGTGTTTCAGACTGCTTATTTGGGGAACTGGAGAACTGTCCTCTAGTTCTAGCAATAATTCAGCCTCATAATTAATTGTAATACTTATTGTTTCAGTTTACAGGTGATGTCGTTTACATGCCATACTTTTGAAGAGTTAACACTTCCCTAAGTCCTAACATTAACCTCCATGCCAAAACTTAGATTACTTGCAAACTAAATTCCAACTTGAAAAAAAAGGAGAAAAAAGTGCAAAATTGAATTCTTTTTTGCTCTGATTCCACAGACAATGGTAAAACTGTACAGATTAATCTAATAGAGTTTTTATTTCAAAACTGGAAAAAATTAGGAAGGGAAAAATACTAGCACACTGGGAAAACCCCCCACATTTTTTACCAAAATTCCAAATCTCAAATTTGCATGTGTTTTCAGTTTATTTTTTAATCCCATTCCAGTCATTGTTCTTGACAGTGAAATGCAACAGAAAAGAACTTTGGTTAAGGAAGTTTTATGCAGTAATTATAATCTTCCTGCGTATTGAAGTGAAGGACAGAACAATGAAAAGGAAGCTGCTTCAAATCAATCTCTACTATTTTAAACGATTTATAGAATCCCTAATCAAAGCATGATTCATACAAACCTTGGAAGAATATAATGCTATAGCTTATGTGCATTTATTTGTAAGTGGAAGTGTTCTTACGCAGTATTCTCATGGTTAGCACTACCTTTTATCTGTCACCATTATCACATGTAGTAATCTTTACTGATAAACTTAGCTCCAAATCAATAATTTCACAGACTAGGAAAGTAAAACAGAATATAGCCTTTTGAATGAGAGTTATGTTGGTTGACGAGTTTATAAAAACAATATGACACTTGCTTCCTAAATAATATTGCAGAAGTCTCTTGTAAATCCTTTAGCAATTTTAGCTAATCTTTTACAAGTTGTAAAATCATAGCTGAAAGGCAGGAAGAAAAGGAATGCAGAAGTGAGACATCTGTTATTGTTGTATCAATGATATATAGCCAGCTCTGAAGTAATAACATTTTAACAAGGACTAGAGTCTTACCCAAAATGAGATCTCGTCCACTTCCACATCCTCATTTGTTGCATTCGTAAGAATTAAGTTTATAATTGGGAAATCTTATCAATTAGTATTTGTAGGACATTACAGGTATGCTACAGTCTTGCTTAGATTAATGGATTTGCAGCCAAGCCATATCTTAACAGATAGGGGTATCTCTAAACCAGATTCAAAGTAATGCATTGGCATGCTGTTTATAAAACAATATTCACCATTACTAAGTACAGTATTGCTATATTTTATAACTTCAGCACTGTGAAGTGTATATACTGTTAATATATTTTCTGGTCCATTAAGGACAAGCAACATATTATGCTCCATTTAATAGAAGATTTACAAGTCACTAGTGTGGAAGCTTATTCTAGTATAATTTTGGGGTGTAGATGCAGCTGTCTTTTAAATTTTCTTAATTTTTTATTATAAAAAATTTTATATATATATAATATAATATATTTAATATAATATATATTTTATATTTATTTTTATAATATATATTATAAATATATATAAATTATATATATTAAATATATATATTAAATATATATGAATTATATAAAAATATATATTTATATTTATTTTATTATATTATTAATATAATATATTTTATATATATATAATAAAAAATTTTTTATTATAAAAATTCTTTTTAAATTTTCTTAATATTTTTAAATTTTGTTATTGTGTTAGCTCAAAACCAGATTTTTATTAACTACATTGTAGTGTCAAATAAGATCCAAAGGGTTAAACTTTCAACTTGCTTAAAATTGATACAAAGCTAAGAAAGGCTTAAATAGTGAGACAGCTTGGGTACAGCAAGGAACTTTTCTGGCCATAGTGGAGGAGGAGAGATGGGGAGAAATTATATAATTTTTTACCTGTTTTCACACTTTTCGGCCATGCATCAGTAGAAACAAAAATAAGCCATGGAAGAAATATCTCTGTACTTCTTTCTTTCCTTCAAGCCTTTTGGTTTAATCAACAGTAAAATGGGTAATTATGCATTTAGTGTGTTTCAATACCAATTCATCCAGTAACAGCTAGTTAGCTCTTCATTTTTGTGCCTTCAATGTCGAATTAATATCAAATGAAAAAATGAGTCTTGTACCATTGTTCCGTATGATTAAGTGTGGAGGCTCTCTCTTTACTCTAACAGCCCATGGGAATTGGTCTGAAAATGTGGGTTTTGCTCCAAAAAGCCAATGATCCAAAAGCTACCTGGTAGGCTTTAAAAATTGATACTTAAGCTTTCAAGTTGTCTGACATTCGTGTACATTGTGTTACTGATGCAGCACTACAATATTTTATTCCTACTTTGGTTATTATTTGCACTGTCCCACATGACATCCTTGTGTCTAAATTGGAGAGACATCAATTTGATGGGTGGACCACTTGGTGGATAAGGAACTGGCTGGATGACCGCACGCAAAGAGTTGTGGTCAATGGCTCGATATCCGGCTGGAGACCAGTAACGAGTGGTGTCCCTCAGGGACCGGTGTTGGGACCGGTCTTGTTCAACATCTTTGTTGGTGACATGAACAGTGGGATTGAGTGCGCCCTCAGCAAGTTTGCCGATGACACCAAGCTGTGTGGTTCGGCTGATACGCCAGAGGGAAGGAATGCCATCCAGAGGGACCTTGACATGCTTGTGAGGCAGGCTGATGCCAACCTTATGAAGTTTAACCATGCCAAGTGCAAGGTCCTACACCTGGGTGGGAGCAATCCCAGGCACGGCTACAGGTTGGGCAGAGAAGAGATTCAGAGCAGCCCTGCGGAGAAAGACTTGGGCGTGTTGGTTGATGAAAAAATGAACATGAGGCGGCAGTGTGCGCTCGCAGCCCAGAAAGCCAACCGTATCCTGGGCTGCATCAAAAGGAGCATGACCAGCAGGTCAAAGGAGGTGATCCTGCCCCTCTACTCTGCTCTCGTGAGACCTCACTTGGAGTATTGTGTACAGTTCTGGTGTCCTCAACATAAAAAGGACATGGAACTGTTGGAACAAATCCAGAGGACGGCCACGAGGATGACTGGGGACTGGAGCACCTCCCATATGAAGAGAGGCTGAGAAAGTTGGGGCTGTTCAGCCTGGAGAAGAGAAGGCTGCGTGGAGACGTCATAGCAGCCTTCCAGTGTCTGAAGGGGGCCTACAAGGATGCTGGGGATGGACTCTTCACTAGGGACTGTAGTGACAGGACAAGGGGTAACGGGTTCAAACATAAACAGGGGAAGTTTAGATTGGATATAAGGAAGAAATTCTTTACTGAGAGGGTGGTGAGGCACTGGAATGGGTTGCCCAGGGAGGTTGTGAATGCTCCATCCTTGGCGGTGTTCAAGGCCAGGTTGAATGAGGCCTTGGGTGACATGATTTCGTGTGAGGTGTCCCTGCCCATGGCAGGGGGGTTGGAACTAGATGATCTATCTTAAGGTCCTTTCCAACCCTAACTATTCTATGATTCTATTTATTACTTTAAAAAAGCCTTTTTAACTATAAATCTTTTAGGCCTTTTACCAAGTTAGATTCTTACTGGAATTAGAAAAATTGATTAATTAGCTCTTGAAGAATCTTCTGGGTTTTGATTTGTGGGAAAAGAGTATTGCTCTTTACCCTACTTGTAGGCAACTCAGAGGTGTACTGTGTATGTTTCTCTGGCCTTTGCAATGGAACATGCATTAATATATATTAATACTGAGGCAACATTTGCCACAGTATGTGTTTATTTTCCTTCAAATGTATCCTAGTTAAGAGGGGTGCAACTTTCTATCTTCTGAACCAAGGTGTATATCTTTTTGTAATGTTTTTGAAAAGCATTCTGTTGTCACTGTGCTATTTTAAAGAAACAGAATATACCTACCTTTGTCTTTTAGAGATAGCTGCAAATGCTGCTTCACTTCTGGAAGAGCTGTTAAGCAGATACTACTTGAAGAGCACCCAGGGGCATAGTATATATTTGGATATATTAGATACATTCAGATTCCTGAAATATTATTAGAGAGAGAAGCCGTACTAGGACTTGTGTAACCATGTGAAATTATATCTGTGTGCTCTTCCCAGATATAGAGTGGGGAACAGTTGTTAATGTCAGAATCCAGTTACATATTTGTGATGGTTAACATTTTTTTCAGTGTATTGTCACTAAATGTATAGCCTATGATGTTCTGACACTTAATTTGTGATGTAATGAAGGCATTTATAAATTAAGATTAAAAACTGTTTAAGGAGACCATAAATATTATTGAAAAGAAAAATACTAGATGCAGGAATAATGTTCTTCAAGGAATGTTTAGGGGGGCTATATTAATTAGCATTTTCATTAATTACACTGGCTCAAAAATACATGCTAAAAACAAAATGGTAGGTGTTACAGCAGATGAGAACTAGGCTTTCATGCAAAAATAAGTCATTACTGGGTGATCTTGAAGCATGTAGTAATACAAAATGGGATGGAAGTCTGTAATATGAGATGGGTATATCAAGAATTTTTGCTATAAATTACACTTTTTTTTGAGTGCAAACTTATAAAGACCTGGATATTCTTGTGGATCTGATGTATTTATGGTAAAGACAGGTAAGAATTAATTGTGTTGTACAAGAGCTTCATATGTCTGAACATCACCTGGAATACTGTGGTGCATTTATGATTGTCTGCTTTCAATAATGGTGAGTTCAACTGAGATGAGTGCAGCTGAACAGGGTGAGGTAGAGCCTCAAGGAAATTTAAGAGCTTAGCTTCCTTAGTTGAATAAAACAAAGACTGGGAGTTGGTACAACAGTTACCTATGAAAACATGAATGGGTGATAAACCACAAGGCATGGAAAAGACCTTTGTAAAATAAATGGCAGTTATCAAAAGAACAAGTTATCATCGTTCTATACTGTGCCATTCTTAAATGTGAACTGAAAAACTATGGTTTTGCCTGTAAAATGAATGAGATGCTAAAGCTATGAATAGATGCAACAAAGAACCCTGATAGTTTTCCCTTCAAGGTTTCATAAATTTATGTAAAGTTGTGGTTACCTAAGTAAGTTACTCTTGGGACTAGACTCTTTCAACTCTAGGTTAGTGGGACACACCTTGGTTTCACATTTGTTACATCTGCGTTCTTTTGTTTCAGTCTTTTTCTCTCAATTTCAGTAAATAAACACCACTCAACAGTCTTATAAATACCACAAACAATTATGTGCAATCTAAATGTTTTTACAGGTAAAGCATAGAGAGCTACTCAAAGTTGCTACATTTTTTTATTTACTGCGTGACTCTTCACTGTCCCTCAAGGAAATATAATCTCTGTTGTTTAATGAACTTTCTCATTTTATTGTAAGTGCTTATGTTCACTGATGGATGAGAGTTTACTTCTTTTGTAGTATTTGGCTTGCTTTCTGCCAGAAACTCATAATGAAAAATATAGAAAACACACCTCTGGTCTTCTTCCCATGTTTGTCTCAAATTGGAATTCTCTGTTGTGCATGATCCTGAACTCCTCTTTAGAGAGTAATTTTTATTTCATCATGAACTGTTGAATATGTGTTTGGCAAAAACAATGTTTTTTTTGTTTCAGTAAAAAAGTTAAACACCGTTAGTTATTCAGATTCAGAGCTGCAGGAATACATTTTAAAGCTTACTGGTTATGCTTAAAATGTTTCTTATAAAATACAGAAAATTGCCATAATTTGCCTTTTAATTGTCTCACACTTCTAGTTTGGTTGTCAAAAAACTTGACTTTAAAGAAATACAGGAAGAGGTCTGTAGATAGAAGTACTATCTTTTATTAGACCTACTGGAATATTTGGAAAAGTGAGGCTTGCAGGCACACAATCCTCCCTAACGTGTGAAATAGAAACAGCAGCAAAATAATAGTTTGAGAACAGGTGCTCAGAGATAGCAGACATACATCAGTTCAACCATCTTTAAAAGAAAAGCAATTAGTACTTGTGAAGAGACAGGCTGATATGGGGCTGAGGGGGGGAACAGGGGAGAAAGACAAAGATACTTACCTCTACAGAAGATGTTGCATGTGAAATACAGGTGAGTCTGGGAGAGAAGAAAGGGAGATTAAAATGTGCGATAAAAGCACGCTCTTACATCCATGATTTTTGGCATCTGTTGGAGTTATGAGTTTTGCTTACCAAAATTTCAAAGATATTTGTTGGTTTTACCTGAGCATAGGGGCATAGTGTGTGAACAATCAGAGAGGAAGGAATGAGAGATCAGAAACACAGTGGCTAGTGACAGATGCTCCCAGATGGGTATTTTTTCCCTTTATAGGCTGTGTCAATTTGATATGTAGTTTTTGCTTAGTTTTACATACATCATAGCTGTATGATGGCAGATTACTTGGATAAGCTGTATTTGGATGTATATTACAGAAAGCACAGTTGTATAATTGAATGTGTCTTTGGGTTGTACCTAGGATGTTTCTGGTGGTGAGTTTTCTGAGGCTAAAGGCTGTTAAAAGGCCAAGATGGTTCTTGGAAGTCATCTTCAATGTGGCATCTTCTAGAAATTATTATAGTCATTTAATGATTTTCTCTTTAAATACAAATCACCGTATTATTTGACAGCTGTAATTCCCTCTGTCATGCTTGGGTATCTCTTCAAATAAACATGATCTTTTCATAGAAGTGTATTTCTTTGACTAAAAGTCTTCTTTATATAGTTGGTTTTTTTGGATGGTATCACAAGATTTTTCTTCAGAATGAATGGGATAGCAGCTAAGTATGTCTAATTTGTGTGTGTGTGTTTCAGATGGTTGCAGGTTTCTGGACTTAAGTTTGTTAGTCTGTGGTTTTCTGTGCATTTTAGTTTGTAGATTATCATCTTTGATGTTAACCTCAATACCTAGGAAAGTATCTTAGTATAGGAGTATTTCAGAGGCAGTGTGACAAAAATGTCATGATTATTGATTCATGGTTGCAGTTAGTGGGGAAGTCCAGTTTTCTGGTCATGGTGATGAGGATATTATTCATATGTCTTATGACATATGGACCTGTTGGTACATACCTAATGGTGAGTAGTTGTTCTTTCGTTTAGCTTTGAAAGCTGCTGGTTTTGTTTAAGACATGAAGAAGGTTTTGTGTGCTCAAAATTTTATCTAGTGTGTTCAACAATGCCAGCTGCCCTACTCCTGCTTCTGTCCTTAAGACCATCTTGGTTACAACAAAGTGCTGTGGGAGAAATAAAACCTTTCTGCCTTTCAAGCCTCCTGTTTCTTAGTTTATCTGCACTCAAGCTGACCTTTGCTACCTCTGTTTCTAATTCTCCTCATATACTCATTTTTAGTAGAGGATATGTGCTGTAAGTAAGCAAGGTCAAATTTCT
This sequence comes from Psittacula echo, assembly GCF_963264785.1. NCBI lineage: Eukaryota > Metazoa > Chordata > Aves > Psittaciformes > Psittacidae > Psittacula > Psittacula echo. The sequence goes on from NC_137739.1 coordinate 44,836,001, forward strand.
GAGCCCTCGTATGCTAACCCAATGATTTCTAGCCCCCTTTAATCCTTTCCTACACCAGCAGCTGTAGTAATAAGGGTCAAAGGGCTGCCAGGGATTGAGGTCATTAGCTTTTGGGTTGTATTTATTCATTTTGTTGGTGTTTTTCACTGATCGGTCTTAATGGATATTACCCATTCACTTGTACGGTATTAGAACAGCATTTGACCTTTCCAGTTATGTGAATGTTTGATTTGAAGTTTATTTTACTTTGACTATAAACTGGATGCTGCTTTTTTAGATATGGAAAGAAATTCTCTTTCATTTTGTCCTGCTGTGAACTGTCTGTCTTTTATGTTGAATACCTTGGCCTTCACGTGTATACAGTCAGATCCCGCTGAAGGAATGGAAAAACTCTGTTGATTGCAATGAAACTTTTTAGGGCTTCCATTGATATTAATGGTAATTAAATGGAAAAATTAAATCCTTACTGTTTGGAACACATAAACGGCTAGGTTTTATATTGCTTTTTAAACCAGCACTTGTATCATTGCTTCAGCATATATAACATATTTATGTTATAGTCATCTGTGATAGAACCAACAGAGTACACAGCCTGAATCTTTGGGTCTACTGCTTCTTTGTAAATGTACAAAATGGTGAATGCACACTATTACACAACATGCAAAAAGAACAGAGAATTCATGTCTGTCAGTTTGAGTCTTTAGCTGCTCCAGTATAAATGCAAAGCTAAACTGTTGGATTCTTTTCTGCAAAGATTTCTATCACTTCTACTCAAGAAAAGATAAGGACAATAGACATTAGAACATAACCTGAAAGTTGACAAATTTATGCTTTCATGAACTTAAGGAGAAACGGCATATCACATGGTAGACCTCTCAATGACTGTTTCACGCTTTTAGCACTCTTTCTTCTCTTGTATTTAAGATAGTTTGGTTTATGCTTCAATGTTTGAGATGTTCTCAGCTGCGACTGTTGAGAAGCAATTTCTGCACAGTGAGGAGGAAAGAGTTTATTGTATTTGGTGTTGCTTTTAGTGATATGGATGCTTGCTCACTCGATATTGTACTGAGGTCAGCTAAATCATTTCATTAAAACGTCCTTTAGGTGGTAGTTATATTTGGTTACCACCGAGCTGATGTGGATCTGAACCAGAAACACAGAAGTGAAAGACTTTCTATCCTACTAACAATTTCCTGAGCCTTCCATTCTCCTATATTAAGAGAGGTTTTTATAGAGTGGAAAAATGCCCCATCATAAAGCTGTAAGGTTAAAACTGCAGCCCCTCTCCCTTCCCCAACACTCCTTAAACTATGGATCTTGTTTGCTATGGGAAGTGAACTGCAGGAGGAAGCCAGATGGCAGCTGTATTGAGCTGCTGCTTTGTTGTGCAGGATAGGTGCCCCTCCTCCCTTCTCCAAAGCAAATGTTGATTCACGAATGAGGGGTTTATATATCTGAATGAGGTATTCATGTGATTTTTTTAAATGTCTGCTCTTTTAATAGTTTGAAAAAGAAATTGATCCTGTGTTCATAATAAGAAACAGTTTGAGATGTGTATGTGGCAAAGTTGTATAATTTTAAGGTGAACTTTCTAAAATGATACACATAGCCATGGTTATTTTATTACTCTTAAGTTAAACAGCCTGAAGTCCTGCACCAACACAGCATGCTTCTTGTAAAACGTATTCCAAAGAGAAAAATTGTTTAATATTTTATTTTAAGGTAAAATGTAATAATTTTGTCAGTGAGGGACTAAACCCCAGAAATAGTTAAAATATTTTTAAATTCACAAATTGCTAGCCAGAGAATGTCTATTAAATTATAAGAGGAAAATACATTGGATGGACCTGATTTACTTCATAGAATCTGCTCCAAATCTTTGAGTGTTTTATGGTGCTTACAAACATTTATTAAAATTCTACGGTATTTGGAGGTTAATCATCAAGGCTGTTTTTTTTTTTATTATTTCCATTTCTTCATAAACAAAATTGTGTGTAAGTTTATATACTTTTTAACTGTTGGCAGACATGTTTGATTACCCTTATATTTGTGATGCAGAATACTGTAGTTTTAAAATTCGAATTGTGCCAAATTGGATTTTCAGCTAAGACCACATATGTACATAGTATAAGGTTTGTAGGATGATTAACTAGAACTTTGTTTCATTCACTGATTACTAAGATCATCTTCCTGTAATCCAAGAAAAATGAATAGTTGTAACAAACAGAGCTCACCATAAGCACTTCTTCTAAATATCCAGTGCTGAATTCTCTCTGGCACAGTTGTCAACAGCATGTTCCAGGCTCTGTCTTTTGCCATAAACTGCATTCTAAGCGCAATGGAAATAGCATAGAAATGTAAGAATTAGGAAATTGTATTATTAACAAGCTGCGTTTTTAACCACCGTGGGGGGATTTATTTAGACTGCCTAGAGTGCAGAATGTGTTTTCTTAATGTAAATAGCTACTAAGAAAAAATTCAGATCCTCAGATGAACATCAGAAATGAGCCTGAACAAAATATTTTTTAAAATATGTACCAAATAAAGTAGTGTGGTTTTCCCTGCTCTTTTCTTCTCTCCTTCTTGCTATCTTTCACTCTGATGTCAGTTTATATCTTTTGTAATGCAGATATAAGATGAGAGAAAATGAGGGGATAGCTGTAGTACAGGTGGAAACAGTTAAAAGAACTGGGTTGGAATGTTAAAACTGATACTTCTCCTTCTTCACATACCACATTAAAAAGTAGTTGGGGATGCCTGGCATCTTCATGACTGGTAATATAAGTAAATATCAGCAGTATTCAGGATCATTCAGAATTGACATACATATGGTTTATATATATATATATACATATAAATAAATCAATAAATAAATGTGCCTTCAATGTCTTTGTGCATATAACAGATACATAATAGGCAGACATATATATTGAAATCTATGTTTCACATCAAACCTCTACAGCATGCTTCATGAGGGAGACAAGACCCATGTGTTTTGCAGAAGCTTTTAAAGCTGTTTCATTTATTTTATTAGCCTTTAATGAATGTAATTAGAACCCAAGTAATTAAATGCAATTGTGCTCAGTATGTTCCTGTTGTAAATTGCCCTAAACAATGTGCATGGTGTGAACAAATTTGTGGGATTAATAGAGGATAGATAATGGTTTTGGATAGTATTTCACACTAAACGGCCGCAGAGAGAAACAAAGAAGCTGGCGCAGTGTCATTAATCTTAGTCAACTGGCAGTTCTGGTGTAATTTGCATGACTTAGGCAGTGACACAAGATGGGGCTAGCTTGGGATGGATGTTAGATCACTAGGATACATATGTATTTATTTCTCTTTAGTACTCTGATTTATAAGTAGAAAGAAGTTTCTTTGAAGAAACCGATTCATTCTGTTTTCATCTCTGTTTTTATCTTAAATTAATAGAATTACTGGCAGTATTTTGTATGTGTTCCTTTGGTTTTATAGTTAGCATATCGGTTTATGGATATTAAAAAACATCTGTGCATCCTTGTCATCACAGAAGAAAGCAGATGTGCTGTGATTGGATAGTGTGTTGCTAGTGGAATAGATTTTCTTTCTTCGCTCTCTCTGATGTGTCTTATTTCGTAGGTAAAAAACAAAAATCATGGTACAATAAGATACTTAGAAATTAATTTCTGAAAGAACCTTGTAGTATTCATAGTTAGCATATGCATTTTCCTTCTACATTACCTTTGTGGGGTTTTTTTCTGAAAATCATTGAATACATGTAGTCTGATTAAGCAGAAGTATAACTCAACAACTGTAAAATACTTCTTATGTTTTAGTAGAGTAATAAATTCTCACAAAATAGTAATGGACACTGTGGCTAATTTTCACAAGAATTCTTAAATACCCTGGTTTGGGTTTGCTTAAATGTTCTTCAACTTACAATTTACTGTAAATCAAAGTGAACTGTTTTGCAGAAAGTCTGAACAGAAATATTCCATTACTTTGCAGTATTAGAAGAATAAGTCAAAATTAATTTGAGTCTTGTTGGATAAGTGTTTATGTCCCAGGCCCTGAGATTGTTTTCAAAATAGCTCCTACAGAAAGCTAAACTTTACATATAGATTATGGTCCCATTCATGAGAAACGGGACCATTGTCCAAAATTGATCTTGACCCATTTCTTGACGCCAAAATCTTCTTATAAACATACTTAGTTGCATATTATCCACTGACTGTTTTGACTAAAAACTATGACAGAGATGTATGTGCTGAATTATGTAATATCTCTGGAAGTTGTCACTCTGTTAAATAAGTTGCTTATGCACACCTGATCATGGTGCTATTCTGTGTTACCATGGTGTTACCTTAGTTGTGTGGTAAAATGGAATGATGAGTAAACTGGGGATTTTCAGAAACCCTGGAGAAATTGCAGTCCTGACATAAACAGCAAGGGATGCTTTCTTCAACTGTATCAGTGGATATTTTAATTATAATATTTTCAACACAGGAAGATTGTACTTAACCACATCTGAGTAAGAATGAGATAAGGTGTTCTGAGACTGTTTAGCCAAGTAGTTACCTGTTTTGCACATCCTATGAGCTATGTTTCTTATATTTCTAAAAATATGAATTTAGTTAAAGCTTTTTCATTAATTTTAAAATTGCATAGATAAATAATAAAAAGAAATTTTCAATACAAATTTCATGAGCAACCTTGAGTCTTCTTAAATGATGATGATAAAATTCTTATAATTTTACCACTGCATACAAATAAATTTTGTAATTGTACTTCTAATACTGTAAGATAATAACTTAAGTAAAAACTCCAAATAAATGAAAAATAGCCATGTTTGTCTGCTTACCATCTTGAAGCACAGAAGTGCTGATAGAAGCATTGAGGTAATGGTGGAAGGCAAACAGATATATTCCAATGAAATGTGAAAACAGCACAATTTTAGCACAAAGCTTTATATGGTAAATATAACAACAATATGGACAATGAAAATTTTTAGGCGTTCAGTTAGGCCACCTAAATATGAAGCTAATTTGTCACTAACTGCCTTTTCCCCTGAATTGTGAGTAAACAGTGCAAAAGTAACCAGAATTGGATTAAACGTATTAATAATTCTATCTTTGAGGAAAAGAGTGTTAGCCATCCGTCAGTAATGATGAAGAGGGTTATGAAGACATTAAAAACAATTCGCTTGTAGCAATTGGGGAAAATACAAAATACTGAAGATATAGCATGCGTTCTGTGGATTTTAGTAAAAAAAAAAAAGTGTGTTAGGACAATAGAATAAAGTAAATAGTAACTGGCTGAATGACTGGACCCAAAGAGTTGTGGTCAATAGAATTCACTGGTCACCAGTGTTGCTGCCCAGGGCTCAGCACTGGAGCTGGTTCTGTTAATATATTTATCAGTGATCTGGATGAGGGGATTGAGTGCACCCTCCATTTGCAACTGCAAACTTAGCAGATTCCCACCAAATTCCCTAGTGGGAGTGTTGATCTGCTTGAGGGTAGGAAGGATTTACAGAGGGATCTGAACAGGCTGGATTGATGGGCTGTGACCAATGATGTAAGCTTCAGCAAAGCGAAGTGCTCGGTCGTGTAATTGGGCCACAACAACCCCATGCAACACTACAGGCTTGGGGAAGAGTGGCTGGAAAGCTGCCCTGTGTAAAATGACCTGGGAGTGTGTCCTGGATCAGCTAGCCAAAGGGGTATTCCATACCACAGTATGTCATGCCCAGTATATAAACTGAGGGGAGTTACCCAGAAGGCCAGGTCACTGCTCAGGTCAGGCTGAGTATTGGTCAGTGGGTGGTGAGCAGTTGTGTTGTGCATTAGTTGTGTTCATTGTTTTCCTTTTCCCCTTTTAGTTTTATATTATCTCTCCTTGTTATTTCCCTTACCATTATTATTGCTGGTGGTAGCAGTAGTAGTTTTGTATTATACCTTAGTTACTGGACTGTTCTTATCTCAACCTGTGGGATTTACATTCTTTCGATTCTCCTCTCCATCCCTCCAGGAGCCAGGGGGGAAGAAGAGGGGGAGTTAATGAGTGGCTGCATGGTTCTGAGTAACTGGCTGGGCTTAAACCATGACAGAGTGTTGGTCAGCAGTTGCCTGAACATGAGGCAGGTTGTGCCCAGGTAGCCAAAAAGGCCAACAGCATGCTGGCTTCTATCAGAAATAGTGTAGTCAGCAGGATTAGAGAGATGATCTTAAGGGCCTTTTCCAGCCTAAATAATTCTATGATTCTGTGTGGTACTTAGGGACATAGTTTAGTGGTGGACTTGGCAATGCTAGGTTAACAGCTGGATTTCATGATCTTAGTATTTTCCAACCTAAACAATTCTATGATTTTATGAAATATACCACTGTGTATTGGATGTAGCCCGGCTAACCTTAATTCTGATGCTTCCTGACTCCCAAAAAGGAATCATGAATATTTAAAGTGGTTTTCCTTGGTAACCTTTTTGTTTTAGAAGTACAGTTAGATTCACAGTTCAGAGTCTTCAGTCTGTAGAATTTTAGTCCACCATAACCTGACTGTACCCAGAGAATTACACCACTTGAGAGAGGCTGCAGTGAAGAAAAGAATGTGGTACTTTTTATACAGGAGCACAGTCTCTATTTTTTTTCTGTTTGTATGATACATAGTTATTATTATAAAATAATCTTCAGTGTCAAAAGTGCTGCTGCACTTTAGCCTTTGTACTTGTAAATATGATTTTATCTTTCAGTAATGCAAGTTTTGAAGATATGCACAGAGGACTAGCTGCTGTAGAGAAATCTGCTTATGCTGAAAACTCCTGCAAGAGCTTGAACTCAACTTGCTCATTTTTATGTCAATTCTATAGCTGCCTCAACCTTACTACAAAACATTCTTGGCATTGTATCTTAGCCAAAATATCCTTTGCTGGAGATAATTCAGAACAGAGCAGTATGTTAATCCAAATATTAAGCAATATTTAAGAAGGCTCCTACTGGCATCCATGCAATTGGAACAGTATGGATTTAACTTTGCTTTGGCTTAACAGTTATATGTTATTTTTCTCTCTTTTGGAAAAAAGCACTATTGTTATTTCTTTGAGGACCAGTGTAATGTGCAAAACAGCAAAAGTAATTAATTAACAATTCATGAAAGTAGTTGACTCATATTAATATGCCATTGACCCGAGCACCACTGTTCAACATTTAAAGACCAGGGACCATAATATTTATTATGAGGTCAGGCATATTGATATAGCATTAAAATGAATCACATTTAGTACACTGTATAGCAATTATGTTAATGCAAAAAATATCACTGTAGATTTTAAGTGGCAGAAAAGTTATGTGATCCAGAATTTCTTATTTTATAATTATGAAAGAATATGGAGAAAATTATTTATTGGCTCTATTGCACAAATGTTCAGAAACAGTGGGTCTGCTTACCTGAACCAGTGAATTCTGTACCAAGGAGTTTCCCTTTTCTACTCTTCAAATTTTTCTACTCTTCAAATTATTAGCTTATTTACTTTTATGTAAAGTTTGCAGGACCTAATCCTTCTCATCCATTATACCAGATTGCTATGAGATGTAGACTTCTGGAAGAATAACAGTATTTCCCAAGATTGTTTTCTCTTGCATCTCGTAGAAGTGTAGAATCACAGAATACCAGGTTGGAAAGGACCTCAAGGATAATTTGGTCCAACCTTTCTTGGCAAAGCATGATCTAGAATAGATGTCTCACCACCCTGTCCAGTCGAATCTTGAAAGTACAATGGTGGGGAATCCACCGCTTCGCTGGGGAGATTATTCCAGTTACTGCTTGTTCTCATTGGGAAAAGTTTTCCTCTTGTGTCCAGTTGGAATCTTCCCAGGAGTAACTAGTACCCATTGCTCCTTGTCTTTTACATATAACTCTCTGTAAAAAGGGAATCTCTTAACTTCTTTGGTGCCACCATTTAAATATTGGAACATAGTGATAAGGTCTCCCCTGATCCTTCTTTTCTCAAGACTGAACGAATCCAGTTTTATCATCCTTTCGTCATCCAGCAGGCTTCCCAGTCAAAATGAAAATCTTACAGTCCGTTCTTCTCTCTAATGGCGCTTTTGTTGTTCTGCATGTATTTAGTGTCTGTTGTTCCATTAAATGGAATTTTTGTGAGAGTAAGAGGGTATGGGAGAAGAGACAAGTACATCTTGCCTGTCTGTTTACAATTAACAAAACTGTATTTTGATGTGGATAGGTTTAGAATTTATGTATGAGACCAAAATAGAGCTGAAACTTGAGTTCACTTTGCTTTAACTTAACAATAGGGTTTTTTTTTTTATTGTTGTTGTTTTTTGTGCCTTTTTTTTTTTTTTTTTTTTTTTTGCTTTGGGCTGCATTCAATGATTAATTCTATCACAATTTGAGGTAAATGGGAAAGATAATTCCTCATTACACATGGAAAAGCTAAGACCACTGGTAAGATCTTCTAGATTCCATGCTGATTCAGCTGTCCCAGTAATGTTCTAATTTTTGTTGTGCAGCTAATTCTAATCTCAGTGCTCATATGTCTAGTTTCACCCAGTTAATGGTTTTGTATTTATTCCCAGGCATTTACACTTCAGTGGCTTTGAGGAGATGTGAAAGCTATAGCCAGGGGTTGTTGCAACTTACTAACTTTGAAATAGATAGGATATCTAGGAAAATTAAAATTTCCTGGTGATACTAAGTGGTAACATTTTGTACCTGCATTTTCTGGAATTGAGAAGATAATAATTGTGACAGGGGCCAGTTTTGTTGCTGATCTAAGTGGGGAGAATTTTTGGTGTATTTAGTTTTGTATTCACATTTGGTACCTTGACAGCTGAAATGCTGGCACTGTTTCATTAACTCATTTTCAAAATTCATTTTAAGACATTAACTTGTGTTAGATATTATTTATTGTTAGGTTTAGATTTTATTCTATGATTAGATAGTAATCTTATTAAATGCTTTGTATTATTAGCAGCTATTAATAATTTTATTATTACATGTGTTTTCTTGTTATTAACGTGAAGAATACTCATATGATGTAATGTAAATATTAACAAAGAGATGACCTCACTGAATAGTTAAGAATGCTTGAATCGTTCCATATTGACCTGAACCAGGTGAATCTCTAGAACTTGCTGGCCACTGCAAGGACTGCTTTCTTCTCTTGTCCTAAAAATATTGGCGTGATAAGAATGGAAATGCAGTAATTTCCAGAGTGTTTTTTAACTACATTGATATTTGAAGTGCTGCTGTACCTTGCACAAAGGGCAAATGCAATACATAATACTAAGCTATATTTGCTTATTGTTATTAATACTAAAATTTTTGTTCTGCCAACATGACATTTAGATGTCTGCATGCATGTGTACACGTGGGCACAAGAAGAAACAGACAATATTTACTGGCCTAAACTGTGCTGTAGTGAAAGCTGTACTTCTGTAGCAAACAAATTGGGAAAAGTTTTGAGGCAACATTCAATACCAATTTAAAACACCTGTTTCATTTATTTGTCATCCTTCAACTAGTAACAGTCCCACTGGGATGCATGAGTGTAAACAGTTCAAAGGACACATCTTTGTGATCAACTACTTTTTTTGGTCATGCAGGTTCTAAGCATTGATGTTGTTTTAATATGCTTGGCTGCAAAATGTTGGTATAGATTTCATGAAAAATCCCATTTTTATGGTGGAAGAAATAGATTTATCATTACAAAACTCTTTGCACATGAATGAGGCTCTTTAAAATAACTTGGCAGGGAAATAATCATAGTTAAATGTTCTCTGTGTTTACTCTTTATCATAAAATACAGACCTTTCCCTGTTTGTTGATCTGGTAAAGTTGAAAACCAAAAGTTGCATGCACAGTACACAATTCCAGATCTGTCATGCTTCTTTCTCTATGCTAGTAGATGACAAGGCACAAGCACTGGTATCTTTGCTAGTAATTGAGGAAATCTGTTAAGTGGAAAAAAACCCTACCGGAAATATAAATCTTAGTATATCATTCAACATATTTGATTAAACATAAATAAGTTGTACATATTCTATATAATGTTTATATGGTTTATTTGTAATATTTCGCTTAGCACTTATTTTCAGAATGGATTCTTTTTCTTATATTAAAAAGTTTCCAACTCAATTAAAAATTTTCTTTGCATTCCCTGTTATAAATAAGGAGTGGACAAGAATACAAGTGGTTGTCAAAAGGTGCAGTCTTTTGTCTCTGTATATTCAGCCCAGCTCCAGTTATGCTTTTTGTTATAGTTGGAGATCAGTAGAATACGAATAGAGCTAGTTTAACTTTTTAAATTTCATGGGGTTTTGTTGTGTGGGGGGTTTTTTTGGTTTGGTTTTGTTTTGTGGTATGTTTTTTGGTTGGTTGGTTGGTTTGTTTTTTGTTTGCTTGCTTGTTTTTTTTTGTTTGGTTTTTTTTTTTTTTTTTTTCTTCTTTCTTGGGCTAAATGTATTTTTGTAAAATAAACCCACCTACTGGAACAGAAATGGGATTCAGTGGAAGCTTCTTCTCAAGCATATCTGCTTTAATTTATGACAGATACACTTATTTTTAGGGCCAGGGCAGAATTTTCTACCAAACTGACAAAGGTCTCTAAATAATCAGTTGTCTGTTGGCCAGAGTGTTGTATTTCCCTACTCTCTGTTTAAATCTGGGTCTTTAAACTGTGTCACCCATCTCTCAAATGTGGGAAGCTAACTTTCCAGCTAGTTTCATGAGGGGGATGGTGGTGGCTTTTTTGCTCCTCCGTAAGCTAACTTTCAATTAGTCTAGCAGATAGATTCAAGAATTCAGTAGTGAGATGTTCACCTATCCCTAAATTTCTGGCTGGATACCACTGTTGCCTGTTATATTGCCAGCAGTAATTCCCATTCCCTGAAGTAGCAACTTCCAGCTGTGTGTCTAGCTACGTGCAATTTTGAAATGTCTTAATACTTCTGTAATGTATTGCATTTGGAAAACTGCTGTCTTATACACAGTAGGATGATTCAAGCACAGAGAGCTTGAGACAGTTGCTCAGGATAAGCAATTACTTAGTGTCAAGTCACACATTTAGGATACCGCAAAATAGTGACCCAGACTTGGTCTTACAAGTGTTAAAGGAGTGTTCTAAATTTATACATCAGAACATTACTGATAGACTTCAGTTAACACTTCTGATAGCTGTACAGGGGCTGGGATTACTTTATGCAGCGTCTCATCACAAAGCTGCAACTATAATAAAGAGCTTGCTAGGCTACCTGCTCACTTTGATGCTCTTTTAAGAAGTTATATGGCATAGAGATAAGTTTGGTTGGTTGGTTTTTACTATATTTTCTACAATAATTTTACCATGCTATCAATTTTTAGCACAACAATAGAGTAACTTTACATTTTTACCTATTCTGAGAAATAAAAGCAGTAGTAGAATAATTGTAATTTTTCAGAAAGTTTGTCTGACTAGTCTACAGGATTTCATGGCTTCCTAGGGCAAAAACCTTTTTCTTATTTGTAGGCTTACAACTGTTTTACCTCAACTTCTAGAAGCATTTTGTTTCAGTAAATTTCATACTCAACACATTGGTCTGAAGTAGTACTCTTACTGCTTTTCCAGATTTGTCTCAAGATCAAAGGTTTCAACTCCCTCTTAATGTTAAAATACATATATGGGTCTACTCTTTCCAACCCTTGCCACTCTTGATGAAGGGAGTTAGAAACACAGATTAAACTTGATGAAAAATAGTGGGTCTCCAACTGTCATTCTTCTGAGCTGTAAAGTAGGCAACGAACCTTTATGATTCCTTGCAGCATCTTTTCTGGATTTTATCACTGTAGAAAATAGTATAATGCTCACTGGAATTTGTGAGAGTCTTTCCATTGATTTTAGCATAGAGTAGAAGCAATCCCCAATGAGAGAGCGCCTGCAGCTGTGAATTTACATGTGCAGTAGGAAATGTCAGCTTGCAGATCCAGAAGAAAAGACAGGAACTGAAGACTTTGGGAATTTCTGCCCTAAGATCTATCAACTGTTTTCTGAACCACGAAGCAGAGAGCTGTTTGTGTTTGTTACTACTTTTTAATTCCTGTTGGCAGTGACATGCAGACTATGAAATGTGTTAGGCTTGATTTACATAAATCAGAAGGTTGTCAGCATCTTCCTTTTAGATGTCTATGTTGCCTTAAAATCCAAACTGATGACCTCATTGTAACACAAATAAATAGTGTTGGTAAATGTTATTATAAATATCTTCTATTACTGAACATACAGATGGAAATGCAAAGTTAAAATTTGTGATTTTTTCTTACATACCCCATGCTTTGTTATCAGTCTTCCATATTTTTGAGACCTTTTTTCCACTAGCAAAAAAGTTTTAATGTCTGTGTTTCACAATACTTAACCACATTCACTAAACTTGGTCTTTTGCTTAAAATAAAATTTCTGTATTAGTGTACCTCATTGTAGTGGTACATGTATAATTTTGAAGCCCTCTAGCTGTCCACCATAATGAAACTGAAAAGAGGAAAAATTTTAATCTCTTAATTCAGTGGTTATTTCTCTGTGTCATCAAGGATCAGGGAGGGCTGACATATTGTAGGAAACAGGAAGAGAAATAGGGAAATATTGCAATTATAATCAGAAAAGTTTGAATAATTTTATGACAGCAAAGAATGTAGTTATTCATCTTAGTAGCATACTAAGATTACCTAGTTGATTAGATGTGTTGCTAAGACACTTTTTATTAGGCTTGGTTGGTTTTTCTTGTCATAAGGCATTAACTCCGTGTGAAGGGAAGTTACTTAATGCACTAATGACTTAATGATTTGACTTTCTGGTTTACTGTACACATTTTTCTAAATCATAAACCCTATTTTTTTCTAGATTTCAGAATAAATAGTTTTCCATAAAGTGCTCAATTTTCTTGAAATGTTAAAGTTTGTACAAGTCTATTTAAAAGAATTTCAGTTTGTCAGAGGTATGGTTATAAAAATATCAAAATAATTATTTTTGTTAGCACTAGTATGTACCATTTTGCAAACTGGATATCTGTAATTTTCACTACAAATGCATTACTATTTCCCCTTTCTGTATTTAGATAGCTGAATGTTGAGCTACTAGTGGATAGATTTCCATGTTCAGATCTGTTTTTAGTGTTCTCCTCAGTGGATACTATCAGTTATGTGGCGTAATCCTTTCACTTTCAAAATAAACTAATGTTTAGCTCTGGACTTTTTAAAATAAAACTTTACTTTTCACCCTTACAAATGAGCCCTTTGCAAATTCTTCCTCTTCTTGCTTTTAAAATAATGAAAAGACTAAAAAGACTATGCTTGTAATTAAAAGTCATTTTTAAATAACCTCAGAAGATTGTTTCTAGAAATCAAAACATCTTTATGGTCCCATTTCTAAGAAAAGAAAGACAAGTGACTGGGATCTTGTACACTTTACTGTAGTCTACATTAATTACCTTCTATTAAAAAATGACAAAGACCTTTTTGAAAGGGAATCTGGCACTCTTTCTCCAGAAATGATGGCAGACACCCTACTCTCTGCTGATTTCTTGACACTTCTAATTACCTGTATTCATTTGAAATCGTTTCCTTTGTAGTGAGTTATTGGCATGATTTTCAGAGAACAAGAGGGAAATGGAAAACATTTTAGCAAGTTAAGAAAAAAAAATCAACAGTATCATTGTTTGCAGCTTTTGTTGAAACTACCTACGTGAGTCATTTGAGGGACATGAAGGTAAATGAAAGGTTATACTTTGCCCTGCACGTTGTCGCTGGTATTTGTAATGTCAATAACTGTAAAAGGTTGTCAGGAAACTGGAGAGATAAAGGTCAATAGCAATGACAAATATATCATTGTATGTGTTTGAATATGCAATATCAGCCTAATCTCATGGTAGAGTTTTTCACACCCTGGAAATATCAATCAGGTGCTATATCAGAACAAACCATTGTTTTCCACGCACCTAGAATTAAATGGGAGATGAGTAGATTTAAGTTTTAGCATGTGCACGCTGTTTTTTCTAGTTTGTTTAGGACAGAGAAACAAGTCTCTCAAAATGATACTTTCCATGAAATAAAACACTAACAGATTTCTTTTTTTTTAAAAAAGAAGAATATCCTAGGTTCCTTAATTTGTTGCAGGGTATTGAATATTAGTTTCTATTTAAGACCTGATATTGCCACAGTTTTCCAAATAGTTTTGCAAACCATGTCCTTCTGATCACTGGGTGTAAAGCCATTATTTTTTTTTTTTCATATAGTACAACAGACAACAGCATCTCACACAAAAGTACCTCTTACAGGGATAAACCTTTATTTTTTCACAAACTGCCTCAACATTTCAGAGCTCAGTTAAAAGCAACTACAACCTACAGTTAAATGAAAGTGTAAAGGCATAGTCCTTCTGAGAGAATTACCTTAGAGTTGAGCACATCAAAGCACCAGATTCTAAGTTGTTAGAAATGTGGATCCTGATTTAGGAAAACCTAAATTTGACCTATAGGATAATACCAGATCTGAAGTCATTACACTACTATGTCATTTTCTGTGATTACACAAGCAGGGAAAGTCAAGAGATGAAGAGCAAGGAAAGAAATTGCATCAGAGAGCCATGTGACATTGAAAGTAAAAGCAGCAATTCGTTCAGTGAGAATCTTAAGGTAGGAAAGTAGGGAAGGGATGCAACAGTGTGAGTGTGAATTCTGATAATAGCAGGAAGGAAGTATTGCAGTAAAATAAAGTCTTATTTTAGAGGCAGTTGGAAGAAGTACTCTTTCTGAGTAGAGCATTTGAAAAAGGGACTAGGAAGCTAAGGGAAAAGTAAGCAAAAATAATGTATTAGTTAAAGACATGAAGTCAAATATAGGAAAAAAATTTGCTGAAAACACACAGTAAAGGCACAATGGTATTGCTGATGGAGAATCCAAGCATCAGCCTGTGTGAAACATCTGATTTTTTAAAAATAAACTAACTGTAAAAATATTTACTAACCCTCAGCAATTTTACTCATACCCCAAATAGTAGTTCCTTTTACAAGATGCTAATAGTTTGAACCTTTGTACTGCTAAGGTATCACTTCAGTGAAGTGTCCCTAAAATTCTGAGAACTTCAACACAAAACTGTAAGGACTTCAGAGTTATTTGCTGTGGAGTGACATGATGTTTCAGGCTTTATTCTAGTTACTGTGTTTTATCTATTTAGTAACTGATTTCGTAGCATCAATTTAGTAACTGATTTCGTAGCATCAGTTGCTTCTGAGTACATTTTGCCTTTTAGGGTTTAAATTTTAGTTTAGAAAAACACTTTCATGTGCTTAATTACAATTTCAAAATGGGTCATAAGTTTCTGCTCTTCAGCTAAGCATTTAAGAGTATGTTTGTATACTACCACACTTCAGAGGGTTTGAGGAAATGAGTGAAGAAATTTGCTGTTGGCTGAAGTGTTTTCCCTGGATCATTTCCTAGAAGTCCTTTTGGCCTCCAAATACATTCTTTTTCTTGAGAGTAAACATCTTGGCTGGGTTTCCAAGGACATAATAATGACTGAAAAAGTGATACCCCCTGTTGCATTCATAGAAGTGAATGCATCCCTGCCTAATTTTCAAATGTGTCTCCTAGGCAGTTTGAAATATTTTTTGAAATCTGCAAAACAAAAACATCCCATCTCATATGAAATTTTACTGTCCTTGAAGTATCACAGCTTAACGTAGTAGCTTGTTTTTCAGTCACGTGATATATGCACTCACCTTGAAGGAAACTTCAACTGAACCAGTTACTGAAATACAACACAAATTAAAAAACAATTCCAGTATTATCTGGGAAATGGGCTTTTAGTTCGCAACTGTCCCTTGCTTATGTCATTTGCCTATGAATTTTAGTGTATGTTGAAATTTTTGTCTCTCTGCGCACATGGTGTCTGATAAAAATTATTAGAGATATTTAGAATTAGTATAGATGATTTACCTTTTTTTCCTCTCCTTCTCTCTCCCTCTCTCCCTTCTGCCTTCCCTGTCTCTCCCCTTTTGTTCTTCTTCACCTTCTCCCACTCTCTTTTCTTTCCTTCAGTGTTACGGTACAAGAGTAGTCGTTTCAAGCTCAGGGTGTTTGTTTATCTACCTGGTCTGTGTATTTGTTACACATACATTGCTTCATTAGACCTCCCTACTCTTTTTTGCACACACATAAAGGTATGGCAGTTAAGTTTTCCATTTGAAAACAGGCCTATCCCTTATTATAGAACAACAGATTTACTGTTTTCACTCAAATGCATAATTATATCATTGTCCAAGGTCTGTTAAATACTCAAGCTCATGACACTGCTATGAGATGACTGCAATTATAAAGCTGTGAGGAGACAAAAGTTCCATTGCTGTTTTATCTGCATTTTACCACTCTGGAATGGGAATAATCTTTCAGCAATTGCAAACTCTTTGTGTGTTTTTGTGTGCAAGAGAAGCAAAAAAAGAATTCACAATGTGCTACATAACTATCGGATAATCTCCTATGTATTGTGAAATATATTACTGAGGATTAGATGCTCCCAATATCTAGAGAATTTCTAGACTGAAATGCATTGCTTTGGAAATGAAAAATTTTGAAGTACTTCTGAAATGCTCATTTACTTCCTGTACTCATCTGAGCTGAAGGACCTATCAGCCTGGCAGATTCCTCTGATTTTATTAGCTTTGAATGTTTTCAATATAAGCTCTGAAAGTTCTGTAACTACAGTACCTGAACCAAACTATCTAGTCTGTGGGATACTATTTGGAGTCCATGGCCGATCTGGCAAATGAAGAAAAAAGAATGTACCATTACTAGCTACAGGATTTTGATACTCTTTTCCAGATAAAGTAGTGCTGTACTTCACTTTATTTTGCAAAATTCAGCACATGAATGCTAGAATCTAGTATGAACTTTTGAACAGCATTGCCCTGCTCTTGAGTGAATACTACCTTTGTTGTCATCTAAAAGGAGTGTGCCCGTGCATTGGTATCAGGCCATAATAAAACAGATCTTTCCTAACAATTTTCTAAAGTATATTAGTCCTTAAATTCTACACACTTATTTCTATTGCTTAATAAATATCACAATATCTTACATTATCGAATAATTTTACTGCCAGGTAAACTGCAAGTATTATGAAGGTCGTTTTGTATGTTTGCATTAATGTGTAATGGTGAATACCTTTTGGAATGTCACAGTACTGTAAAAGTGCTGCAAATAAATTATTCCACACTTGAATTTATTCTTATTAAAGGGAAATTGCTGCATGTTTGAAAATACGTGAACATAAATATTAAAGACCTAAAAATAGACTCATGCAAGTGTCTCCCAGTTTCCACCTTGCTGTTTAATGCAGAATTTTAGATCCCTCATATGTGAAATGATTTTTATTTAGAAATGTGTATTTGTGATTTCTTTTTTGACAAAGAAAGGCCTTTTGTTCTGGCTTCTTCAATAGAACCTCATTTTGTGACTTTCTACTGTCCCCTAGTGGCATTTTAATCTTTGTAACTATTGTGATATTTCCATTCTGCATTGCTTCTGTGCTTTTCTGTTTCCTTGTGACTATCATTAACAAATATTTAAAATACTATTAAACAACCCATCAACTGACTATGGAAGCAATAACATTGCTCTTTAGCCCTAGCTGTCCTTTCAGATATTTTAAAATGATATAAACAAAGCCAGCATCCATATGCTATCTATATAATGCATTACTTCATTACAGTAAACATTTCAGATTTGCAGAATGTTAACACAAACCTGATGAAAGAAAAATGTTATTAGTTGTGACGAGCCTATACATACACCACAGTAGCTAAAATGTAATTTATGATAGGTTAGAGAATTATTGTCAGTAGTCTTAGAGCATGCATTCTATTCCTTTTATTTTCTTGCCTTTAAACTCACACTGCATTTCCATTAGTTTGTGAGCAAATTTACTATAGACCTCAGTGTCACTTTTACATCAAATATTAATGTATTACAGAGAAGTGCTATATTAGTAGCTATCTCAACTGATAGCTATTGAAAATGGACTTCTTAAGTTTTCCATATGTTTTATATAGATACACACATTTGATAGATTTTGCTTTCTTAAATGCTCTGTTGCCTTTTCCTTCTTGTGGGTGCATATGTGTATATCTCCTTATATCTCCTTTCTTTCTTCATGTTCAGTAAGACTCACACGCATTTTCTCAATTTCATCTAGTTTTTGATTTGGATATGCTGATTTGTTAGTTGTTTGTTTTGTTTTTTTTTTTCATTTAGTGTGCAATCAGAAGCAGACTACTGTAGTCCCTGCTGTCATAGGCTTCAGTAATTAGTTCTCCCATGCTGATTGTAGATTTAATTTTGCACTAAATACTAGAATATTTCTTTATCTGAATTTATATATGTATCTATCTATATAAAAAGACTGGACAGTACAGGTTGTTGCACATAATTTTGTAGTGATGAGTCACATTTAACAAAAGAGATAAGTTCTTCCCCAGATTTGGAAAATCTGAACAGAATATTTGAGAATTCATTTAGTGTAACCAAAGAAATTTTGAATGAAGGTGCAAAAAGCTACTTTTTTCCCCAGCAAAACCCTGTAGATGCACACACATACGCACATACATTCTGAATTAAAAGAATGAGAACTGCTTTATTTCTTTTTTTTTTTAAATTTTCTGTGAGATTAACAAAATAGAGGTCAGGACAAGAAATGCCTGTTCACTATATAGCCTACTATTTTTGGTTGATATAATGAAATTTGGCCCATTAACTCAGCATTTTAGGAATCGGAGAGATAAATATTGCATTAATGACTTCTTGGCACTGTCTGCTAGAGTATTATGGTTATAATAACTGTCACACTAAAACTGCTGGTTTATGCTTTTATTTTGAACTGGAGTGAAGGCAGAATGCCTTCAGCCATCATATTTTCTTAAAATGGTTCATTATATGCTGTATGTCTCGGTCTGAAAATAAGAAAGAATATGCTATGACAATTTTTGCAAGTTATATTCATAAAAAACCAAGAAAGATTGGTGCTGGCTTTTGAGCCTTGTCTGTCTTCAGTAGTCATATTGCAGTTCTGTGTAGATCTGCTTATCCATCCTTAGGTTTGATTAAGATATCCCAAAACAAAGCCCTAGAGTGCTGTCGCTTTGGGCACAAACACAAAAAGATGCAACCAATGTTAACATTCTGCTTAATATAATTTTTCAGATGTGGAAAGAAGAGATTTTTAAGGCACTCAGATTATACAAGGCTTAAAATCTCTTCTCCTTTATTTGTACTTTTTCATAAGATGTGGTGCAGCTTTTAAAATTGCTTCTTTGATTTTTTTTTCAAACAGTAATATCTTAAATTGAAATGTAGAACTTTTATAGCTTGCTTTCTCACAATTTTTTGTGTCGTTTACATGTTTTAAAATAATCCTTCACTAAGGAGATTTTTATTACGATATTGTTGCTATGTCATGGGAAACACCGGAACTGCTTTGACAGACTAAAATGAAATGGAAAATTTTCTTTAAAACATTGTGTAGCTTTGTTTTAGCAAAAGACAGCTTGTTGCTAGCCTTCATTTAACCGATAAAATTATCTATGTTCTTTTTATTAGGAAGTTGTATATTTATGGCTATCTAAAGAATTTCCTGAAAAAGTCTTGGTATAGGTTTCCCTAATTATTACTAAGATAATACAGAAGATTAGATGGCTTCACTGTAAATCACTAGAACAGCGTAACACTATCAGTGGCCTACTTTCCCAAAATTAGTTTTCTCCGAAACATTTAATAAAGCTAAGCAGTCTCACATTTTTACAACTCAGGAGACTATCTAAACAGAATGAAAAGATTTATAGGGTTATTTTTAGTGTGTGTCACTTGCATTACAGTTTACATTTGCTTTTGAAGCTTATTTGACATTCTTGGTAAAAAAATATAGTCAGAATTCTCATTAAAGACCTTCATAAAAGTACAGTCTCAATAGGGTTGTTACCTCTCCCTGAAAATGGGGAAAAAACCTACAACATGCATGTGCACATCATGTGGCTTGGATTTGATGTTGTTTTTTTTTTTTTTTTTATTGCTATTTAAAAAAAAAATTGAAACACCTGCAGATGAATGTATAAAGAATGTTTATATCAGTCATTGCCCAACTCACAACTAGGTTAAGTAACTAAGGATTTTGTCACTGTACAGTATTTCACAGAGCAACAGGTAAATGCTGACATGTCTAAAATGGTAATTATTTTCTTCCATCACTGTAAGCAATAATTGTTTATTTAGGTAAAATAAGTATTAAGTTCTTGAAATGTAGAATGTTGTGTTTTCTGAAAGCCATTCTATAGCTATATATAAAAGGTTATATAAGATGCTGACATGTGATGCTGAGTATATTTCCTGCAAATACAATGTTGTGCTCTGTGATGAAATGCAGAGTTATAGACATATATCTTAAATCCAGCTGGGAAAAAGGGCCTCTGTGTGTGTGTGTTTAATAGCACATTGCTTTTGTATTTAGTTTTGCAAATATTTATATGAAATACAGAATACTGAGGAGATAAAACTGAATACATATTTAACCAATTTATGTGTTCTTTCATATTTATGGAAATATTTTGATGTCATTAAACTATAAAGGAAACCTAAACCGACATTGCTATTTTTTGCCTTCTGGACCTGTCATATTAATCAGGTTAGTGTAAAACTGAAGAATAAGGAAATGCCTTATCCGTAAATATCACTCAGCTGTAGAATTCAAGTAGGTCTTAAATTTCAGGGTATGACAACAACAGGAATTTTAGGTAGACAACTCTGATAAGATTATTTTAGAATAAGGTTTCTTATAAACTGCCGGAGTACTAATGTTAGTTGAATTGTGAGAAAAATTACATTTCCTTACAGACTAACTTCTTTTCATATGCACACACTTGCACGCAATTCTAGAGGCTTCTAAAATCAGTTTGCTGTAACAATTTTTAAGTATTAAAAGTCAATGTGCAGCACTTAAACATTGAAACAAGTAATTTCTATAAATGTATCTCTTGACAGATTGCTTTCTACAAGTCTGGATGGAATTGAAAGAATAAAATGACACGGTCAGGCTAATAGGGTAATATTAATCATATCTATGGTGCAGAGGAAATTGAGATAACTCGGAAGGGTTAAAAGTGGGCTGGTTTCTTTCCAGACATATATTTAGGACTTTTTTGTTGTATCTGGCTGAATATTAATTCAGCAAAGTATCAAATGGTTACTGTAGTCTGCCAGCAAATTGTGTATGAAACAAAAAATTACTAGGTTCATACAAGCTGATAAAGGATTACTACACAGACAAAGCCATTTTAAATTTGCAGCTCCAACCAGACAATTTTTTATGTTTTAAAAAGAAGTGCAATTACATTTTGAATGACCTTATGCCACAATGATGATATAAAGGACCGATTTGTCTCTGCTAGCTTTTATATCCTATATACATTAGTGCATTTCAGTTGTTGTAGCTGTGATTGTTTATCTTTGTCAATTTTAAGATATGAATTAAACTCAAATGTCTTTCAAATGTGATACTGTACTTACTCTGTTCAAATAATAAAAATAATTTATTGCAGTAATCTGGATTTATGTCTTGGTTAGTTA
Organism: Psittacula echo; assembly: GCF_963264785.1. Taxonomy (NCBI): domain Eukaryota; kingdom Metazoa; phylum Chordata; class Aves; order Psittaciformes; family Psittacidae; genus Psittacula; species Psittacula echo. The sequence goes on from NC_137739.1 coordinate 44,857,627, forward strand.
GAGTAAATATATAGCCTCTATGGGGTTCCCTTTTGCCCCTTAAATTCCACAGTGCTTTAAAATATACTTGTGATTCAAAGTTTAGTATATTTTTCATAAAATGCTTTAAAATTTGCACTAATGAGAAACTAAACTTAAAAGTAATATTGAAAAGCTACACAAGTTATTTCAAAGTATCAATTGCAGTTTTAAATTGAGCGGAGTTCAGATCAGCTGATAAGACATTTGAAATCTAAAAGGCTGACAATATATGTTATTTCTATTATATACATGTTATTATAATCAAAACATGAAAGGTGTTGAAAAGGTTTTTTTTTCTACCTGGTACATCTTTTATTCTTCAATTCTAAACTACTGATTTCTGTTTGTGGTGTTAAAATCTTTCTGTGATTTATAGTCTTGAATAATTTTTCCTTCTTCCTTTCTGTTGTGTTCATGATAAACCCACAGCTATTCATCTGTCTATATTAATGAACCAGTACAAAAGTAGAGAAACTAAAGAAAAAATATCTCATTAATTGAAGACAATCTTGTATTTTATTGCAATGAGAAATCTAAACACTGTTCCACACTTTTTAGGAAAATCTCCTTATGTTTTTTTGACTAAAAAAATCTAATGCACATAGAAATGTTAGCTCTAACTAAATCAGTTATTGCTTTTTACAGATAAGCTTTTTCAGCAAAATGTTTAATGACAGAAGCGATGAGTGAATATCCTTTATTAGAAGAGAACTAGGCTGCTGTACCTTACAAAATAATTATGTCTCGCTTTGCAGTTTAGTGAGTTCTGTAACATGAGTTAAATTTATGGAATTACCAAAAAGATTGTATGAGTATATAACCATAATTAACCTTCATTTCAAAGATGGGGATGTAGCTACAAACAGGGCTTTTAAAATGGGGAATGGAGCTTTTACCTGTTCTGAGCCAGCTACATTCAGTTATATGTATATAAAAATATATATATTCTGGAAAAAAAAATTCTGAAAACAGTTGGTCTTTTTTTTTTACTTATTAGCATAAATTGTACCTTTTATCCTGTTAGTTCAAGCTAGGATAAACTTATTGCTTCATTTTAGTATTCTTGCACTACCTATTTGTACCTGTAACATCAGTATTGTGTCCACTGCAACATGGATAAACACAGGTTGATACCCTAAATAAGCAGGTATTAAGTTAGAAAGTATTTTTAGTAACTTTATTGTCCAGTCCTCCATCTAGGTATGCTTTTAATTAAACACTAGTCCATAAATAAGCAAATAATAGAAGTTAGCAGAGAAGCAGTTGATCTAAATCATGACAGTAGCTCATTTATCTTTGTCCTAACAAGACAATAGGAAATGACACTAAGCCGTTGTTTTCTATGCATTAAGATTTCCTTCTTAAACAAATGCAATTGAGGCAGTTTGTTTTTCAGCGACAGCCCAGCATGCAATGCCAGTGGCCAGAGTTTTGTCTTGTCTTCATCCAGGGAAGGATTAATCTTTGTGATGGTGCAAACAAAATGTATGTCTGAGGTCAAAGTGCGGGTTGCCTTTTGGGATCTGCATTACATTAGTGTCATTTTTGGGTTCCTGACGTTAATCAAAACCAACACCATAAAGCGTCACTTAGCTAATTTGTGTATTATTGTCAATGTTACCATTAATTATGTGTTTGTGAGGAAAAAGAGGATTAATGAGATGTCACAGGTAATTTACAATGATCAGGCTCCCCAGGACATTAAGAAAACACTAGCTGTGTAAGATTACCATTCAAACATAATAGTGCCCATGCAGGAAAGTCTTTGATAAGTCTCTGAACCAAGTTTTTCTATAAGTATGAAATTTATTTTATATTGGCTGTAGAATGTTTATTTTAACATGAAAGCAGGGTAGCAGTTTGGGTTTTTTTTATTTAGCTGTCTATTGGACACAGTAATAAAGAACTGGTGTCACCTTTTAAGTTGGAAATCCTTGGAAAAATGTGGTTTGTTGTTTTGAATTGCTGTGAGATACTCTTTTCACTGAAAAATTTCTACGTACAACATAAATGAGAACAAAGTCTCATTAAAAGTGCGAGATTATCAAGTGGTTATACCATCTTTAATGTATAGCTACTACAGTACGATGCTGTGTATTATAGAAGCAATAATAGTGAACAATATGTATGCTTGCGTATTTACAGGATATGTAGCAAGTATCACCTGTAAGTACGAAAGTCAAATTTTAAATGAGATGAGCTTGTCCATTTATTAGGTAATGACTGTTTATTCTATTGCTGCTGGTGGTTTTTATACTCTGTTTCTAATTTATTAATGCATTTTCATAAAAGTCTATAGAAAAGTTGTTTGTAGGACAATAAGTCAAATTTTAACAGTAGTTCCCCAAGATAAGGATCTAATTTTACTTAATTTCAAAATTGTCCATGTAGAGCTCATTCTGGTTGAAAACTGAATTTGTATTGATTTCAGTTAGCTTACTGAACTTGTATCCTATTGAACAAGGTTTTCTAATGCATCCAATATTGGTGTCTGTTTCTGACAATGATTCCTTTATTACTTTAAAGGTCATATGGAAATAAGAATATTGAAGATGACAAGTGCTTAAAAGTTGGGGTTTTTTTGGTTTTTTGTGTGTGTGTGTGTGGGTTTGTTTTGTTTTGTTTTGTTTTTTAGTTTTTTTGTGTCTCTCATTTAATCCCTCATAATTTCCCTCAAATCCCTCTCAAATTACCCTGGAATATGAAGAAGAATTTTCAACAGTAATTCAGATCAGCAATTATTTTTAGGTATACAGTGTTTAATTTTGTGATTTTTCCCCACTCCCCCACAGGTAGTTTTTATACCAGGTTTTAGTATCTAGTGTCTTTCTTTCAGTAGATAAAACATGGCCTTAGTACTTCTGTGTATACTTATACTTTTTCTGTATATAACCCAATACCGTTGAACTCTTAAAGTATCAGATTGCCTCATAAGTAAATATAAAGCACTTAAAAAATTAAGTACACCATAATATATTAACTTTTTTTTTTTTTTTTTTTTTGAGTCAATTTATTGCTGGTTAAATGCTGATGCTTTGGAAACCAGTTCTAATTTTTGTTCTTTCATGATTTCAAACTGTGACAAGTTTAACAGTCTTCTCATTTTTTTAATCTTCTCCCCAGAAGATCAATAGTGAACACCACGGACTGCTTTCATCTTTATCCTCGACTGTCTTTTCACTTCTCTGCTGAAGCTGCCAGGAGGAAGGGATTTTTTAATGGTGGAAAAGCAATTGCAGTTAATATTGGGGTATATCCCACTCAGGGTCTCAGGCATACTTAGGACCCCACAGGTCAAAGGACTCTGCTTGTATGAAACACTTCTTCCAACATGAAGCCCTAAGGATGTACCACACCAGAAAGTGGCAACTGGTAAGACTTAAGTCAGCTTCAGCCTGCTACTGCTAAGCAAGAGCCTTAAACAGCAAAAGGCAGGGACTAGATCTGGAGACTGGAGACTGACATGTGAAGAAAGTGAAATCAGCTCTGTATTCTGCTCAGTACGTGTTTAAGAGTATGGACTACTTTCTAAATAAAAAAATCTCTTCTGAAGAATAGGACATGTTTTTATTTAACTTTCCAATCCAGGGCATAAAGTAGATACAGAAGCATGCTAGCTACAGCTGCTGCTAACCACTTGACATAGAATATTAGCTACATTAAAAAGTTTCAAATAGAACACAGAAGATAACTCATTAAACACTATTTTAAAATAATTAGCATGATATTGTACAACAGCTAGAATTAAGCAAGCCTTTAATGCTTAGAGCTTGATTTGGAAGGATTTATGTGTAAACTGCATAAAACCTTGTAGTTGGATATGCAATATATCATGTAAAATTGTCACTTCTTCATGTAATTAGATTGAGATACTAAGAAGTAAGTGCAGACTTGAGAATATAGTTCTGCTATATATTACAGCAGGGCAAGAATATTGAAACGAGTTCTAGATCTGCTGAAAGTCGTTAAAAAGTTGTTTCTGGTAACATCAAAACCACTCAGTCAACTTAATTTGAATTAGTAGCATAATTCTGGGAGAATGCTTACACTTTTCCTTTTAGCAACTGAAGCTATGTCATTCAACTGAATGTGGAACTTGGAGATTCCATTTTATTTTGGGAAATTTCAGTTCACCTCCCAGGAAGACACCAGAATTTACCAGAATTTTTACTAGAGAGAAATTTGTGTGCAAGTATTCCATAGCAATTTGTACAACTGCAACAAAAGATGAAGGGATATTAGCATGCTCTTTAAGAAAGAGCACATAAATGCATGCTCTGAATGAAGTCTCAGATCCTTCCCATCTTTGCCCATAACTCTGTTCCAAAAAAAATTTGTCAACAATTCAGTCTGCCCATGTTCCACTGCTTGAGGCAGTTTAACTTTATATAGACATATACATAAATAAAACAGCAAATAAGAGATCTGGTGCTTATGTAGTCCTTCACTTGCCTTTGTATGAAAACAGGACAGAGTCAGTATAAATTAAATGAGAAATTTGTATCCCCCAGAATTATCTATATCCCTATAGAGGTCTAGGCCAATCTCAGGGATGTGAGGGGATGTGAGGTGATATGGACCCCATCCACACCTCCCTTGCAGAGGAGAATTAGAATCAAATCAGAATCAAATCTCCAATATCTGGAATAAATACTGTAGTAAATTAATACTTCTTACAGAGTTTATAATCTCTCCCCAGTCTCTGAAATACTGTTTGCTGCAAATGGAAGATAGTAGTTGGATAAATTTTGATTTGTGACTCTGTAAAGGCAAACAAAACCAAATATGTCTGTTGAATTCAAAACATCTTCTCTTGACCAAACTAAAAATTAGTTATTGATGCAGCTTTACTAGTGTAGAAGAGATTTAGCTGAATTTAGAGATCTCTGGAGGTATTATTAAGAGACTTCTTGAGTATTCTCACTGATCTTATTAATTGCTCTTAACTAAAATGTTCTGACCATTTTTGTCTCAGTCACATATTTTAAAAGTAAAGGCTGATGTGTTTGTCAAAACCAGCTACTACTTCAGCAGGAGTCTTTAACTGTTTTTTTGCTTGATAGCCCAGATATGTGTCAGGTATGGCAAAACTAGAATGAAAGCTAAAGCAAATGCAATTTGCTTGAGTGTTCTAGAAAATTCCATAACATGCAAGTCACAGGTGTTCCTCCTTCTTAAGGGAGAAATTGAAGTTAAGAAAATGGCTTGAAGCAAGATAGTAACATGTAAAACAGCTTCAGGGGAAATCTACATATTTTTCTCAGCACTCTAGCTAAATGCTAATGAACTTATTAAAATAAAGTGACAAAAAAAAAAAGATGATGCTTTACTTTCTCTATTTGACCTTTGTGCAGTGAAGGTAAACATATTGCATCTTTTGAATAATACATGCAAGACTATTTATTGGATATATTTATAATCTGTAACATGGTATGTACATGATTAGACATTTTGATATTACTTCTGTTTATAAAAAATATTATTCTGCTAGAACTTGATTTTATAGAATATAAACTTCTGCAGGGGGACTACCACATTTTTCTATACTTTCATGAAAGAGACGAGTAGTATGTCTACAAATTTCTTTTTAAAAAAGCAATATGCAGTATTTTAGAGAGAAACTAATATCTGAAGGCTAATTTTATATGAATTTAATTTTATCTGTCAGAATTTGTGAGATTATAAACTATCAACTGAAATACTGAAGTTATTAAACAACGGGAAAATACTGCATTGCCGTTGTGTAGTATTCAGGCTTGACAGATGAAAACAGATTTCCTTAGCAAACATGCAGTCTGATGGGACTTGTGTGTCAACTTATAAGTTGAGCTGGGTGAATATAATATATTGTCATAATGTCCAAGGAACACTGAGAACATATAAACATTTTGGGTGCATTTAAATAATTATTTATAGAATCATAGAATAGTTAGGGTTGGAAAGGACCTTAAGATCATCTAGTTCCAACCCCCCTGCCATGGGCAGGGACACCTCACACTAAACCATGTCACCCAAGGCTCTGTCCAACCTGGCCTTGAACACCACATGGGATGGAGCATTCACAACTTCTTTGGGCAACCCATTCCAGTGCCTCACCACCCTAACAGTAAAGAACTTCTTTATATTCAATCTAAACTTCCCCTGTTTAAGTTTTAACCCGTTACCCCTTCTCCTATCACTATAGTCCCTAGTGAAGAATCCCTCCCCAGCATCCTTATAGGCCCCCTTCAGATACTGGAAGGCTGCTGTGTGGTCTCCACCCAGCCTTCTCTTCTCCAGGCTGAACAGCCCCAACTTTCTCAGCCTGTCTTCATATGGGAGGTGCTCCCTTCCCCTGATCATCCTTGTGGCCCTCCTCTGGACTTCTTCTAACAGTTCCATGTTCTTTTTATGTTGAGGACACCAGAACTGCACACAGTACTCCAAGTGAGGTCTCACGAGAGCAGAGTAGAGGGGCAGGATCACCTCCTTTGACCTGCTGGTCATGCTCCTTTTGATGCAGCCCAGGATACAGTTGGCTTTCTGGGCTGCGAGTGCACACTGAAGCTGGCTCATGTTAAGTTTCTCCTCGACCAGCAGTCCCAAGTCCTTCTCTGCAGGGCTGCTCTGAATCTCTTCTCTGCCCAACCTGTAGCCGTGCCTGGGATTGCTCTGACCCAGGTGTAGGACCTTGCACTTGGCATGGTTAAACTTCATGAGGTTGGCATCAGCCCACCTTACAAGCGTGTCAAGGTCCCTCTGGATGGCATCCCTTCCCTCCGGCGTATGAGCCGAACCACACAGTTTGGTGTCATCGGCAAACTTGCTGAGGGCGCACTCAATCCCGCTGTCCATGTTACCGACAAAGATGTTGAACAAGACCGGTCCCAACACCTATCCCTGAGGGACACCACTCGTTTCTGGTCTCCAGCTGGACATCGAGCCATTGACCACAACTCTTTGCGTGCGGCCATCCAGCCAGTTCTTTATCCACCTAGTGGTCCACCCATCAAATTGCTGTCTCTCCAATTTAGAGACATTACGTGATCATGCGGGACAGTGTCGAACGCTTTGCACAAGTCCAGGTAGATGATATCAACTGCTCTACCCCTGTCCATCCGTTCCGTAGCCCCATCATAGAAGGCCACCAAATTGGTCAGGCAGGATTCCCCCTTAGTGAAGCCATGCTGGCTGTCACTAAGCACCTTGTTTTTCACATTGCTTCCAGGAGAATCTGCTCCAAGATTTTGTCAGGCACAGAGGTGAGACTGACTGGTCTGTAATTCCCCGGGGTCATCCATTTTCCCCTTCTTGAAAATGGGGGTTATATTTCCCTTTTTCTGGTCATCGGGAACTTTACCTGACTGCCATGATTTTTCAAATATGATGGACAGTGGCTTAGCAACTTAATTCGCCAGCTCCTTCAGGACCTGCGGATGGATTTGATCAGGTCCCGTGGACTTGTGTACGTTCAGGTTCTTAAGATGGTCTCAGACCAGATCCTCTCCTACAGTGGGCCTAAGGTTTTCATTCTCACAGTCCCTGTGTCTGCCTTCCAGGACTTGGGTGGTGAATATTTTGTTGAAACAAGTTCTCACTGCATATTTACTAAATATTGCCATCCGTTTATGGACCTTCAGTCTTGGACCTTTGTTCTTACAGGTCTTCTGTTAGCTTTGAACATGTAGTGCTTTAGATCTCTTTCTTCCACAAGTTTCTATATTTTGCTTTGAATAGTGTGTCATTTCTACTGAGGAAAGCTGTTAATGTTAACATTGACCAAATCTTTCTTCATGTTTTTTTTTTTAGCAGGTATGATTCCACCAACTTTTTGTGTGATTTCTTTCTGTCTTTTAGACCTTTATGCTCTGTAGAATCAGTTTTCACTCTTACTAGGCCTTTTGGCTAATGTACATGTACATTCAAACCTACATTTACCTAAGGGAATCATAATTACTGTTCTGACTGAAGTTAGTGCTTTTACATTTTTCTATTCCTTTTCCTATATTCAGTCACTTTCTGGTAATTATCTCAATATCAATTTTTTTTTTTTGTTTGTTTTGATTTTAACATAGGAATGAATGAATTGTGAGGTAAGTTCAATCTTTTGCACTCCTGTGGGAACCTAAGACCTTTGTGATAATTTTTGTACCATAATGTCTTAATTTCTCTGGAGTTTAGCTTTTGAGATAACTGAAATTAAATTCTTTTTCAGTCTACTTTATGTACTTTCAGATATGTTTGAGATCAATATTATAAAATTAGCACTTGTTTTTCATAGTGTGTGGCTTTTTTCCCCCTTTCTTCTTCCTACATGAGGATAGTCTTTCTTGGTTAGTGTTCTGCTCTTTATCAGGTAAGGTGAATTAATGTGCAGCATCTTATGTAGAAAGGGCTATATAAAATGCCATAAGTCTTCTAATTGTCTGCCCTCATCTTTTTTTATTACCCAATCTCTCTTTATAAATATTTTACTTTTGTATTAAAACCTTCAAATGTTGATTATTTTCAAATTTTTTTTTTCTACTGAATAAGGAGCTACATTTTGTGTAAATAAAACTGCTGTATCAAAACAGATGCACTCTTAGATTGTTTTACAGATGACTTAAATGCCTTTTTTTTTTCCCATGTGGTGCTAAAAGCTTAAAGGAATCACATTCTATATGTAATTCTGCAGTGGTTTGTTATTCTAATTACTAGATATATTATTTTAACTTTAACTACAAGGTATCCTAAATTAATTTTAATCTTTACCTGAGCTCTGAGATTTGAACATTGACAGTAGAAGCAGAATAATTATTCCCTCACCATTATTAGAAAACTACCCAAGGTAGACATTTTCTTTTTACTGTACATTAGACAAAGGTAAGTGGTAGTTAAAATCTCACAATTAATTGTTAGCAGAATCAGGGTTTTTTTATAGCTCAGGAGCAAAATACACACTGTAACTTGACAGATGTGTAAAATCTTAAATGGTTTGATCCTATGAATATTTTTATTTTTAAAAATGCTATGAATATTTAAAGTTTACTTCTTTCAGCTATTATTCTGCTATAATAAATGGAATAGTTATGATTTTTTAGTCACTGCCATTTTTGCCTCAGTCCTAATTATATCTTTTCTGATAACTTCTTTACTGAGAGGGTGGTGAGACACTGGAATGGGTTGCCCAGGGAGGTTGCGAATGCTCCATCCTTGGCAGTGTTCAAGGCCAGGTTGGATGAGGCCTTGGATAGCATGTTTTAGTGTGGGGTGTCCCTGCCCATGGCAGGGGGGTTGGAACTAGATGACCTTAAGGTCCTTTCCAACCCTAACTATTCTATGATTCTATGAACATGTGACTTTAGTCATAGCAGCAAAGACCACCCGATATTTTCTGCTTGTTACGGAGAAAATGACTTTCCATTTATGAATTGTTCTCTAAATACCCATCTAATGTAGTTATTTGTACAGTTTTTAATTAACTATGACAATGATTTTTCATTTTTAAAATGAATGGACCTCGATTATATTTTTCTCAATACTATTTTCTGTTTGTATTGGTACACGCAAATTCCATCACCGTCCAACTACAGCAGGTGTTGTAGACCTCACCAAGAGCCTCATGGTGATGCTGCGTAAGGTCTCTTTTGCAGGTGACAGAATTTAATGCAGACCAGGTCTTCCATGAAGTGACAGCATAAAATTTCTAGAAAAAAATCTGGGCAGCAGTTCTATTGCAGCTGAAGCAAGTTGTGGAAGTGCTTTTGTGGTCCTGCCTGCCTCGGCCTGGAATTGCAATATAACCCATTCCTTTCTCCTTCTTTTTCCTTTTTTTTTTTTTTTTTTGACCCTGATGCTCATCTGCTCATCTGATCTTGTGACAATGTTTTCTCTTGTAAGGACGGTTTCCTACTAGTTTATTTCCCAAAAGAGAGCAAGGGAGAGGAACCCCAAGGATAAAATTTCAGGTTGGTATAAACTGTTGTGGAATCACAGTCTGAGGGTATAGTTCAGCTAAAATTTTGAGCTGGCATGAACTTCCACAGTTGCCAAAAGAAAAAGCACCCTGACCTTATCCTTAGCCACTCATTCCAGAAGCACACTGTTTTTTCTCCAGCACAACTCTATAAAATCAGCCAGTTTAGGAACTTTTTTAGTTGATGATTTTCTATTTTTTTTCCCCAGGCTGCTTTTCAGTCAGATGAGCTTCTCCTACAGCATCACACAAGAGCAGGGAGTGAGATAAAAATAGGGAAGGGCGAGACTTCTTTGTAACAGAGTTTATGCTGGCTAGAAATGTTAATTTAATTACATATTGCGAAGGGATGCTTTAGTAGCTAAGAGAGATTCACTAAAGTCCACAAAAGAGCGTAGCCGTGAATGAAAGGAATTGATAGTTGTTAGGCAGAGGATCATAGCAGGTGATGAGAAAAGCCTATATCAAATGTGTTGAAAGTTTCTCACAGCTGATGGAAAAGGTCCAGGCTGTCTAATGCAAGAGACATATGGCAGCTGATAGAGTGGCCCAGGGGTTCTAAGGAATAGTTATGGGACAAAAAAATTGGTCAGGAACTTAAAAGTTCATAAAGCTTTTTTCTCTCCTAAACAAAACCAGGTTTCCAATAATCTGCAGAGGCACAAATCATTCTCCTCCCACACCCCAGGGACTCCCTAATTGTGAATTTGCATTGTTCTTCCCTTCAGTTTTGCCTATGGCCTTTGGCAGCTGCTTTCCTTATCCCACCCTGCTCCAGACCCCAGTAACAAGAACCTGACTGGACATCTGTCAGCAATCATTATGGGAATGTGATGCTTACTGCATTCAAGTAGCATTTGATATATAATTGCAGGCAGGCAGGCATGCAGGCAGGCAGGTTGCATTTTCAGGTAGTACGATAAAGACCTTGAAAAGATAAAAGAAAGGAATTGGTATTTATTTTCCTAGTCTTCTAGTATTTTTGTAAAATTTCACTTTAAGGCTGTATGTTGGATATTAACTTCAGCTAGTTTGGGTGCTGGCTGTTCTTTTTCTTTTGTACTCCGAGATGTTAGATTTTGTACATCTGTATAGCTACTTAGCTAGGTAACAGTCTAGTTATTATTTGCAGTGAAGTTAAATGTTACTTAAGCTGTTCATTGTAACACAGCAGTACAGGTACACTGGAGACAACTCTCCATGAAATAATTTTAGATCTGCTTCCAGTGCTCCTTGAGCTGTAGCTGTTAGGCACATTCATATGCTTGGTTTTACAGTCATATTAAGAATGCTTATATTGTAGATGGTAAAGATGTTTAGTTCATAATTTAGCAAAGGACGCATGGGAATTTGACAATATAGTGAAACCAGAAAGACCTCTAATGAAGATCTTCGCCTTAAACTGGCATCAGCTCAATGCTGAACTTGAAGCTGCAAAAGTCAAGTATGGTTCTCAGCTCAATGCTAGCTGGTCTCCAGGTTCCATTAGACTCAGTAGGATCTGGCAGCCAAAAGCATCTGCCTCTGTTGGCTCAGTCTATAGAAACTCAGTAGTACTTATGCTTGTGGTGTCTCTTTATCTATCTATCTATCTATCTATCTATGTACACACACTTTTGCGCATATATATATATTTATATATAAGTATTCTTATACTTGTGGTGTGTTCCAGGTCTCAGAATGCAACAGTACTGCCAGTCAATGGAAGCTGTGATTGAGGACCTTCATCCAGTCAGCAAATATAGGTTCTATGGAGTGCATCAGGTGTTCTGACTGTCCTTTCAAAAAGTGCATCTTTGTCCTTCACTAAAAAATTATTAGCTATGTGAAGAGATAATGCATCAGAGTGACACAGTACTCAAGGAGTTAATTCAAAACTTGCAGAACTTAGTTTTGTAGAGCTGCTGCTTCTAGAATAGACTAGAATATTTTCAGTTGGAAGGGACTTAGAATGATCATATAGTCTAACTGCCTGACTAATTCAGGGCTGAACAAAAGTTGAAGCATATTATTAAGGTCATTGTTCAAATGTCTGCTGCTCACTGACAGGCTTGGGGCATCAACTACCTCTCTGGGAAGCTTGTTCCAGTGTTCACCCTCATGCTTTATGATACTTCTAGCATTCTACTTACTTTGCATGTGATCACTAATTCCCATTTTGCTCCCAACTTTAGGATTAGGTTGCTGGGATAAAAATCACTGTCAGCATGCCCTAAACATAATTTCCTTCTGTGAGAGCTTTAAGTTTGGAAGTTATGGGAAACATACAAGCCAGAATTGTTGTTTCTTTGGATTTTGTAATGTACTTGTCATCATAAATTATTCTATTATTTTAATTGATTTTGGGAGTTATACAACTCAATAAGTGATTGGGGAGGCAGTTTTGTTACACTTTTTCACCCTAAATGTAATTTTCTTTTGCATTAAATATTTTGGATCAAATACCCAGGTTCTTTTTTAGTATATCAGACCCAGATGTTTTCTTTTATAACTGAGATTAATTCTTATGTAGGTCCTACCTTTGCTTTTCTATTGTATCAGGTTTTCACTATTGCTCCTGTTATTATGTGAATATATACTTAGAGTGAATGCTACTTTCAGGGGGTTTTTAGAATATGCGGAATTCCTTTTATGTATAAATAATTCATTGTATTCTGCATCTATCTTTTGAGTGTTCAGATTAAATCCAAAACAGCCTTCCTTAATCTAATAATCTTCAGTGATTTTTGCAAGTATTTATTGAGGGTTGCTGCTTAATATGTAAATTACTTGAACTGCGAAGTGTAAAGCCTTTGCTAGCAGTTGTTGGAAGCCTGAAATTTTGCCACTGATAGGAGGTATTTAAAGGATACGAAAGTGTGTAAGCATTTTTAGTAAATTGTGAGTTAAGAAAAAAGGAGGTGTTTTATGCTTAACAAAGTTCCTAGAGTTGTCAAAGAATTTATATTATAGCAAAGGAGGTTGCTGACAAATGACATAAAACTGGAAGGTGTTTCTCTATGGTGCTGTTTAATTGTGGGTTATAATTCTCAGTATTTGTCTCCATGTTTTGGAAGAACTCTCTTTTATTAGTTTGGAAAATGATAAACTGCACAGTTGAATCGGGCAATCTTAAGTTGACCATTCTCCTTGGAACTTCTTTTAGAAATCAGATAGTTTAAATGTTTAAGTCAAATGAAGATAAATGTGCTGAAATCTGCCTACTGCCTGTAGACTTCTAAATCTACCTCCTTGCTGCAGGTTTTTTCTGCTCTTTTCTCTTTTTTTATTCTTTTCAATAGTGACTTCAGGCCAGTTAGGTCCTAATAAACTCCAGGGCTAATATTTTATTATAATTTACTGTTGTGGTTTAAGCCCAGGCCGTAAATCAGAGCCACGAAGTCCACTTCCCCCACACCTTTCTTCCCTCCGCTCCTGGAGGGACGGGGAGGAGAATCAAAAGAATGCAACTCCCACGGGTTGAGATAAGAACAGTTTAATAACTAAGGTATAACACAAATCACTACTGCTACCACTAATAGTAATAATGATAAAGGAAATAACAAGGAAGGGAATACAACCGCTCACCGACCGGTACCTCGCCCCCACCCCGCAGTGATCCAGCCCTTCCGGGAACTCTCTGTTCTGCATCCTGGGCATGACGTGCTGTGGTATGGAATACCTCTTTGGCTAGTTTGGGTCAGGTGTCCTGTCCCTGCTTCCTCCCGGCTTCCCCTCCTCCCTGGCAGAGCACGAGACTCACAAACTCCTTGGTCAGTCTAAACATCGGTGTTATCAGCCCTGTTCCCAGGCCAAAAGTCAAAAACACAGTGCTGCAACAGCTACTAAGAAGGAGGAAAAATGACTGCTACTGCTGAACCCAGGACAGTATCCACCCCTTATTCCATACCATTCACGTCATGCTCACATCCCACATTTTCAATATACCATCACTTTCATCTCAGTGCACTCTTATCTTAGTGCACGGACCAATCCCTATAAAGCTGCTGAGTTCATTCAGTCCATGATGGTGGGCTCCATCTCTTGTAACAGTCTTTCAGAGCAGGAGAGGCCCATTGCAAAGTCCACCCCTCGATCATGAGTCCATCTCTATGTTGCATCTCTGCCCTGATGGCCTGAATTGTCATGGGCCCATCAGGCTCAAAATAATTCACCCTCCCCTGCAGCAGTTTCTGCAACTTGTTGTCGGGGACTCCACACAACTGCCTTCCATCTCCAATGCTTCCAAAGCACTGGAGGGGCCCAGTGGATTAGATACTCGCCCATACTGTCCCACACACCATGACACTCATGACTGTCCAGCCTTGGGGAAAACCTCTCGGTCCCCCTGTATTGTCTAAACCCAGACAAGACCCAAACCTGACTCTGCTTAACTTTTGAGATCAGACAAAATGGTCGTGGGTAGAACTCACTCTGTGTGTGTGCCAACATGGTGATCCCCATCACAATCAGCAGGCAGGTCCCAAGGGTACCCAAAGGCCATTCAAAACCTTCAGAACTCTCAAATGATGCTGCTGTACTTGTCACTGAGGCTGGCGCAGCTGCTGTGCTTGCAGGCTCTCTCACCACCAGCTTCTCTTCTTCCGAGTCCAGATCTTCCTCCTCTGCCTTGCTGGGAAATGCTGCGGGGTCTCCTGCATCCTCCTGCGGCTCAGGCTCACGGGGCTCGGTGGGCTGCTGGGGGATGCTCTCGGCCGCCGCGGGGCTGGGCTCGGCTGTGGGGCTCGGCTCCTCCGCCGCCTCCTTCCCCTCCTCGGCAGCCGCCTCCTTGCCGGCCTCCGGCCCCGCTCCCGCCGCCGCTTGGTCCCCGGGGCCACTCTCCCGGGCCGCTTCGGCCGCCGCCGGCTCCCGGGGCCGCTCCCCCTCAGCTCCCCGCAGCCTCACGAAGACGGAGGCGAGGACGAGGGCCAGGACAGTGAAGAGCAGCGGGACGGCCAGGTACAAGTCCATGGCCACGTCCATTCCGCCCTGCTGCCGGAGCCCGCCTGTATCGCAAGCCATTACCATAAAGTACAATGAAACAAGAACCCTAGCCCAAGGCCCACACTTGATAAACACTAACACAGCAAATACCGGCTCTAAGTAAGCTACAGCATACTGGAACTGTGACATCAAGAGAAACAACTTTGAGAGCCAATAAATCAGCATTGTGCCTTGGTCAGATCTGTTGTTATCTCAACCCTTCGTGCCCCACGTTGGGCGCCAAAAAGAACTGTCGTGGTTTAAACCCAGGCCGTAAATCAGAGCCACGAAGTCCACTTCCCCCCCCACCTTTCTTCCCTCCGCTCCTGGAGGGACGGGGAGGAGAATCAAAAGAATGCAACTCCCACGGGTTGAGATAAGAACAGTTTAATAACTAAGGTATAACACAAATCACTGCTGCTACCACTAATAGTAATAATGATAAAGGAAATAACAAGGGAAGAGAATACAACCGCTCACCAACCAGTACCTCGCCCCCACCCAGCAGTGATCCAGCCCTTCCGGGAACTCTCAGTTCTACATCCTGGGCATGACGTGCTGTGGTATGGAATACCTCTTTGGCTAGTTTGGGTCAGGTGTCCTGTCCCTGCTTCCTCCCGGCTTCCCCTCCTCCCTGGCAGAGCATGAGACTCACAAACTCCTTGGTCAGTCTAAACATCAGTGTTATCAGCCCTGTTCCCAGGCCGAAAGTCAAAAACACAGTGCTGCAACAGCTACTAAGAAGGAGGAAAAATGACTGCTACTGCTGAACCCAGGACAATAGTAAGAAAGAGCCAATGCTTTTGCCTCAGAGAAGTTAGGAATTGAATAATGCAGGTAGAACTGATTTTACAAGGGAAATTCAGAATGGGATGTCTGTAGGAAGTAGAGTATTGTAATTAATTAGAAATTACTACTTATGATTCTGTACTAGTACAGAATTACTAATTGAAATTCTGTACAAGTGCTTAGACAAAAAGCTGAAATGCATGGCCGTAGTCTGCTAGCCTTAAGTGGGAGCTGGAGCAAACCTTGATTACTAAAAAAGTTCCATCTTTGTTTGGTTGAATTTTCTGTTGGAGTTGTTTGTTTGGTTCAAACAAAACCAAAACCAAAACTCAGACCTGCTGGATATATTTGTTTTGATCTGTTTTCAAAGAAACAGAAGATTAACTCAAAATGCAAACACTATTTCAATTGCAGATCTTCTGGTCTAGTATACAACTGCAGTAACACTTTTCTCATACTATTTCAGTTATAAAGCCCCTTAATACTTTTTTCTACTTACTGTCTGTGTGTGTGTGTGTGGAGGGGAAATTCCTAAAGGTTAAGGTGACAATAAACTAATTTTAAAAGGCATATATGTTGCTGACTTACTGAGAAAGGAAAGGGTTTGCGAGGGAAACTTTATTTAAACTGATCTCAGAATACTGTAACTTTCCAACTGATAGCATACCTCTTTCTATGGTTTATAAACAAACATTTTTTTTCCTAACCATGTGTGATTCTAATTTGTTCTCTGCTGTTCTTAATTTAGACTGTTGTAGTGAAGTACTGAAGCCAGATCCCATCACTTGTTATTCTGAGAAAATCTGTGTTCCATCATTTTCTTTGTTGTGAAAGACTGTTTATTCACTGTTTAATTTACTATCCTCTAGGTAACCTAACAGTCGTCTAATTTTATTTTATTTTTAATAAAAATTGTGTGTACAGAAAAGTCAAGGTAATCTGTATGTGACTATTTTTGTCCTATTTTTTTTTTTTTAATGGAAAACTAGCAGAAAATTTACACAAGAGGAGTAGTGAACTGAATTTGGGTAATTTCTTAAAAATCATTTCAACTTAAGCACATCACAGGCCATTGGAAAGGATCAAATCAGAAAAGAAGTTGATAGAAATAAGTTACAAAAGAAATGACACAGGTCTTGTTCTAGAAGGGCCCTGAAATATATGAGTTTTAGTAATATAATGCTGGTGTATAGTAGTCATAGGTCCTGATTTTCAGTTGCCAAGTACTTGCTGTTCTTTATGAAATTTGCAGTTTTCAAACATTATTTAGATCCATATTGTAGGTGTAGGTATTTGACTCTTAGGAACCAAAGCCTGAATGTGTTGACATAGTTAGCTGTCTTTCTCCTGTAAATGAGTCTCTTGAAATTGTGGTGATTAGAAAACAAATAATACAAATACGTAAATATCGCAATTTAGGTAAAATGGGGCTAGACATTTTACTGATACAGGCTTTCAGCCTTCAGTGAAAGACTGGTGTTTTCTATCATTTGAGAAGCCAAGCTTCAATATTTATACGTACATGTACACAAATTTATGATAAAATATATAAAGTTGGTCTCTTAATTAATTTTAAACATAATTTAGTTTGAGTATATTACAGCCATTTTAATTGCTACAGAGTGTGCCAACAGAATATCATATATAGCACAGAAGCAATGGAGAAATCATGCCATTCATCACTGCACTGGCATCCAGATTGAGTTTTGATCAGAGCTAAAATGAGCTCAGCAGTTGTTTTGTGTTTGTAACAGTAACTTCTCCCTGTAATATTCAGGAAGCAGCTGATTTTATTAAAGCAGAAACTTTGTTATTCTGCAGCTGTAGTCATCTACCTCTTGAAGTCTAAGGTTTTTCTTAACCAAAGTTAAATTTTACCTGGGATGGAACTCTGAGCTTACATGGATAAAATTAAAAGCCCTATTTTTGTTGTTTTTTTTGGTTTTGTGGGTGTTTGTTTTTTTTTTTCATTCTGCAGCTTACTGGCTAAAATGGTAATTAAATAACATAAGAAAACTTTCTGTACAGTAAGGGTGACTAACCATTGGAATAGATTGGGGAAGGACCCTACTCAGTAAAATTTTAAAAATAAATTAAACAAAATCTTAATGGTTTGGAGATAATTGGACTCTGTTCAAGCAGAGTTCTAGCTGTTTTCATATCTCTTTAACCCTTATTTAAATTATTTTGAGACCCAGCATTGCCATCAAATTTCTTCAGTTTATATACTGCTCCTGCCTATTAGTATTTTCACAATACACTATCTAAGAATGAGAGACACCAGGCATAGATTGACACAAGAAAGGTTCAGGCTGGTTATAAAGAGAAACTTTTTCACCATGGTGTCAAGCAGTGTAGCAGGTTGCACAGACTGGTTATGTTTTCTCCTTCCTTGAAACTTTCCAAGACCTGACTGGATAAAGTCCTGAATAATATGATCTGATCTTATCGCTGGTCTTTGCTTTGAGCATGATGTTGGACTGATACTCCTTCCAATCTGAATTTTCCTGTAATCCTAGCCTCTAAGCCCAGCCTCTTACAATTTTACATAGCCTTATTTACATATATGTATGTCTACAGACATTTGTATTTAGCTGTGCTTGGCCACTATATATGGCCTCACTTCCTAAAGAATGGGGTAGAAATAGAAAATAATGGGCTTAAATAATCTGGTACAATTTGATGTGATAAACTAACAGCATAATTGGGAAAACCAAGATTTTTTTGTTATTTTTGCCAGGATGCATGATAACATAGTTTTGCCTGTGCTCATAATATCTAACTGCATAAATAACAACAGATACTGAAGAAAACCCTTCTTTACTGAAGAAAGCCAGCTAATTGTACCTGAATCAGATCAAGACAGAAGTAAAAAATTAAGGGCACTCAGAAGTTTTGTACTTCCGCTCCCCCCCCTTTTTTTTTATTTTGTATCTTCAATTAGTTATTTTACACTGTGATTGTTTGATGTAACACAAATGCAATGTTTTCATGTTGTAACATTTCAGAACACCGCTTTGTATTGATTCTGATCAGCTAGAATATTGGTTGACTTGGTCTTTGAACTTTGTCACATCTTCAGCCAGATTGTATCACTCCAGTATACCTTGGAATAAATACTCACAGTTAGGTGTGCTTCCTTGCTGAGACTGAAACACTGGGAGACGACTAGAAGAAGTATTTAAGAGAGAATGATTTGTTACAGAGAAATGTGCAATGTCCTTAACTACTGTTGGTGATGATCATGAAGGGTATATAATATAGTTCTCCAAACCGGTGCTCAATTAGAACTTGTCCACACTCATTAGAACTGTCTTATATAATGAAATAGGTCAGACTTTACTTATTCCTGCCCCCAAAGTTTAGGATGCCTAGGACAGGGCTGTATTTATTATTTTTATGAGGTTGACACTGACTGACCGACCAAATTACAGGTAAATCAGTTTACTGGTTGTCGTGGTTTAATCCCAGCCACGCAGCTCGCTCTCTCACTGCTGAACCCAGGACAGTATATAAGAGTCACACTATTCTGACACTTTCTTAAAGACTTCAAACTTTATTTTTGTTTAGTTAATAGATATTTAATATCTCAACATGCCCAGTACACAGCTACTGCAAGTATCATAGGCCAACCAGTGTTGCAGCAGTAGCAGTCATTTTTCTCCTTCTTAGTAGCTGGTGCAGTGCTGTGGTTTTGACTTTCAGCCTGGAAACAGCGCTGATAACACCGATGTATTTAGCTGTTGCTAAGTCATGTTTAGTCTGACCAAGGACTTTCTGAGTTTCATGCTGTGCCAGGGAGGAGGGGAAGCCGGGAGGAAGCAGAGACAGGACACCTGACCCAAACTAGCCAAAGGGGCATTCCATACCACAGCACGTCATGCCCAGTTTATAAACTGGGGGGAGTTACCCAGAAGGGCTAGATCACTGCTCAGGTCGGGCTGGGTATCGGTCGGTGGGTGGTGAGCGGTTGTATTTTCTTCCATTGTTATTTCCCTTATTATTATTATTGGTGGTAGCAGTAGTAGTTTTGTTTTATACATTAGTTACTGAACTGTTCTTATATCAGCCTGTAGGAGTTACATTCTTTCGATTCTCCTCCCCATCCCTTTGGGAGTGGGGAGAAAAAGTGGGGGGGGAGGAGTGAACGAGCGGCTGCATGATTCTGGGTTGCCGGCTGGGCTTAAACCATGACATTATCTACTTTCAATACCATAATTTGCAAATAATTTTGTCTTTATAACAAAAAAAGCCCAATCAAACAAACAAAACACCAAAGCAAAACAAAAAAGCTCAGAACAAAACAAAAAAAAAAGCCACCCAAAAGGACTGGAGCATTAGTAAAGCACCAAATGCTGTTCAGAAAATAACAGAAATACCTAAGATTTTCTCATACATATAATTTTTCTAGGTCTTTATATCTCACACTTTCATTAGCCCTAATAATTTGTTCTATTGTCACCTCTTTTCCCTATCAGCATTTATTCTGAATATCTGCTTATTTTTTATCTCATATATAACCAAGAAACACGACATTATTCCTTCAGTTAGTCAGAGATACAGTGTGAAATACTCAGTTGTAAGATGCAAGTTAGGTGTGAATCTGCTTGATTCATAACTGCTTTATTCTAATGTTATGCTCATGTTCCTTCACTGACTTTAGAAAGATGACTTAGATTTATACTGAGGGGGATATTCCTACATTTTATTTAAAGATTTACTCCGCTTTTTCTGTCATTTATGAAAACTGTACTAAAAATTCTGGAGATGGAAAGGAACTTATTCAGTTGATTCTAGCTAGAAGATTTCTGTGCCCATCTGATTTGTACTTCTTTCAATGATGATGGTTAATTTTGATGTGACTAGCCACTGAATAACATCTTTGAAGAACAGGTACCTTTGTGAGCAGTGAATGCTTATGTTGTTTCGAATCACTTTTCCATCTGTTGGACACACGTTTACCTGTTACATAGTCTCAAAAATTTTGGGAAAAGTACTTGAATCTGCTGAAAAAAAAGTTGAATGTCTTTAAAGAAATGAGAAATTTTGACTGCCATAATTATGTCATTTCTGTGCTGATTACTACTACACACTGATTTACTGGACATTATTCCTGGAAATGGTTTCCCCAGAAGTGAGATAATGGCCATGACAGCCAATACGGATCACCTAATACTGTTACATCATCCCCCACATTAATTTCACAGATTTCCACCACTTTCTGAAAAACAAGCTTGCCCTCTAGCTCTTCATAAGTCATGTATCTTTACTGATTTGTAATTATGGGCTCTCTTTGGAAAAACGATACTACTGTACATCTTAGCTCTTTATCCCATTGCAATACATCATTAAACTCTTTTGTAACGTTATTTATTATGTTATGTAAAATCTGTGGCTCTTTGAAACAGCCTTAAAGTATTTATATTTTATTTGTATATAGGTTTGTTTTTATTCTTTTTTTCAGTTGGCTGTGCCCTACTTTAAATAATTTGAGAAAAAAAATTCTGCTTTTTGTAAAGCAGACACCCTCAGGAATTCTAGACCATTTAGCCTTTTTTCCCCTGTTATGTTTCATCAAATTTTAGTTATCTCCCAGAGAGTAAGGATTTCATAGATTAAAACAGCAATTGAGGTTTTTTCTTATATTTTATTTGAATTTATCCATTCCACTGAAATATATTATGTGTCTCCAAAGAAAGTAATAAATTGTAGACAACACAAAAGTTAAAATTAGATCTGAATGTGGTGTAATGCCCAAAGGAAACTGTTTGGAAAGGTTACAAGCTGTCAAAAAACAATTTGTATGGTTAAAAGCCACACAGTTAGATGCTGTTAATGGAGTATCTGTAATGATTATTTAGGCATTGGCTGCTTATTATGTCTTTGAGGCAGCTATTCACTGTGCTACTTTGGAGGCTATAAAGACCTGTAATTCAGCACCTATTATATAGAAGAAGTGTGTGCAAGAATGCACTGTACCACATCAAACAAACCTCTCCTCTGTATTCTTTAGAGTTTTAATCATCTTCCCCTCTTGGAATTATGGTTGATGCTGATTGTGAGAATAAAGACTTGTTACTGTAGTGAAAGGATCATAAAGTCAATCATGTGGATAAAATTACTTAGTAATTCAGCCAGCTGGTCTCTATTTGGCTTCACTTCAGTTCATTAGTTTATGGGGAAAATTCACTCCACATTTAAAGAAAGCAAAAACTGCATAAAAACTGATTTGTAATTAATTGCATCTTTTTACATAGAAATAAAATTACCAAGTGAATGTGCCCATTGGGCACAATTTTTTGTTATTTTTTGTATCCTTTGTAAAATAACTTTATGTTGTATTTACAACCTGTTCTAGGCACAGGTTGTTCACCGAGAATCCATCTCCCTTTCTTGAAAATGGTTCTTTACACAATATAACACTTGAAGAGCTTTCAAATCACAATATTTGCTAGAGGAGTAGACAACTTTAAACAACTTAGGGGCCATTTGGAAGCATGGCTGTATAATCTTGGCATTCTGTGTCTGTGCTCTCATGCAGGTGATTAGGTGGCATTGTATAACCGTAAGCATATGTTTAAAGGGCCATACATCATAAGCATATTGTAGTTTGCAAGCTTTGTAAGAGTTAAGTAGCTGATGTTAATTACTATTGTGTTTAACGGAGCCAGAAATAACAAATATGGTATTCTTCTGGTTTTGAAACCTTTTATGAAGAGCACATAAAAGCAGCAAGGCAACTGGGAAGTTTATACATTTCTAATCCCTTAACAGGATATCCAAAATGAACCCAAATTACTCCCAGATCCTTTCAGATCTAACTGTAGAAGCTAAAGAGGCCATAGTCTGTGCATTTCTGTTAGCAGTTAATCTGCACTGCTAAAGCAGCATGGTATACAAAATTTGTCAGAAATATATTTGTAACAAAAATTTATAACTATTGAAAGGAATTTACTGTTTATGCAGCCAGCTTAAACAGTGGTGCATTAGCTCACCACAGCATAATGGCCTTTCTTCAGAAGCAGTATGTACACAGAATGTATTCTCTGAATATACTTTGATGGATAAAGAGGGAAAGAGTATTCCAGCGGAATTATGACTCTTGATTATTCTTCTAGTTGGGGTATTTGAAATGTGGAGTTGTGAGATATTTCAGTGTTTCAAGATGTGTTTCAGTGTCCAATTAGATCAAAGTAGGTTTTGAAACACTGCATTTTTTACAGTTCCACATTTCTTACATTTCCATTGTCCTTCAGAAAGAAATTATCCTACAAAACAGACCATCTATATTATTATTTTGAGAGGTCTTGATACATGCTGTTTAGATCTTAAGAATGAATATAATTTAATGAATTGGCACTTTCCAGTGGAAGATATTCCGCTGGCAATTTTACAACTGCCTATTGCGTTCATGTTGTGCTCCTGTGAATGTGTAAGCTGGCAGAACTGACTGATATTCAGGAAAGTATAGGGTATTTTCTGAGCTCTAGGAAGGTACTGTATTAATCAAGAACCCTGAATTCATAAGGCAGTGTAGCTGTATTGTTTAGACATGTATAATCATTAAATGAATGAATTGCTTATGCGAAGAATTACTTAATCAACAGAATTTGGCTATGGAAAAGACAGCAGTGAATTTCATATCCATATTCTCCTGTTTGTAACCAGGAATGCATTTCTTTCTTTAGTTCATTCACATTTCTTTCAGCTTTTATAGTAACTATTACTTGAAAAAATGGCAATTTTTGACACTGTCAATATAATCACAATTTTATTTGTTTTCTTTTAATTTTCTTTAATAGGTAGATATTTTCAAAGCAGAAAGAAATGAAAGAGCTGCTAAAGCAATATTGACTACAGAATATTAGAATTTTAAAATTTAGAAAAATTGAAATGAGATGGCTTTCATATGCCATGATTAATACTGCAAAGTTAGAGCAGTCCATGGAAAGCTTTGTATTATTCCTACCACAAATACAGCATGTTAGGAAAGAAATAGTCTGTTTTAATATCAAGCAACTGCAGAAAATACTGTGGAGTCATTAGCATAAATACCACAAGTGCCTATCCAAATTTATATTCCACAAGTGCCTATCCAAATTTATATTTGTATTTTAAAAAGTAGAAATCATGATAAAATGAGATTAGTCCCAGGCTGAAGTCTGGATTAGCATATGTAAGAAATTGTGTGACACTTTATTCCTCAATAGCTCCCCGACTAATGCATGTTCCTTCCAACCTTTTAAATTTGTTTGGTTGATGACATTATGTGGAAAAGCCTGGAAGACCTGGAGTACTTGTCTTGTGTTCCACTGATGTTATTCTTTCATCCTTTTCCAATTCCCTACTATATATGGTCTATAGGAAATCCTGCAGGACAGCACTTTGGTAGCCCTCTTTTTTTCTGGGGGAGGGATGTGATGTTGTCAGTAATTTCACAGAATCATAGAACAGTTAGGGTTGGAAAGGACCTTAAGATCATCTAGTTCCAACTCCCCTGCCATGGGCAGGGACACCTCACATTAAATCATGTCACCCAAGGCTCTGTCCAACCTGGCCTTGAACACCACATGGGATGGAGCATTCACAACTTCCCTGGGCAACCCATTCCAGTGCCTCATCACCCTCACAGTAAAGAATTTCTTCCTTATATCTAATCTAAACTTCCCTTGTTTAAGTTTTAACCTGTGACCCCTTCTCCTATCACTATAGTCCCTAATGAAGAGTCCGCCCCAGCATCTTTACAGGCCCCCTTCAGATGCTGGAAGGCTGCTGTGTGGTCTCCATGCAGCCTTCTCTTCTCCAGGCTGAACAACCCCAACTTTCTCAGCCTCTCTTCGTATGGGAGGTGCTCCCTTCCCCTGATCATCCTCGTGGCCCTCCTCTGAACTTGTTCCAACAGTTCCATGTCCTTTTTAAGTTGAGGACACTTGTATTGTGTACAATACACTTTTACACAATACAAGGCCAAGTGAGGTCTCACGAGAGCAGAGTAGAGGGGCAGGATCACCTCCTTTGACCTGCTGGTCACACTTCTCTTGATGCAGCCCAGGATACAGTTGGCTTTTTGGGCTGTGAGCGCACACTGCCAGCTCATGTTGTTTCTCATCGACCAGCAGTCCCAAGTCCTTCTCCACAGGGCTGTTCTGAATCTCTTCTGTGCCCAACCTGTAGCTGTGCCTGGGATTGCTCTGACCCAGGTGCAGGACCTTGCACTTGGCATGGTTAAACCTCATAAGGTTGGTTGGCATCATCCCACCTCACAAGCATGTCAAGGTCCCTCTGGATGGCATCCCTTCCCTCCAGCATGTCAACTGAAACACACAGCTTAGTGTTGTCTGCAAATGTGCTGAGGGCGCACTCAATCCATGTCACCAACAAAAATGATGAACAGGACCTGTCCCTTCACCGATCCCTGAGGGACACCACTCGTTACTGGTCTCCATCTGGACATTGAGCCATTGACCACAACTCTTTGCATGCAGATATCCAGCCAGTTCTTTATCCACGGAGTGGCCCATCCATCAAATTGATGTCTCTCCAATTTAGGGACAAAGATGTCATGCTGGGCAGTGTCGAACGCTTTACACAAGTCCAGGTAGATTACATCAATTTAGTATGAGAATGTTCCTAGTAAAGCCCCTGATGACCTATGTTTATAAATTGTGTGTGGAGAGGATGGTCTGATAGTAGCAGAAAAGTCTGCAGGCAGCAGATGGTCTGCAGTTGTATTTGAATACTAAATCTGCTTTAGCCTATCATGGACTAGAGGTGCCCAGAATACACTTACTTTTATGGTCCTGTTCATCCTCAATGCATTGTTGATGCTCACTTCTTTAGCAGAGACAGAGGCTGGAGAGGCGTACTGTTAGTGCGTGGGAATTTTTAACTCCCCATACAGTAGTTAACTACTGTCATCTATTCCAGTTATTGACTGTTCAATTTCCTTAAGTTTATTACACATCTTCATTTCCTGAATCATCAGAGATCATTTAATTACAGAAAATGATTAACTAAAACATTTAGCAAGTGAGCCACCTCCATCTGTTTTACTACATGCTGAAAATAGAAATCAACAATGGTTAAACTGCATACATTCATACATACAATTCTTTAAAAACATTTTTATTGGCAGAAATTTAATAAGAGAATCAATAACCAGTCCTAATAACAGAGTATAATCCTCTAGGTGTAGATTAAGTCAGAGTTGTAAAGAAAGAGCAATTGGTTAACGTGCTGAAAAGATTGAAATTATATTTTAGCTAACCAAAACATTTAAGTTTTCCAGTGTAACATGAGAGTTACATTGTAAGTATAACACTCTCATCTTCTGTGCAATACTGAGCCATGTTTATTTCAAATAATACTCCAAACAAACATGCTTTTATTGTCATACTTAGTAGTATTATGATAGTTGATACTAAAGAGATCTTTGTGAGATGGAGATTATTTATTTGTCTGGCTTAAGACCTATAAAAGAACAGTATGCTGAAAATATATAACCAAAATGAAGAACATTTTTGGGGTTTGTAAAACTTACATAACTTCTTTTGCAAAATTACTATAAAACGTGGAATTACTTGAGTCTAGAATCTATTTGGTGTGGACTCCATAATCTGATAAATTATTTGAAATTAAAGATATGCTGGTAGTCAGAATAGGCAGAACTGCAAAACATGAAAGAAAGAAATTCCTAGCAGCTATTTCTCAGGAGAGGGCTCTATCTAAACTGAGTATCTGTGGTTTGCGTTATTTTTTCAATACATCTGAGCAAAACAAATAGCCATGAAAATTTACACAATTCATTTCTTGATACAATTATCTACAAAACTTTAAATTAATCAACAATTATCCTAGCATAGCATGAGGAGTAGAAATAAACAGCCATAAAAATCATGGCTGCTTAAGCCAACAACAAATAATTTTCAGTCCTAGGCTTTCTGTCTCTTATTCAAGGCCAACTAGAAACATGGAGAAGGAATTCATTCTCCCTTAGAGGTGCAAGTGACCCTTTACTTTGGAGCTGGTGATCCCTGCAAATGTTACATTGTAGAACTTGATTTTAAGGACTTCTGATCATGATTAGCAAACTTTAAAATGTAAGAATAAAGTATTAATATATTCTCTCGTAATCAAGATTTAATATGCACATTTGAAAAGAATCCTTAATTGATGACCTGTGTCCTCGTTATATACTCCTGTGCTATTTCTCAGCCATGAAAAAAAGAAAAATCTTTTCAAAATAAAAAAATCCTTACCCTATCCATTATGAATTGTTGTATGTTTTATTTATACTGAAAAAAGTGCTGCAAGGCCATCTTACAAAATGTCAGACTATGTTTTTGCTTGGTTATACAGGCAAAGTATGAAAAGAACACGTTATGGAATCACAAAACAAAACTCATCTTCATCAATCACAGTTATGATATAATTAGAAATAAACTGTTTCCATTGCCTAGGTATAGGGGATTTCCCATATATTTTGCAGAGGGAGTATTCTATGTGGAGTATAAAATCTTGCTTCATATTACAGTGTTCAGTAGTTCCGCAGGGATAAGGTCTGTTGGCTTCAAATGTTTCCTCCTCCCTTCCCAAAGCATGTTCTCTGTACCAGTTCATAAGCCACTATTTTCTGCCTAAAGATATCTAACTGTATGTATATGAACTTCTTTTGGATTTCTGTGTATTAAACAGTTTACCTTCCCAGCAGTAGCTCATGTTTTATTAACACTGTGGAAAAGCTAAAAGTGCTGGCAAGTCTGAGACTTGTGTCCTGGGTTCAGCAGTAGCAGTCAGTTTTTCTCCTTTTTAGTAGCTGTTGCAGCACTGTGTTTTTGACTTTCAGCCTCGGAACAAAGCTGATAACAACTGATGTTTAGACTGACCAAAGATTTTGTGAGTCTCATGCTCTGCCAGGGAGGAGGAGGGGCCGGGAGGAAGCAGGGACAGGACGCCTGACCCAAACTAGCCAAAGAGGTATTCCATACCACAGCACGTCATGCCCGGGGATGTAACTGGGAGCTACCCGGAAGGGCACGTCCTTTTTTCGGTCGGGCTCTTTTCCGGCGAGCGGTATCATATTTTCTTCCCTTGTTATTTCTCTTATCATTATTATTATTGGTGGCAGCAGTAGTGATTTGTGTTATACCTGAGTTACTGGACTGTTCTTATCTCAACCCGTGGGAGTTACATTCTTTCGATTCTCCTCCCCATCCCTCTGGGGAGTGGGGGGGGGAAGTAGACTGCGTGGTTCTAATTTACGGTGTAGCTGCTGTGGTTGGAGCTGGGGTAGCTTCGCTGTCTGTTGCAGTTGAAGTTTGAGTAGCGGCTGTACTTGTCGCTGGCGGTGGTGTAGCTGCTGTGTTTGGAGCTGGGGTAGCTGCACTGTCTGTTGCAGTCGAAGTTTGAGTAGTGGCTGTACTTGTCGCTGGGGGTGGTGTAGCTGCTGTGCTCGGAGCTGGAGAAGCTGCGCTGTCTGTTGCTTCGCTCTCAGATCCAGGGACATTTTTTCCACAGCTGAGATGATGGAAGGGGTGAGATTGTCTTCGAATTCTCGGAGGTACGGAAGCCAAGCAGCTGGGATCACTTGCTAGAGAAGGGGGAATTAACTGGCAACGCAGAGGTAAACCCATCTGGGCTGCTGCACTGTGGCAAGATAGGCAAGATATCGCTGCCCGGGTGCAGAACCTGGTGGTGAAGGTACGCCATGTAGACGCCCATGTACCCAAGAGTCGGGCCACTGAGGAACACCAGAACAACCAACAAGTGGATAAAGCTGCTAAGATTGAAGTGGCTCAGATGGACTTAGATTGGCAACATAAAGGTGAATTATTTTTGGCTCGGTGGGCCCATGACACTTCAGGCCATCAGGGCAGAGATGCAACATACAGATGGGCCCGTGATCGAGGGGTGGACTTAACAATGGACACTATTGCCCAGGTTATTCATGAGTGTGAAACATGTGCTGCAATTAAACAAGCCAAACGGTTAAAGCCTCTTTGGTATGGAGGACGATGGCTGAAGTACAAATATGGGGAGGCCTGGCAGATTGATTATATCACACTCCCACCAACCCGCCACGGCAAGTGCCATGTGCTTACCATGGTGGAAGCAACCACCGGATGGCTGGAAACATACGCTGTGCCCCATGCCACTGCCAGGAACACTATCCTGGGCCTTGAGAAACAGATTTTGTGGCGACATGGCACCCCAGAAAGAATTGAATCAGACAATGGGACTCATTTCCGGAATAACCTTATAGACACTTGGGCCAAAGAGCATGGCATTGAGTGGGTATATCACATCCCCTACCATGCACCAGCCTCTGGGAAAATCGAACGGTAAAATGGGCTGCATTAATTACACCGAGCCCGCCGCCATCGCCGCCGCCGACGGAGAAAAACTGACTGCTACTGCTGAACCCAGGACAACTTGTAATAAAGCTCTCTGTTGAGCACTAACCATGAACATCCTGTAATACTATATCTTGCTACTTTTTTGATTTCAGGATAGGGTAACTAACTACTATGCCACCATTAATGCGTCTAGATCTTAAAACTGAGAGGCAGTCCCCACACAAGTCATTCATACAGCACTTAGGGTATAAGAAGCCATTTATTTATACACCAATATAAGCCACAGCTATGAAATAAAAAGGTTTGACAGGGTTAGGAACAATTCACATTGAGATGGAACATAGAGGGTGCTAACTAGGCAGTGTGAGCTTAGGCAATTGAGTAGTGGTTACTAGATTTTTTAAAATTGTATTTCTCTGCATTTTAGAAAAGTACAAAATTAAACAAAGAACATAAGTACTGAACAAGTTAGACTGAAGACTTACATATTCTGTTTGTGTAAGAGCTGAGTTAACTTCTGTTTATACTGCTTTTTCTACACCTTGTAGCAAAAATGTTCACAAGTTAATGTAAGACTATAATATAAAGTTTATACAATTAAAGACTATAAAAGAGTTTATAGACCATTCATCATTGGATATGAATCATAAACTGAGTTTCGGAAAATAGTTGTAGTTCATTGTTGCCTGAAGCCTACCTAATAAAACCTTTCTTAGTCACAGAATTAACTGAGTACCTAGCTGAAAAGCACTGAATATTCACTAGGCATATTAAACTTGAAAAGGTAGAATAAAATCTTGCATACTCACAGGGACTTTTTTGTTGGGTTCATTTTGACGTAAATTAGACAGCTCTTGTTCATTTAGTATATTTAAAAGGAGTCAAACTTTAAAATTCCAAACTGTCAGCTCCCATCATCTCATATGACAGCTGACTGTTTGAGTGTAATATACACAGGCCATACTAAGCGAAAAGCTGTTAATGAATACAATTGGTTTTTTTAAACCAAGGGAAAAGGACACATTAGCCAGTGCTTTGTGGATATGTGTTGTAGTGCAAAACGGATTCTCCGCTTTTCTTGTTTGGTCTCGCCTGTGTAGTAAAGCACTGGTATGAAGAAATCTATGAATTTTGTTAAAGAGATAATTAATCTTTTGTGTTTTCTGACTTTAACATGCTATCTGATATTGCCTCAAAAAATAAATACATGAGAGATGTATTATTTTTTAAGCACTAAAATATTATTCCTAAAGTTCCGTATGTAAATAGTGTAGTCTTTAGATTTCTTTTTTTCAAGGGCTATCTTCATCTTTCATTGAAATCAGCTGGAGAAATATTTGACATGCTAGAATTCAGTCACACAGTAATTGTAAAATCTGACTAATCCAAATTAATTTCCTGTATTTGTTTTCTCCCCTTGTATTTTTGTGGTAGAACGCTAGGAACTTTAATTTTGGTTTTCCTTTACCAAAACATATTGGTGTTTGTAAAGTGGAAGAAACATTGTGTTACTTTAAGATGGCTTTTGCAGTTAGAAGATAAAGCTCTTGAAACTTTAGAAAGTTGAGAAGATGATAGCTTCCAAAATAGCAACTCTCTGCCATCAGCTTTTTTCATTCTGAAGGCAATGTGGCTTTTACTCGGCTGTATCTTCAAGCAGCCTGCATACCATCAGTAAGTGTCAGAATAAGCTAAAGTGTTCCACCATGTACAAGAAATTGCTTTTAAAATTTATTGGAAACTTTTTCATATTAGTAAGAAAAACTATTATGGTAAATTCTGCCAGTAATATAAAGCAGCATTTGGTATCTGTTTCTCTAAAAGAAGGGCTATTATACGCAGGTCCTGCAATGGTCTTCAGTACTTGTGACATGAAAAACAAAACAGAAGAGAAAGAGTCAGAAAGGGTTTATTTTCTGAAAATAGGAGGACTGAAATATGGAAAAATCCAGATTCTGTTTTATCCTATGCCTCTGATTTACTATAAGTCTAATGTACTTATCTACTGCCTTTATTCCTTCTTTTGTGAAGTGAGGATGCCTTATCATGTCTTGGAATCCTTAACTCATTAAGGCTTGTAAAGCACTTTGAAATTCTTGGATAAAAAAATGTTTGTAGCAGTGCAAATTCTTATTTGATTGACTAATATGAAATTATGGTCTCAGTTTCATCCAAAGTTGTTTCAAGACTAGGGAAAGAAGGGATGTTTAAAATCATGAGAGGCTGTTGCTAATTACAGACAGGTGACATATTTTAAAATACTGCCGGAATCAGAATCTTTCAACCGACATGCAAAACCAGCACAACACCATCTCATTTTCTTTAAACATGCTATATGAGCTCAGGCAGAATTAGGGTTGTTTCAGATTCAAGAACAGCAAAATTTTAAAGTTGTCTTAATGAATTTCAGGATTGCCAGCTGTTGACTTCAAGTTTAACTCTCTTGTACTTCAAAGTCTCATTAACCATCATTTTCTCAAACACTTTCAGGATAATTTGAATGTGAACTGATGAATAGGCTTGGTCTGTTTCATATAGCCCAAAAATTGTAAGAATAGGTTTCAATCTGTGCATTTAGCCAGAAATCTCTAAGCCCCTGAAAATTCAAAGTGGTTCAGTAGGGCCAGCTTCCACTAATTACTGTTAACTGGGTGACAGTTGGCTTATTATTCTGGAAATTATAACAATAACCTCTGGTTAAAGGGAAAGAGTCCTCTCTTTTTGTTGTTCTGCAAAAACCTGCAAGACTTGGAAGCAATCTGGAAACTGCCTATTACATTTATTTTGAAATCTCTGATTCCAGTTGCTTGGACTGAACTAGTCACCACTGTTAGTAATGTGGAAAAACTCAATTTATGTTAAACTCTAAAATTACATGGTGGAAAAAAACAACTCAGCTATGTGCCTTGAGGTTTGCATGTTTGGGGTTTTTTTTGTTGGTGGCTGTCTGCATAATATATTATTCAAAAATTTTTCAATAAAGCACTTGAAATAGCATCTACTCTCAATTTTTCTAAAATGCTTGTTAACATAGTGAATAGAAAGTTCAAGGTTTAACTTTATTTTCATACTTTTTAAAAAAATGGTGATTTATAATCACTAAGACATTTCAAAAACTAAACACTTTTTGAAAGTTCAAAACAGAGCTTGTAGTCTGGATGTGCATAGCTATCTCTTAGATTTAAGCTTATCTTTTTCTTTCATTTGGCTTGCGTAGATATATTTAAAGATCAAAACCATATGCTTTTCCAGGTGTGCTTTTGAGCAGGCATCACTGATGGGGCTTTATGTAAAGAGATAAAAAATCTGTGCATGAGCTGTCATGAACTGTTTGGCTGAACAAAGTCACTATTACTAAAGCACTGCTGATATTCTTAAATGGAAATGCAATGAGAAACACCTGTGTGAAAACCAGATTAGTAGAATTGAAAATCATCACAGATTCCGAGTCAGAAGTAAGTAAATAAGGTGGTTCAGGGAAGGTCAAATAGTATCCATGTTCTCAAGTGGTGATGAAAACTTCAATTGAAAAGAAATGGTATAGAAACAGGTGTGATTGTTGTAAGGCACTAGAATGGAGAACTTCCCTTTAAGCATGTTTGAAATTCTGCAATCAAGAACAGTGTACCAGAAAAGCATAATATTATGGTTACTCCTGTTATTTTATGAGCCTGGATAGGTTGCAGAGTGCTTGTATAAACAGAAAGGAAACACTCTCCAACTTTGCCTTTGAAATCTAAAACCTCAATGTATTATGTGCAACTACCTGAAAGGAGGGTGGAGTAAGGAGGTGACTGGTCTCTTCTCCCAAATAACAAATGATAAGACAAAAGGTAATGGCCTCGAGCTGCACCGGGGGAGCTTTAGACTGGATATTAGGAAAACTTTCTTCACTGAAAGGGTGTTCAGGCATTGGAACAGGCTGCCTAGGGAAGTGGTGGAATCACCACCCAGGGAAGTGTAGATGAAGCCCTTACTGACATGCTTTAGTGTTGGACTTGCCAGTCCTGGGATAAAGGTTGGACTTGATGATCTTAATGGTCTTTTCCAATTTAGTTGATTCTATGATTCTATATGATTCTATGATTCTATATGATTCTACAATTCTATAGTATAGAGCTATATTGTCTGAACAGGTGTGCTTGATAGCATTATGCCTTTCATTCACTGCTCTTTTTGTGAGCCCACATAGAAAGCTGACACAAAACAATGCAGTTTGGACATATATTGCATTGTATGACTGGCAAGTGAATTTGTCACATAGTGTAATGTATCCCTTCATCCCTTTGCTTTCATGCTTCCACAAGTATAACGCTTCCTTTATGTGATGGATTAATGCCAATGGGCTTTATTGAAAGGTGGTCGGAAGAGCTATTTAAATGAAGAGGATGAATGATTGCCACATGAAAACAGAAGCCTAAGAATGTTTCTAGCAAAAATTATTTTGTTTTTGTTCAAGGGGTGTTTCTGGGTTTTTCTTGTATAATTTGTCCATGGCTGATATAGCGTGAAAAAAAAAATATTAAGAAAGGAAAGATCACTGGAAAAAAAAACAAACAAACTGATGTCCTTGATTAAGCCAGGCAAAGATTGTCTATTGACTTTAAAGTTTAAATAGAGGCATATGGCAAAGATTGGTTCACTACTGGGACTGACAACTGGGCTCTGTTCTGTTAACTTCAGCCGCAGCAAGAAGATGGAGAAGAAATAACAAATGCAGACATGCAGTAAACAAGCCTAGGGAATTACAGGGAAGTAAACTGTAAGAGTATGCTAAATTACATCTATACATTAACCTTCTTTGTTTCCTTGCTGCAAAGAATGACATCTAATTATAAAGAAACATGGGAAAACTTCAGACTGACACCACTGCTACAGTCCTAAAAGCTCGAACCCTCGCTTATATCAATTGAAATTTTAACTTAAATACCAATATACTGCTATTTGTTTGGGTTTTAGATTGCTTTAAATAGTAATTGTTTGAGATTTACACAGGAAGAATGCTAATACAAAATTAATTACATATGGAATTCATGGAGTTGACAGGAAAACTACCTGTGTTTGTGCCAAAGCCACCTATTGCTATCAGACTGAATCAGATAGAAAGCTTTATATGAAATATACACATGCAATAACATTTACACTGTTGTTTGTCACTGTATTTTTTTTTTTTTTTGCATAAAGGATTTTCTGTCTTTTTTCTTGAAAAGAAATCTGTGTATCTCTAAGTAGACTGTGATCCACTGTCATTGTTCAATAACTCTTCTTCTACAACAGAAATATTTCGGGTTGGCTTTTTTTCCTGGTGTGATAGGCACATGCATGTATGCATTCTAATACATAATATAGAAGAAATACATGTTTCCTTCAGACCTTTTTAAGATCAGAATTTTCACCCACAAATACTATGCTGTTTTCCCTGATGTATCATGAAAATCTCAACACAGCCCACACTGAAAGCTAACTTGGGTCACCACTCATGGTTGTGACTGGAGTTGATCAAGCCTTACACCATCTATCTTCACTGTTGTAAATTTCCTGTCCCAGTAAGGGAACCAGTGAAATGAGAACCAGCTAAATCTCTCTAATTAAAGGAAGATATTTCTTGATCTCCCAGATTTTTCCATGAATGTCCTATTCATGTCCTCTCAGTCACCTTCCCATGCATTTCCTGGTTTCTTATGACAATGGAAGAGGAAGTAATTTTAAACAGGTAGATGTTCCAGGCAGCCTGTTGCCTTTTCCTTTGCATTAATGCAAATCAGGAACTATATTACTTGCAGCGACATACACACCCCACTGTCACAAACTGTTATAAGAACATAGAGAATGAGGACCTTTAGTTTTAGGAACAGCTCATACACTTGTACCTTCAGGAATTCTCCCGTCCTATTATATACTAGTAGCCATTGCTCTGAATCCAGACATCTGATGCAAAACTGTTCTGTGGAAGTTGCAAGTAAGATCTAAAGCTTAGGATCTAATCCTGTTCTAAATGGTCTCAGTGAAAATCTCAATTGTAGGAACAGTAAAGAAGACTTTGAAGGTTATAGTCATTTTATATTTAAAAGAGATGAAAGGTAGTTCATAATTACCCTATAGAACTAATCTACTCAAAATATGTCTGGCGCCAAAAGTTTTTCAGAGTTCAGAGACAGGAACTCAGAGGAATGCTCAAGACATTCGCAATTTGCCCAACTAAAGTTTCTGAAGAGGGTACCAAAAATTTGGAAAAGAGATTATTACTTCTTGGCATAGAAAAAAACAAATTAACAATAGAAGGAGAATCCATTGAGGGCTGCTTAGTCCATAATTTTCTATTACAGAAATTCTTATTCTTTCCTTTCAGGCCTGTGGAACTGGCCATTTTATCTCACACAGTACTGCTAGATGACAACTGAAATGATAAGTATAGCAGTTCTTCCACAAGTGAACTAGAAGTGTATCACAAAGAAACACTGCAGTGTTAAGCATTTACCAAAGACTTTATTTGACTGTAATATGTTGTTTCAGCAGCTCTGAAGAAAATTGTTTCTGGCATGAAGAGTTGGGTGTCACATCAGAAACAAATATTTGACATTGTCTTGTTTCCGTCATGCCTTGTCAGTATAGTTTTATAAACATCCATGAAGTTTTGCACACAGAAAGGATAAAAAGGAACACTAATGATAGAGTATTCAGTGAATGGGTGTCACATGCTAGAGTACTACAGTAGAATTTTGAAACTCTTGCCAATAGGAAATTATGTTATAAATTTAAATTTGGGCTTACTATTGTTAATTATAAAATTATGCTGTGTCAATATACATAGCAGCACAATAATATAATGGCTTTAATAATGAAACTTGTATCTTTTTATGCAAGCAGGTAGTAATTTAAATTACATTTATAACACAATTTTGAATTTATTTCATTATTTAATGCTGCACATTTTGTTAGAATTCTGTTGCTGATATTATAAATGCATTTTTGCAGTGCAGAAAGCTTATGCTCTTATATTATCCTGGAAGCAAATCAATTATTGTGTCACATTTCATAGAAGTGCCAGCATAAAATTATGAAGAAAATAGAAAAAGTGTACAACCTGTTACCATTTTTTATATGAGCAGATCTTATATCCCAACAGCATAGACAAGATGAAACCACTTCAAATATTCTCTATTTCACATCTACTATCAGAACAAAATAATCGATTGCACCAAAAGATAAAAAATGAAGTTCTTAATTATAATTCCCCTTCATTTCCAGCTTATATTTAAACACATTTCATATAATTTAATTGTAAATCAAAGGAATTTCAGGTTATAAAGCTAGGATCTGAAATTTTTGGTTTGTACATTGTAGTACCCAGACAAAAACTGTAGAATGTTTGGCTTTGATGTTTTTTGGTTGGTCTATTTTATCAAAAACTCAGCCAAAAAGTCCCATGCATTGTTGTACTACTGCTGGTGACTAATATTTCTAGATGTGTAACGTAGCCTTAAGATCAACAGTCCTGAGGGATATCGCAGTATTTATAGCCACACAGATGGGTCTGGCTTTGAATGTTACTTTCTGCTCACTTTGGATATGACTGTCATGTCATTTTTTTAGGGTCATTTCCTGAAGAAATATATTAACTTCTTTTACTATATCCCAAATTATTTGGGAGGTTACTGTAATGTAGCATATTTGCCAAGATACTGTTTCATATTCCTTCTATTTTTTCTTAATTTTTCCATTTAATGAGCTAAGAAAACCAATGCTGATTTCAACTGAGAGCATTTTCTTCTTATATTTTAAACAATTTTAAAATTAGCTATTTCAAGCCCTACCAAAGTTTGATCTTAGACATAGTGATCCATGTATTATATTTAATAAATAGATTTATTAAAAATAAATTTTACTTATTCACCTTAATTTAAAAAAGTAATATTTTCTAAAATTCTCATTGTTTTAAAACTGAATTAATACTTGAATATGGAAAATATCCAGTAAAAGAAATAAATGGCATGGTGGATTTCTGCAGTACATCGGGACACATATACTAGGAATAATACATAGCCAAGAAAGAAAGAATAGGTGGCCAGGGAATGGTGAGACATCTTACACATTTTCCACCAATGCAACCATTTTTAATAGCAAAACAGTCTGATGAAAAAGCTTGTACTTCTACAGGAATTTAATGAAGTTGTACTCATGATGTTACTGTATTTTTTGAAAACCCTGTTTTTAATGTTTTTGTAATCATGGCATCTATTTTTTATATAAATGGATATAAAATTACCTCCTGAGACAATTTAAAAGTCTTTTTTGCCAAAGTAAGCAAATTTCCCACTGCTCTGTGTCAGAACACATGTATTTCTCATTACAAAATGTAGACCAATCTGAGGAAAAGAAAACGTATTGTAAAATGAAAGTGACTGAGCAACAACGTAAATTGTGCCCTTTCTATTTTCCCAACTGTTATTGCAAATAGCAGAGATTCAAGAATGGATTTACAGAAGTTACTGTGGAGAGTAGTGATATTTTGTGTTCCCAAGTCTTTTTACTTTTATCAATAGAGGTAATTATGTCAGTTTTTCAGTATGTGGATGACTAAATTTGGTTGAAGCTTGGATTGGTATTGATGAAATAACTTTTGCAATATTTGAAATTTTCTAAGTGATGTCTTTATGTTTGAAGCAGGTATCAAAAGAATTTTCAAATGGATGAATCACTTCATTTAGCCCAATGCATGCTATATTTTTTGTTAATTTAGAAACTAAGGAAAAAAAAAGAAAGAAAATGTCCTTAGCGGAAAAAAAAAAAAAAAAAAAAAGAAAAAGAAAATGTCCTTAGCGGGAAAAAAAAATGCTTTAAATGCAATAAAAATATCACCAAACAAGTTGCAAGGAGCACCTGCAATCTGAAGCATTTATTTTTTTTAAAGTTTGCAGGCATTCTTCTCATCTGTTTAATCACCCATCTTTTCCACCATCTTATCTTCATTTTATATCAACATGTCTTTCATCTTTTTGCAAAAAAACATATTTAGTGATATAGAAATAATAATAATCAACAGTTTAGGCTGTTCTTATACGTGGAGGGGAAACGTTGAAGGATCAGGAGTAAATGTAACAGGTGAGTCAAATGAAGCTCTGGTTGTTGAGGCATGCTGATGGAATAGACCCCAAGGTATTTAGCATCTTTATTACCTTAATAGTTATTGTCAATATATATGGATCTGCAGGAAGAAGTAAATGTGCCTGCAGTGCTGCTCCAAATTATAATCTTAGTAGCTGAAGTTGTTAATAAATAATACTAAGATGACAAGTACGGAGATTAATAGTAGAATCATAGAATGGTTTGGGTTGTAAGGGACTATTAAGGTCATTTAGTCTACCTCCCCCTGAAATGAACAGGGACATCTTCAGCTAGATCAGGTTGCTCAGAGCTCTGTCCAACCTGACCTCGAATGTTTCCAGGGATGGGGCATCTACCACCTCTCAGGGCAGCATGTTCCAGTGTTTCACTACCTGTATTATAAGAATTTCTTCCTTATATCTAGTCAGAATCTACCCTCCTTTAGTTTAAAACCATTATTTTGATTTATATGAAGAATATTTTCTCAGTGGTTAAAGAACTTTTTTTTTTTTCATGTTAGTGTGTGCTGGCTTTATTTACAACTGTACAGCTGCAGTTTTAAAACTGTTGCTTCAACAGTGACACCAATGACAGATTGATAATTTTATGTTACTCCCTTAATCTTGGCTGAACTTAAGTTTCTGTCAAGCTCATGATCCAATTGCTCTTCGCTTACTTTAAGGTCCACTGTTATAAAAGTATAGGTCTCATGTCTTGGTGATGCTCAGACTTCTCAGGAATTGAGAGTATTCAATAGCCTCATAACACTTTTCTGACTAAAAAAAGATTTAGAATCCGTTACACAACATGTCTGCTGTAATACTTTTTAATTTTTAGTGGAAAAATATTTACAAAATTGCTAGTATAAAATATATTTATATGGATTATAATATAGATTTATAAATCCTATTTCTGGGGGGTTTTTTTGTTTTTTTTTTTTTTTTTTTTTTTTTTTGTTTTTTTTTTTTTTTTATATGTAACCCATCTGTCTTTTTTTTTTTTTTTTTTTTGTGTTATGTTTTGTTTCAGGTATCTGAGCAGTTTCCCTCTTTCCCATTAATCTCAGAGTGCAGTTCCTGCTTTATACTTACAAACACACATATGTTCAAACTCATCAAGACTCTTTCTGCTTATGTGTTTGTCAGGAAGATTCCAGATTAAGTCAGCAGAAATTCTTATTTTGTCCCATTTTTTGAAGATACAAGAAGTCCTAAGTTTTCTATCCATCCAATCAAAATTTCACCTCTCATATCAACTGCAACAGCAATCAAATAACATTTTCAATTCCATTTATTGTATATGTTCCTGATTTGATACTTTCACTTAAACAAAATGTTAGATGAACCCTCTCATTAGCTATAAGGTGGTGTGCTATACTACAGGCATCAGACAGTATAGTGTGCATATCCACAAATATATATGCATGGACATGCCAAGGAAAAAGTATTTGCATTGCTCCTTCTGATCACGTCTTTCCCTGTGCCTTTTCTCTGAAGCTGTAGGGGAAATAAAAGGAATCTTGTAGAAAACTGGTATTTTGATACAGCTACTAATGGAGGTCTTTTATTTCACTTTTTTACTATTGTCAAGTCGCAGAGGGTTACAGCAATTGAATAAACTAGTACTATTTTTAGAGCTTCTTTGTATGTAGCTCCCATTACAACCAAATTAAAAATAGTTTGCTATATCTCTGAATATTTTCTTTTTTCAGTAAAACCAAATAGTATAATGGGCAGGATGTAAGAAATTAAAGCACTTTGTTTCCACTGGTTTTAATTTTAAAGCACTTTGTTTCTACTGGTTCTAATTTTAATAAGAAAGAACCTTTCAATGTATTAACACATATCTGTAATTGAGCATGAAAGATTAAGTTTCCATCATAACTTTGCCTTGCTAGGAATTAATCTTGCTTTACAAAGTAGAATTTTAATTTGAGAGCAAACATTATAAGCATTTGAAGGAATTAGAAATAAAATCAGATTAAAATCTACTGCTCATTCCCTGCCTCCCATCCGGGTAGCCATCAGTCCATTTAACTGTAGAAATCCAACTGAAGGATCAGGAAGCTCCTCTTGCGAGGAAGAATGCCATGCGACATTTTAGATATAGACCATCTGAATTTGTGTGAAAGAAGATAATCATATACATATTTTCAAGCAATTGTGAACTGTTAAGTATAAAAAAAATGTGATATTGTTCTTCATGCTGCTTAACAACTGGACATTTATTTTGCTTTATGCCACTGTTAAATGAAATGCTTTTGATTCTGTTCAGCATACATAATTTTAAGTCCAAAGAGCACAACTCAGCACAGTTTCATTTCACTGGTGATTCTCTGGGAAAAAAAAAATAAAAAAAAAGAGAAAAAAGAAAACTCATCTGAGAAAGGGAACAAAACAGAGAAAATCCAGAAACAACTCACTTAAGTACTGCTGAGACTGAAAACCATATGGTCCAGTGGTAAGGGACAAATTCAAAGGAAGAAGATCTCTATTTTGAACTTCTAATATGGATAGTCTTTATTATGTGATTTTTGGGGGGAGTCCCTCAACCTTTTTCAGCTTCTGTCAACTCTGCTGGCATAATGGGTAAAACAGCAGGGCATCACTACAAACCATATGTTACCACATTAGTTTCTCTGGGTAAATAAATACTGTGAACACTTTAAAATGTCCGTGCTTTTCTTAGAAAAACATTAACTCAGAACAACACTGCAGCTTCATCAGCTTTAGAAACAGAAATCAAATAGGGTAGAGCTGTTACAGCAAGAAGAAAATGTGAAGAATGAGATACAAACAATAACGCTAATCTTGAGAGCTCTCTTAGATTTGTAAAGGAATGGACAGAAACCAAGATCATGTCAGTCAAATAGTGGATGAATAACCAGCACCAGCTTAATGAGTTAACAATAAAAGAATAAAATGGAAGCCATCCTTTGGAACAAGGAGCCACATCTTGATCTGAATGAACTAGGTTGACATTGCATTGGTGTATTGGTGTTGTGGGGCAAATGTTTCTATAATATGACACTTTCAGATCCAAAGAAAGAAAAAATAAGCTACACAAATGAGAGGAGTATTTTTCTATATGATATGTTTAAGTCCTTAAATAATGAGAGCTTTGTTTTGTTTGATATAGAACACACTATCAATCATTTTATGAACAATAGTTTGATTTCTTGTAGTACCTTAGATGCCTTTTTGAGAGGAAATATGTCACAGAAATTAATAAAAAATTAAAATTCAATATGAAACAAGTGTTCTAGTATGGACTCAAATTAGACCCATTGGCAAATTACTGGGCCTTCAGTTCCCTCTCATAGCTTTCCAGGATGTCCAGGAAAGAACCCAAAACATATTCTCGCATATTCATTAGGAAAGAATTCATTCAGCATGTCTCAGCTTACTGTAAAAAGCTCTGTAATGTTTTCTTGAAAATGTCAGGGCTATATTCAAGAAAGCAATTCTATCGTTATACTAATGTGATACTCATTTGTTCTTTCATAGTGTGGTGGAAAGCATGTGAACTTTGTTTTCACCAAGTTTATAAATTTCTCTGGATGTAGACTTGATTTTGTGTGTCTCTGTGTGTATGCATTACATAAAAATATTTTTAAAATAGCTTTATGGAGTTTATTTAGAGCCTGAATAGATCACCAATGGCATGTTCATCAGCATTGGAGAGCCACTGCACTGGAGCTTGTTGTTTCCTCAGGGAATGGAACTTGGTTTTCTTTAGTCATAACATCTTTCTGCTTTTATCAAATATCTCTCAAATCCTGATCTTTCTACTGCATTTTATATAAGACATGTTAGCCTATCATTATCATCCATCATCACTACTCAACTAGCTGACATGTATGGCAATTCTTAAGATTTAAACACTGTTAACTACTCTTAACAAAAAAAAAAAAAAAAAAAAAAAAGGCAAAAAACCCAAAAACGGTGGGAAATTCCATATGAAAGGTATGAAAGGGTTAAATCTCCGAACCGAGTGCAATTAAATGCACCCAGAAGGTAACAAATGGCAGATTAGATTGCATAAATAAGCTTTAATTAAGTCCTGTTACATATCTTAAATTATAAGTTATTCTACCAAATCTGTCCTCTTCAATGACTAGAATGGATCTGTTGTGTGAAATAAGTAAGGCTATGTGGTGAAGGATATGATTGTTTGTAGGACCTTTGATTTACCTGTTCATAAGTAGAAAAGCATATAATTACTGAGTCAGGATAGCTCATAAGTAAAAAGGTAGCTTCTGCTGTCGAAGGCAATTTGATGCTGCCTTAGAGATTTAGAGTTTTATACTGACTTTAATACATACAAGCAAAGGGCTGCTTAACATATAATTTAAAACAGACCTTTAGAAGTGTTGGCTTGTGGGTTTGGGGTTTTTTTTACTAATGGTTGTGCTGAATTTTGAATGCTTATTTTGAAACCTTTGAAACTGACTGTCAGAGATTCAGTGTATGGAGGCTTTGAACATATCAGGGTCTTTCACATGCTGAATAGGTTGAAAATATCAGGTCCTAAACCCAAAATTTATTGTATATTTTTATGTTGCTCTTTGTGTTTCTCATTTCTGTTAGTAAAATTGGGTTATTACCTATCCTTTTCTATTATGAAAAATTGAAAATTATTAGAGATTATAGTAATAAGCTAATAGTAAAAGAAGCAATTTTATCCTTAAAGTAGAATTTGAAGTGTGTTGTATACAAGGCCTCTGTGACACGTGGAATGATAAGAACAGCAGAAAATAAGGATTTTTTTTATTATTAAGTAAGGGTTATGCATTCTTTGCAGTAGGCCTTTAAAAAATGTGTAAGAGACTATCACAGTGTATATGCATATGCAATTTATGCTTACCAAATCAAAGCTGAAACCAGTGCTTGCTTCTTTAATTTTACTAGCCTTTATAACATTGGTGATTTCGGGGTAATCTCAGTTTGACATAGGTCACTATGACATATGATATTATCATCTTGTCAATTAGCTCTTTAAACCATCCTGTATGGTTTAAGATGAAGCAGCTTGAATGTTTGGGTCACGAGGGGGAGTATAAGTAGAATTTCAGGTCACAGACAGGAAAAGTTGTATTCAAAGGAAGCAACACTGTGAAGATGTACTGAAAGCAGAAGCTAATGTAACTATTTTTCTTTCATGGAAAAAAGAACCCTGTTGGTTTGTCCCAGTTTCACATTTTTATGGCTTAAACCGCTTCTGTTTATGAAAGAGAGTAGAAATACCTTTGGATCAAGTTCAAACAAGGCAGCTGACTAACAGCCCCTTCTGTTAGTTGACATGAGTTGTCTATGAAATACAGATTTTTTTTGGTAAGATTGCATTTTTGTTAATTTCACATTTTATGAGGAATGTTCACTAGGGAAAGACATAGGA
Source organism: Psittacula echo (assembly GCF_963264785.1). Taxonomy (NCBI): domain Eukaryota; kingdom Metazoa; phylum Chordata; class Aves; order Psittaciformes; family Psittacidae; genus Psittacula; species Psittacula echo. Next base: position 44,901,193 of record NC_137739.1, read on the forward strand.
AAGTCTGCTCCTGGGTAAGATAAAGGTTGTGGAAAAATTAATCACCTGGATCTGCTACATGGTTATCTAGAGACGACAGTTTTGACCCATATATATGTTAGTATTTTTAAGGCTCCAAACAGCAGATGGTATTGGTTGACAGTCAGCAAAGACAAGTGAAAGTGTTTATAATGTTGCAAGGTTATGGAGGTGAATTAAAAAACAAAGAATTTAGAAGTGATAAAAAGTACAGAAAATAGTTGGGATGGTAATAAAGCTGCTTCCTTCCAGGTGCAATATCTTTTTTTACGGTGTCTGATTGCAAATTAAGGTGAAACAAATTAACCCCAGGCATAAAAAAATATTCAGTCCTTACCTCCCTGGTTTCCAGAGCAAAAGCCCTTAGTCTTTGATTTTAGATTTGATTTTTTTTCCCCTGATGGTTGCCATACAAAGAGATATAGCTCAATAAAAGAAAAGATCCAGTGCACAGTTCATATTATAGGCCTGAAGGAATTCTTAGTCAGGTTAATGGATTTGATGGTTTTCCCTTCATTGATTTTTAAGATTATTATATTTTATTTATAGGTGAGAAAATAATAATTAATCTTAAATTTATTGAAAACTTGTGAGACTGCAGGAACTGATAATGATAACAATACATTTAGGGAGGCCAAACTATTCCTGTCTTTAATCCCGTAAGTGCTGATGTGAGGCAAACCTATTGACTTGAAATTAACTGTATTTTTATGTACACCTGTGTTCAGAATAAAAGAGTTATATTTTTCTTGCTCTTATGAAAGATTTCATTGCATGAAACATTGATACACCTCAGGTGTTTCTTTTATGAAAACTGTATGTGAAATGCCCAAGAGCTGAAAGCTCATGGATAAGAGCATGTTGTCCTCTGGGGGCTGTGAGATCTGATCTCTAAGTCAGCCAAGTCATTTGTCAGATAAAAAGCCTACTGGTCAACTGTAATTGTGTCCACAGGTCTGAATCTTAAACTATAACATGGGCTACAAATTTACAGTGGAATTTAGAGAACAGCATGAACAACAGCTCATTTTAACTCAGCACTCCATGTCTTAGCACTGTTAAATTTGTTTTCATGTTCTTAAATGGGCTCAGAGACCTTTTTTATTTTTTTGCAAGTCAATAGATGATAGCAAAATATGTAACAATTTTAGAATATAAAGCTATAAAATGTCATTCATCTCTCAGTAGCACTGATTTTTGGCATTCAGCTCATCTTAAAAAACTGTATTGAACTGGGTGGCTAAAGATGGAGAGATGCTGAATCAAAGTTATGCCTCAGGCAACCATAAGCCCTTGTTACACAATCCTAATGTGTGGTGAAAGTTCTAGGGTGGCATTATATTTTGACAAAAAAAATAGCTTCTCAGCAATTTCATTAGTCATAATGATCCAGATCCAGTGCATTTCTGTGGGGTAAACTAGCAGAAAGACCAGTTTGGGAATGTGCAGCAGATTCTGTAGAAAACAAAGTAAGAAAAAGGGAGAGACATCAGAACACAGCAATTACTGTTGAATTTTTCATGCTTGTAATGCATTATCTCAAGCTAGCACTGCTGTTGATGGCTGTATAAGGCCTCTGACTGGACACCTACATTAATTTTAGAGCTCCTCTATTGTTTTGCTTGAAGCAAAATTTGACATCAACACGATGTTTCACCTTAGATTGAACTTAGTAGGGAAAAAACATGAAAGTAAATTAAAATCTGAGCTCACTTCCCACCACTTTTGCAATAACACCTTTCTATTTTACACCAAAAGCTGTCTAAACCCTTTGGAAGATATTCCAAAAGGAACAGTCTAGTTTGTTGGGTTTTTTTTGCTTCCTTTCCCTGACTCCAAGATGCACCCAAGGCCATATATTAAAAGTTTAAGCAACATACAAAAATAATTAGATACACTGTCTTCAGTTTGTTTCTACAGTGATGAGTCTATGTACTGTGCATAATTAAAAGGGGAATAAAATGAAGAGTTGAGGATTCAGAGCCTTTCCTATGTTTAGCATATGCAACTGTAACAGTCTGTAAGGGGATGTATACTGAGATAAGAGAGGGGGCTGCATTTACTGAGTCTGAAATTACCACATATGTGTAAAGTATTTTCCTGTTGGGAAAATACAGCTGTCAAAATAGATTCTCAGGTAGCGTGTGAATTGGTGACTGTGGGACAGGACAGCAGGGCAGAGGTTGAACAAAACTAGCAGAGGTTTGGCTTCCACATTTGACTAAAATAAGAGCTGATCTGAACCATTGCCCAGAATTCAAACTGAAGGAGAAGCGAACTTGTCAAAAGCTTAAAAACTATTTCCTATTTTCTTGTTCCTCTGCACTTCCTGGTTGTAATTGGTTCTCTGAGTCAAGGGCCAAGGTAAGATTAAAAAGGCTGATCTTGTGCTCTTGTATATACACTGGCTCAAGGACCACAAGAAATCTCACAAGAAGTCTGTACTCATAAATTTGCTAGGTAAATACTGCACTTAATTAAATTAATTTGAATAAAACCTGGAAAATTCATCAAAATTCATAGAATCATAGAATAGTTAGGGTTGGAAAGGACCTTAAGATCATCTAGTTCCAACCCCCCTGCCATGGGCAGGGACACCCCACACTAAGCCATGCCACCCAAGGCTCTGTCCAACCTGGCCTTGAACACCGCCAAGGATGGAACTTTCACAACCTCCCTGGGCAACCCATTCCAGTGCCTCACCACCCTAACAGTAAAGAATTTCTTCCTTATATCCAATCTAAACTTCCCCTGTTCAAGTTTTAACCTGTTACCCCTTGTCCTATCACTACAGTCCCTGATGAATAGTCCATCCCCAGCATCTGTGTAGGCTCCCTTCAGATACTGGAAGACTGCTATGAGGTCTCCACCCAGCCTTCTCTTCTCCAGGCTGAACAGCCCCAACTTTCTCAGCCTCTCTTCATACAGGAGGTGCGCTCCAGTCCCCTGATCATCCTTGTGGCCCTCCTCTGGATTTGTTCCAACAGTTCCATGTCCTTTTTATGCTGAGGACACCAGAACTGCACGCAACACTCCGAGTGATGTCTCACGAGAGCAGAGTAGAGAGGCAGGATCACCTCCTCCGACCTGCTGGTCATGCTTCTCTTGATGCAGCTCAGGATACAGTTGGCTTTCTGGGCTGCGATCACACACTGAAGCTGGCTCATGTTCATTTTCAAGTCCTTCTCTGCAGGGCTGCTCTGAATCTCTTCTCTGCCCAACCTGTAGCCGTGCCTGGGACTGCTCTGACCCAGGTGTAGGACCTTGCACTTGGCATGGTTAAACTTCATAAGGTTGGCATCAGCCCACCTCACAAGCGTGTCAAGGTCCCTCTGGATGGCATTCATTCCCTTCGGTGTATCAACCACACCACACAGCTTGGTGTCGTCGGCAAACTTGCTGAGGGCTCACTCAATCCCACTGTCCATGTCACCGTCAAAGACGTTGAACAAGACCGGTCCCAACACCGATCCCTGAGGGACACCACTCGTTACCAGTCTCCCGCCGGACACTGAGCTGTTGACCACAACTCTTTGCATGCGGCCATCCAGCCAACTCTTTATCCACAAAGTGGTCCACCTATCAAATTGATGTCTCTCCAATTTAGAGACAAGGATGTCATGTTGCACAGTATCGGACGCTTTGCACAAGTCCAAGTAGATGACATCAGCTGCTCTACCCCTGTCCATCAGTTTCGTAGCCCCATCATAGAAGGCCACCAAATTGGTCAGTCAGGATTTCCCCTTAGTGAAGCCATGCTGGCTGTCACCAACCACCTTGTTGTCTTTCATGTTCCTTAGCATGCCTTCCAGGAGAATCTGCTCCAAGATTTTGTCTGTTTGATCCTTCCATAATTATATATAAAGCAGTTTCTCTCATTTTCTTCAAACAACCAAAAGTTTATAATGACAAATAATTATGAGTGTCAGAGGCTTCAAACTAGTATGGATGCTACAGATGAAGATTGAATGAGCCTTCTTCTTTTCCTTCCTTCTTTCTCTTTTTTTCTTAAAGGTATTGCATGAAATGTTACAATCATGCCATTTGTACAAACCATGCAAACAAAAGCTTTGGGACTACTCAGAATGCATAAACTGGAGCATATGTGCAAATCTTTGCTGGATTGTACCCAAAGGGCACATCTGTAAAGAGCTACAAGTATAAGATACTGAAATTACTTGCACATGTGCTATTTAGGTCATTAACTGTAGCAATTCAATGTAGAAGAAGGATTTATTTGTGTTATTTGTATCTATTTATATACTTTGTCCAAGATGTGAAAGAACTCCCTGTGAACTATTGTTAATTGACTATTGCTTATCTGTTATTTCAGGAGCAAAATGATGAAAAAAAAGTGAGGAGAGAAATACGAAGTAACAAAATATCTTTTTTTTGTAATATGAAACAATCATCTAACTTTAAGAATTAGAAGAAAAGATGATCTATAGTGATAGTGTTAAGAACATTCTTTCATAATTCCAAGTCCTTGGAGTTACTTACTTGCATTTTATAACTTTTCTAATCAAGTATTTACTATCTAGTTCATGACTGTGAAATATTTGTGTTTGCTTTCCTAGCAAGAACAGAGAAATAATTTCATTTGCCACATCTTCATTTTTAACCCTCATAAGGTCTTATTAATTTAGAAACATTCCAATTTCTGTACACATACTTTAGATACAATAATGAGGTAAAACTCAATCTCTGCCCACGCTGTTGGATGGCACAGAATCAATGCAGGTTAGTGATAGAGAACTTGAAGTAAAACCACACAATTCCTAGGAATTGCTCATATGTTATGAATTGGAATAATATTAGTAAAATTGAAAATAATTTAGAAAAACAATTTAGAACGTAACTTTAATCTCACTTTTGTAAGAATCCTTAGGTGGGTTTCCTCTGCTGTTTACCTCCACCCTTCTGCCCCCCTTCCCCAAGTAAAATAAGCTTTGGAGAGACCTTTGTAAATTTGCCTAGAGAAATTTAATAAGAAGAGTTTTCACTTTCTAGCTCAAATTAACTGTAATTTTCCAAGTTTATAAATTTATATAAAAAAATCAGTACTCTAAAATGTATCTCCAGTCTGCTAAAGATAGGAATACAATTCTGATGAAGTAAATAGGAAATACGAAGACAATTATTGTATAACTCATTTATAGACAAAATTAAGGATTTAGCAGATGCAGTAAACTTCTATAGATAAAAAAGACAATGACTTTCTATTTTACTCCATAGAGAGTAGTAAAATTAAAAATAACAGGTCTTTACTTGAGAAGATCCTACGAACTGTTTTCTTTTGTAAAGGGCAGAGATGGAAGACAAGCTGATCTGGTCGATTAATATTATGCATGAAAAATATACTCTACCATGAAAAGAATTAATGTCACAACATAGTTTTGTATGTAGAGATTTAAAAAATTACATGGTAGAGAGTGATTGAATTCTAGGCAAGCAGATTCATAAATTTATGTAGACTTTTAAAGAAGCAAACGAGTTTATGCTGAGCTCTGGAAAGTGATCCTGTGTAAGGTATTCATGAGAGGTTGTCCTTAGTGAAATACAAGGAAACGGATTTATCACCCACAAAGAAAATACTGAGCCTTAGCAGGTGTGGTTTGTTCAGGCCAAATGCTCAAGTAAGCACTCTAAGAATTTAATAAGAGCTTAGGCTAATAAAATAATGTATCACACTGGAAATACCTGATTACATACTTATGATCTTGCAGAAGTTGAACAAAAAAAAAAAGCTCAAGAAGCACTTTGTTTCTTCTGTGTAAACAGGCAGCTTGATTTATAGTATTTTCACAGGTTTAGAATGTATATTTTGTTCTTTTATTTACATTTTTCAATTGAATGACAATCATAATAATAACAGTAGTAGTGCTTGTAATAAACCCTTAAATTCCTGCATTTGCTACAAATTGTTTCAGCAGTTTCTGATAATGGTGTTTACTGCATCTTCTATCACTGTGACTCCTCCACTTGTGTCCATTCACTTTCAGTGTTTTCCTCTCCCCAGCAAGTATGCAATCATTTATCAAAGAAGGAAATTTTTGCTAACACTAGTTTCTTTTTTTACCAACTTTTCCCTTTGTCCATATGAATACCATGTTTTTCTAAATTCACTATTAAATATGACACATAAACCCATTAAAATAAACAAAGTATTGATGCTGCATTATATTCCTATATCTTCTATGATAATTGATGAACATAGTTTTCTTCTCAGTATTTTGTATTTTATTCTACAATAACAAAGTCATGCAGAGGTGTTGCTTGCCTTTCATTTGCCCTTATTTTGAAAACCAGGGGTACAGTTTTTATGCTAGACAATATAATTGCACCAGCTTGTCAGCATTGTTGTATGAGCAATGAGCACATCCAGGTAAGTGAATGGAAATGCAGAGGCAGAACCAAGTATTGTTTACACAGAATACAGCTTACTGAATGGAGCAGCGTGAATAAAGAAGAGAAGCATACTTAATGCCAAACTGGCCTTCTTGGGCAGTATAAAATAAACTATGTAATTGCTACACATTGTTTCAAGATAATTGAGCAAACAAGACTGTGAAGGACTGCAGTGTAGTAGTAACTTTTTTGTGTAGTATCTCCTACAGAGAGAATCATGTAAGTATTTGGGTTTGATCTGAAAGTTGAGTCTGGCTCTTGAAAAACTGGCCATTTATATAACCTTATAATTTCTGTTAAAAATAGTCTAATGCTATGTGTGCATCTCTGTTAGAGGACAGATGGTTATGTGTAAACAAAATAAAATGTACTTGGCATATATGCATACCCACTTTCCTGTCTTTTTTCCTTGAGAGATCTGATCCAAATAGTGATACTTCCCAGGATAAGAGCAAAAATAATTACTGCTTGCAAGTGCAGAGACATGTATCCCCATTCATCAACTAATCATCAAGGATCAATCACATTGTTATAACAATGCTTTTGTTATAAAATTTGATGGTTTGCATGGTTTTTTCTAAAATAAGGTTTAGATGATGCTTTTTCTGTTTTTATTTTTTTTTTATTGGAAGGATTTTCTATTTTATGCATATGTAACGTCTATATTTAAGTCTCTGTTTTTGACAGCATTGTAGCCTAAGGAACACTTGGAACTTCCTTTTGTTCATAAATTCTACTTTTCAGAAAAATTCTTGCAATAGATATTTTTACATGAGAAAGAGATTAGTTAAATGATATCAATTGTAAAGGCTTTGTTGCCTTTGGTTTGTTATGTTAATAGTGAATAACATTGATGAATAGAGATTGAGGTTGTATTAAATCCCAGCCCACTCTTAATCCTTTCCTCTGTCTTTGAAATACAATATAAATAGAGCATTCCAAACCACTCTTCAGTCAGACGGATGTTCATAACCTTGTCTTACAATGCAAAGGTTAGGGAGTATGGTGTCAGAAAAATGCTCAGTCATCAACAAACCAAAAAAAAAAAAGGATCCCAAACCATCAACTAAACCAGTAATGCTTGGCTAATATTTAGATTCTTACAGCAAAACATTTGAGGTTTACCTTATCTTTGTTCATCTTATTCAGCAGGAACTCTTGTTCCTGCATTTCTTCTGATAAGATATGAATTGAACTTTTTCCTTACAGGTAGTTTAGTCTGTAATACCACTGCTGTTTAGTGTTTTCTCACAAATTGTTCACAAAGCCAAAACTCACATGAAAAACTGTCCAGTTGAAGGTGGAGATTGCAGCTCTTACTGATTTTAGAAAAGGAAAGGAAAGGAGGGGAAGACAATGTACGCAACTGTCCTTTAGGTTTATGGTACCTTGGGTTTTTTTCTGTGCAATTGTGTTGATTAGTGGGACAGTATAGAATAGTTAGCCTAGATTGGATGGCTGTACATAAAGTTGTCCCCTGGGATCTGCATGAAATTCCCTTACAAAGAACCTTACAAACTTTCCCATTTGGGAAGCAGCTGGTATTTAGCTCAGTATAGTAATAATGTAGCATTATCTTCTAGGTGTTAGATGACTTCTAGGTTGGCTGTCTCCTTACATGGGCATAAGTTACATTGTAGATAAAGTAGCAGAAGATCAATTATTACTCTTCCCTATAACAGTGTTTAAAATAATTAAGAATCATAAAATCATAAAATGGTTAGGGTTGGAAGGAACCTTAAAGATCATAGAATCATCTAGTTCCAACCCCCTGCCACAGGCAGGGACACCCTCCACTAAACCAGGTTTCTCAAACCCCTGTCCAACCTGGTTTTGAACACATCCAGGGATGGGGCACCTACAACTTCTCCGGGCAACCTATTCCAGTGCCTCACTACCCTCATAATAAAGATTTTCTTCCTAATATCTAATGTAAATGTACCCTTTTTCAGTTTAAAGCCATTCCTCTCTTGTCCTGTCACTGCATGTCCTTGTAAAAAAACCCACTTCAGATTTCTTGTAGGTCCCCTTTAGGTACTGAAAGACTTCTGTAAGGTCTTCCCGAAGCCTTCTCTTCTCCAGGCTGAACAAGCCCAATTCTCATCCTGTCTTCATAGGAGGGGTTCTCTAGCCCTCAGAGCATCTTTGTGGCCCTTCTCTAGACTCCCTCCACAAGGTCCATGTCCTTTTGTTGGGGACCCCAGAACTGTACACAATACTGCAGGTGGGGTCTCATGAGAGTGGAGTAGAGGGGCAAAATCAGCTCCATTGACCTGCTGGTCATGTTCTTTTTGTTGCAGCCAGCATACAGTTGGCTTTCTGGGCTGTAAGCACACACTGCTGGCTCATGTTGAGCTTCTCATCAACCATCACCCCCAAGTCCTTCTCCTTAGGGCTGCTCTCAATCCGTTCTCCATCCAGCCTGTAATTGTGCTTGAGATATCTTTCTTCATCTCCTTTCTCATAAGATTTGTGCAGTTTAAACGCTTGTGACAGATGAGATCTAAAGCAATGCCTTCTTATGTTGATATAATTTAAAATGTTGTCTTTCCTACTCTAAAATCTTATTTTAGTTTGTTTAGTATATACACAGGAGCTGCAGTGAAAGTATTTTAAAGTTAGACTGAAATTAGTTCTATTCCTCTTAAATTCAAGAAATACAGACAAATAGGCAAATCTTCATTTTGTTATTTATTGCTTAACTCAGAGTTAGATGCTGCATTTATCATTCTTAAGTACAGCACAATGTAGCTCAAAATGTTAGGTTTGTAATCCTTGATGCCCATTTTTCTCTGCCTAATTGTGACTTCTTATAACAGTTTTTGACTTTCTGGATGCTCAGTTAGTGGGGAAAAGGACTGGTAGTACCTAGCATGGAATAAATACTACAGGAGTTCTACATGAGTGTGAAAAAATCAATAAATTTAATTGGAAGCAGACAGTTAATGCATACAGACTCACCAGATTTTCATGAAAAATCAGATGAGATTTTAGCATCAGCATGTTCCCAAAGATCTGAAGATCTGAGCATTTGGGAACTCTCTATGGACTTAAAATGATGAATGGTTACATATTCCTTTTGGATCGTTTCTGAGTAAGTAGTATCCCATAACCTTTTCATTAAATGTGTAGGCTTCACAGATGCTCTCTTCTAATCAACTGATTATCGATTTGTACATGACATCACTCTAACAGATGATCTGTCTTGCAACACTTACACATAAATAAATAAATACAAGAAAAGACTTGGGGCCTGCCAGTTTCATCAGTAACCGTCAGAACGCCTCTAATATTTTTATAGTACAATTTTGTTGGTAATTTCCAAAATTTACATAATTTCATCCTGTTTTAGCTTACATCTTTCTGCTCTCTTATTAACTCACCTAAAAATCAAGATCTTATTCAGTGTTACCATTGTAACTGAGTAAACAAGCATTTTTCAGTAGCCAAGCTTGAAGTTCAAAGCCATACTTCTTGCCTACCAATATATTACCATTTTGCTATTTTATCTTTTGTAAATCATTAGAAATGGTGACTAAAAATACTGGTTATATAGCATCACTTGTATTATTGCATTGTTCCTTGGGACATTTATGCAAAAAGGATTCTTCTCAGCAGTAATATATTCTTTTTATTTTTCTTCATCTTAACTCAGCTTACCTTCAGTAACAGAGGTAGATTTTTCTCCCAATTTTCTAATAAAAGAATGAAATAAAGGACTGAACTAAAACTTTACATCTATAAATACTCAAACCTAAGCGATCTTTGAAGCCCTGAAAGTAACAAAATTGTCAAAAGGAAAATTTATTGAATATATACAATATACATTTTAACAGAAAACTTACTTTTTTTTTAAAGAAACTATTTAACAAATAATGAAGATTAAACAATATTGTTTAAAGACTGCGGGTTACACTTGATCTTTTTTCATGTTACTACTTATGTTTTGACACATGTTGAGTAAACTTGTATTAACATAACATTAGGAAAAATTCTCCTCGTGAGAGGAAATCTAGCTAAACAAAGTGATATTTAATGTTTTGTATTATATTTATTTAAATAAAATGGCTGATTAGATGTTAAACAGAACAGAGGTTAATGATCTTTGTTATTGGTATTATAAAAATTAAGAAAGAATAAAATAGGGTTAATGATGTATCCCATTATTGTTATTATGGGGATTAAATGCATCCTGTTGTCCACTGCTCTGAAAAAATAGGCCCCAAGCTGTGAGTAATCAGCGAAATTGTATTATTGTCTAACCTTATGCTGTAATCAATTATTCTCACCACTGTGTTTTTCAGTGTGGGTTCTAAGTGTTTTAGGTAGGTCTCCAGCTTTGTGTGTTAAAATGGAAGAAATAAACTCTTATCTGATTTAGTCCAGCCTGTATATGAAAGATGATATTTATTGCATGAATGCAAAATGAGATAGGAGAGTATATAGGATAAAAGGTGACTATTTGAGGATAATCTGAATTTGTTCCTTATATGTAAAGGGTGTCCTCGTCTTTTCATTTTCCCTTTTTTTGGGAATGTTTATATTACAGCAAAATGTCCACTGGGAATAAAAGAAGAGATATCAACTGGTGAGTTAAAACTATCTATTTATTATTGGTTGTTTTTGTTATGATTGTGTTTGTCAACCCAGAACAAGACTGTATTGTGGTAGGCTCTTTACAAACAGAGAATACCAGATGGTCTCAGCTCTAGAGAGTTTATAATCTGAATCAACAGGGTGAATGATGAGGCATAACATAAAACAGTAGTGTGAACAATGTGATGGCAGCAAATGTTACATTAGTTCCATAATTTCTTGCTGAAAGCAAGAAGGGAGGGTTTAGTATGTTTACTGATGGATTAGGTCTAATATGGCAGTGGTGACCCTGTTAGCACTTTGCAGCACTGTGAATACTTTTGATGATGACACTGGGAAGCAGCCTCATGGCTGCAGACTTATTTCCTCCCCCTCCAATTGCCTCTGCACCTCTGTCCGGAGAACTAGAAAGATGCAGAAATGAAGAGAAAGGTAACTGGTATTGGTTTCAAGAAAGGCTGAGATGAAACTATTGTAGCGGAAGGACAAGTTTGGACCAAATCACTAACCATATTTTTAGCCAAAGAAATGGTCTGCTTTGGCTACTTCTACTTTCTTCTGCTGGACAATCTCATTGGCTTGCTTCTGTAGTTTTACACTGATAATCAATGGTCAGAGGGAGGAGAAGCCATGTGAAAACCCCTACTGTGGGTAGAGTTTCCTCTATGGGTTGTACTCCAATTCTTGCATGATATGGAGAAGGAAAGGCCCTTTACTCCCTGCAAATGTAGTTCCAACTTTGTCTTTTGATACACCATCATCTATAGCTGGAGTCCATATGAAACCTCATTTAACTTGTAGAATAATTTTGAAATTATTTGACTTCTCCAGACTTAAGAAGTTCAGGGCAGGTCCCCATGCTTCACCTGTCATCTCCATTTTTTCCATCCTGAATGTTTTATAGGACAGAAACCTGCCTGAACTTCAACCAGTACTTTTATTTAAGTAGCATTGCTTCATGTTAATCATAAATACACTAACAATGCTTTTTTAACAAACAAGGAATTTAGAGATACAGTTGCTTGCTTACCAAAGTAGGCACAAGGATGTCCTGGTTTCAGCTGGTACAGAGTTAATTTTCTTCCCAGTAGCTGGTGCAGAGCTGTGTTTTCGACTTTAGTCTGAGAACAATGCTGATAACACACCAGTCTTTTAGTTGTTGCCCAGTAGTGACTATCCTGACCAAGGACTTTTCAGTCTCATGCTCTGCCAGTGAGGAGAGGCACAGGAAGACAGGAGGAAGCAGAGACAGGACACCTGACCCAAACCAGCCAAAGGGGTATTCCATACCACAGCACATCATGGCCAGTATATAAACTGGGTGAGTTACCTGGAAGGGGCTGATAGCTGCTCAGGTGAGGCTGGGTATCAGTTGGCAAATGGTGAGTAATTGTATTATGCATCACTTGGGTTTATTGTTTGTTTTTTTTTTTCATCTTTTCCCTTTAAGTTTTGTATTCTCTCCTATAGGTATTTCCATTATTATTATTAGTAGTAGAAGTAGTAGTAGTAGTCATAGTAGTAGTAGCAGTATATTGTACTTTAATTGTTAAACTGTTCTTCTCTTAACATGTGGAGTTTACATTCTTTTGATTCTACTTCCCACCACACCTGGAGGGGAGAAAGAGGGCGGAAGAGGGAGCGAATGGCTGCATGGTGCTCAGTAACCGACTAGGTTTAAACCAAGACAGCTTATTTTTCAGAAGGGGGTGTTTAGTACCTTCCAAGAGGCAGAGTCTTTTACCCAGTTGTGCCGACACTACTGAGAGAAAACAAATTTATCTCTGTAAGAGAGTCTGGGTACCCATACTGTTAGTCTTTCATTTGAAAATCTTGACAAAAGTGAGTTCGCAATTTTTATAAGCCTTAATCATAGAATCATAGAATAGATAGGGTTGGAAAGGACCTTAAGATCATCTAGTTCCAACCCCCCTGCCATGGGCAGGGTCACTTCCCACTAAACCATGTCACCCAAGGCTCTGTCCAACCCGGCCTTGAACACCACCAAGGATGGAACATTCACAACCTCCCTGGGCAACCCATTCCAGTGCCTCACCACCCTAACAGTAAAGAATTTCTTCCTTGTATCCAATCTAAACTTCCCCTGTTCAAGTTTTAACCTGTTACCCCTTGTCCTATCACTACAGTCCCTGATGAATAGTCCATCCCCAGCATCCGTGTAGGCTCCCTTCAGATACTGGAAGACTGCTATGAGGTCTCCACCCAGCCTTCTCTTCTCCAGGCTGAACAGCCCCAACTTTCTCAGCCTCTCTTCATACAGGAGGTGCGCTCCAGTCCCCTGATCATCCTTGTGGCCCTCCTCTGGATTTGTTCCAACAGTTCCATGTCCTTTTTATGTTGAGGACACCAGAACTGCACGCAACACTCCGAGTGATGTCTCACGAGAGCAGAGTAGAGAGGCAGGATCACCTCCTCCGACCTGCTGGTCATGCTTCTCTTGATGCAGCTCAGGATACAGTTGGCTTTCTGGGCTGCGATCACACACTGAAGCTGGCTCATGTTCACTTTCTCCTCAACCAGCACCCCCAAGTCCTTCTCTGCAGGGCTGCTCTGAATCTCTTCTCTGCCCAACCTGTAGCCGTGCCTGGGACTGCTCTGACCCAGGTGTAGGACCTTGCACTTGGCATGGTTAAACTTCATAAGGTTGGCATCAGCCCACCTTACAAGAGTGTCAAGGTCCCTCTGGATGGCATTCATTCCCTTCGGTGTATCAACCACACCACACAGCTTGGTGTCATCGGCAAACTTGCTGAGGGCGCACTCAATCCCACTGTCCATGTCACCGACAAAGATGCTGAACAAGATCGGCCTCAACACCAATCCCTGAGGGACACCACTCATTACCGGTCTCCAGCTGGACATCGAGTCATTGACCACAACTCTTTGCATGCAGACATCCAGCCGGTTCTTTATCCACCAAGTGGTCCGTCCATCAAATTGATGTCTCTCCAATTTAGAGACAAGGATGTCATCTACCTGGACTTGTGCAGAGCCTTTGACACTGTCCAGGTAGATGACATCAGCTGCTCTGCCTCTATCCATCCGTTCCGTAGTCCCATCATAGAAGGCTATCAAATTGGTCAGGCAGGATTCCCCCTTAGTGAAGCCATGCTGGCTGTCACCAACCACCTTGTTGTCTTTCATGTTCCTTAGCATGCCTTCCAGGAGAATCTGCTCCAAGATTTTGCCAGGCACAGAGGTGAGACTGACTGGTCTGTAATTCCCTGGGTCGTCCATTTTCCCCTTCTTGAAAATGGGGGTTATATTACTCTTTTTCCAGTCATCAAAATTAATGCTTCCATGTAGCTATTTCTGTATAATCTGCTTTACATAAGCAGATGTGAGATATGCCTGTTTCTTTACTTCATCTGCATGTTATCTGTAGCAGCAGGGTCCTCAGCTCAGTGGTGCATTTTGACATGATGAGAGCACAAGTTAAAACAATAAGAAAATGTCCTATTTTTTTATTTGCATTTGTATTTGTTACAGAGTATTTTCTGAAAAGTGCATGCTTGATAGTTCAATTTATAAAATCATCACCTTTTGCTTATATTTCAGCCTCAGTGAAGGCGTTGTCTTGTGTGAGAATGGTCTTAAGCATTTGTTAGGTGTTTTTTTGATTCAGAAGCCGTAATGTTTTGCACCTGAAAACATTCAGAGTTATGCAAATATGTGCTTTATAGACATTTTTAGAAGAAGTTGGCAGTTACAATGTCAGCTGAGTTATTTCTTCCATAAACAGGCCATTAGGATATTCTGTATGAGGGAACAAAACTGTAGAGAACATTTTATGAGTGGAGGAAGAGCAGTAAGTCGGGCTATCAAAGAGAAAATATTACATAATAATTATTTATATCGTGTTTTATTTCCTTCTTTATAGTCAGACTTTTCGTAATTGTTTAGTTTACTGATAATTGTACAATTTTTCATTTGCAATTTGTGAAGTCCACCTTTCATCATTAGATTATTATTGGCACAATAGCTTATTAGTGAAGTAATTGAAAGAATTCTGAAATAATGTGTGACAAAAAGAAATCTGTGATACTTTGTCATTTAATTTTGGCCAACATATTCAAGTTAAGACTGTGCATGAAATTTGACCAACAGTTGTTCCATTGCACATGAATACGAATGTAATACAAAGATATATCATTGCTCTGTATTCCAGGAAATCATGATTACATTAACAAGTACGAGTGTTTGTCCCCATGGAGGTAACAAACAAAAAGCTGAGAAAAAGACAGTAGTATGCGAGTGGAATCAAGCATCCTTATGTTGAACAGTACATTTTAGTTAGGCAGTGAATCCATATTTCTGAATCAGCCACAATATGTTATAGCATGTTGATCTATTGAGTGAAGCCTCCAAATGTCCAAAAATAAACAGCTCTCCTAGCAAGATGTAAAGGGGTTAGGGATTAAACCTTTCAAGTCAGAGATTTATTTTTTCTATATGCTTAAAAGCTGTAGCTTATAGACTATTCCTTTTACTTTCTAGTCTTCCATTGTCAGCAATGATCTTAACATCTTTAACCTTTCATACTACAGGTTCACCATTAAATGTCAGATAAATTGTTTCATAGGCTAATTTTTCTTTTTTGTTTTTATACTTACGTCAACATCCATGACATTATAGCTGTTTAACTTCTTCAGTGAAATACGTTGTCAGAAGGAAACATTTTCTAGTCCAAAATTATGTATTCTAGAGCCATATTCACTCCAGTGAACTTCACAGGTCATCTAACATTTTCTGTAAGCAGTTTGGATTATAATCTACTGGTTTTGCAGCAAAAGAGCTAGTAATTGGAATGATGTCACTTTGGTTATGAGCATTTTTTGAAATCAAGAAACTTTAAGAAATTGTTATAACTGTACTTTCTAAAAATTAAATACATTGTCCTTTTCTGCCCTTCAAATTTGTTGTCCAATAGATAGTATAATGCACATATGAAAAAATTGGGGAAGACCTAAAAAAATCTCTCCACTTCGGCAACGGAGAAAACAGGAAGCAGTGAAGGGAAGCGCTGGTTTAGGGTGCATGGATGTCGTGGTTTAAGCCCAGGCCGTAAATCAGAACCACGCAGTCTACTCCCCCCCCCCCCACCTTTCTTCCCTCCACTTCTGGAGGGACGGGGAGGAGAATCAAAAGAATGCAACTCCCACGGGTTGAGATAAGAACAGTTTAATAACTAAGGTATAACACAAATCACTACTGCTACCACTAATAGTAATAATGATAAAGGAAATAACAAGGGAAGAGAATACAACCGCTCACCAACCAGTACCTCGCCCCCACCCCGCAGTGATCCAGCCCTTCCGGGAACTCTCTGTTCTGCATCCTGGGCATGACGTGCTGTGGTATGGAATACCTCTTTGGCTAATTTGGGTCAGGTGTCCTGTCCCTGCTTCCTCCCGGCTTCTCCTCCTCCCTGGCAGAGCATGAGACTCACAAAGTCCTTGGTCAGTCTAAACATTGGTGTTATCAACTTTGTTCCCAGGCCGAAAGTCAAAAACACAGTGCTGCAACAGCTACTAAGAAGGAGAAAAACTGACTGCTACTGCTGAACCCAGGACAATGGACCTCTCTTTTCCTGTGTGCCTTTCCGTGCCATTGCTTCTTTATCATGTATTCCATCTTCTCTAAACTGTGCTCCTAACATGTGAAGCATCAGTCTAAAGTTTTGCAGTAAGGGCAAAAATTTACAGTTTTATCTTCTGTCAGTGGCTTCATCAAATGTCAACAGAAAAGCATAAGAACACTGAGTCTGTATGTTGCCTTGCACAATAAAATGGGGTTGTAATATATTTGTTGAGTTCTGACTACCTGATTGAAAGGATCACAGCATGCAGTTCTGAAGGGTGGTTTTCAGTTGCTCAGGTAAACATCTAGTGTCATCTGAGCTGCTCTGAGATACCTGAGACACTCACATGGACATGGCAAACCACCCAAAATTAGGTTCTTGCTCTGAAGTTCAAATTTGAAGATGATGTCCTGTTTTCCTACAGTTTAAGTGTAGGGGAGGCTAAGCTTGTGTTGAGGCAGGAGCAGATATAGCAGAGCTCTGGTCCCCCGTTCTTCCCTTAGTGCTGCAATAACATTGCTGTTGTTCATGTTTTTAGTGCAGTGTCACAGTTCTCTCCTGGTTTCTGGGTCTGCTAGAAAGATATTCCCACAGAAAACTGGAGAAATCCTGCAATACTACACTGAGAATGATAGGTGTGCTTGTGCTATACCGGGGAGTGGGGGGAGTTCGGGGTGGTGGAGAGAGGAGGGTAAAAGATATAGATAAATGGGAAGGAAGCAAAAAGTCAGCAAATCTTCTCTGCCAGAACATCCATTCTAGCTACAGAAGGAAGTGAATGATGTGGAAGAGGGATAAAGTGGGTTAGTTTTTGCTATAAGAAAGGGCAGAGCTGACCTCATCCTAGGTTAGTAGGATACGCTCAGAAATAAGGTGTATTTATTCATGGCTCTCAAAGTTTAAAAGTTCACTTTTTTTTTGCAGTTGATGAAGAAAATAATTAAGCTTTTGAAGAGAGCTAAGGTAGCAGAAATTATTAGAAAAAACATGAGATCAGTAGAATTTTGAATTGGTTTAGGGAAGGCAAGGAAATACAACCTTATATTGAATGATGAAGCAGAAAGATTTAGACAAAACTTTGACAATGTGTATCAGTCTCTTTTCAAACTTCTTTCCAGAGGATCTTCAATTACTTTATTAATGTTAACAAAACAGATTCATAAATTATACTTTGTTTATTTTACAATGGATAAATTAAGGCTTATATGCTAAACATATAGAAGCAATTTGCATGTAAATACTTATCTTTTCTCATCACTTAGGTCTAAGGTGATTCCCGAAACATTTTTAAAAAATATATCACCTCTCAGAATCCCCTTATTTTCTGCAAGAATATATAATTGGTATGGTTTATTCATTAAGAAAATGAATAGCAATTATTTACTGTACCTACTACATCAACTAAAGCTGAAAACTGAAAAAAAAAGAGGTATAGATAAACTCATAATGGTAGCATCTACTCAGATAGACTGGAGTCTATGTTTTGAGACATATTTTTTGGATCATCCTGAGACTGGTGCTTGCTATCCATTTTTTAACTCCAGGAGCAGTTTTGGAAACTGTTAGGTATTATTGTAAGGTGTATTTTTAACCTGGGGTCACTACAAGGTAAAGACAAGTAGTACACAGTTTGACCCGTCACAGGAATTCCAGATAAAACCCCAGAAGTTGAGTCAGAGATAGTTACAAGATCTGTAATCTACAATAACAAACTATTCATATATCTACCTGTCAGCTTTCTTCCTCTAAAGGAGGGACACAAGGTCACTGAAATGGCCACTTTCCATATCTTTTTCTCCCCTGCATATATGGTGGGGTAAGTGGAGAATCAAATATTTCCAGAAAAATATTTTTTGATCAGGACTAGGTGATTTTATTTCAGATGTTCATTAGTCACGGTTTTTGTCCTTTTTTACAACTTCCCATAAAAAATAGTATGCTAATCAAGGCAATACGGTTAGTTTTGTCATCTTATTGAGAATGATATTTCCAAGTTTAATTAAAAGAATGTGTTCCAATTAAATAAATCAGGTATCATCTTTTTTCATTAAGTGAAAATGAGAATGTATGGAAGTTAGAAAAAAAGAATCACAAAAATGACAAAAATGTAAGATGGATCACTTACTGAATTCGGTAAAGCAGTTCTCCGTGGAACAGTACAATCAAGTGTTTGGTATGTGCAAACAGTACTGCTACTGTCCCAGTCATATTCCCTTTTAAATGTTTAAATCAAATCCCTAGATCCACAAAGGCTTTTGTTTTAAGATCTTAACACAGTCACAGACATGGCTCTTCAAGTAATAAGAGCTGTAAAGTTTGTTGTCTAATAACAGTGGTTAAATGGATGAGTAATGTTAGGTAGAGATGTGACAATGCCAAACTCTCAGACTTCATAATTCTCAGTTTTCTGAAAAGACAAATGTTGAAATTGTTAGAATCAGGCAGTTTTAGCTGTGATTTTCTCCATTACAACGAGACAGATGATGTTTAAAAGCAAAAGCAAACAAGCTGTGATCTTGGCTAGATTGTTTAATCCATGTTCAGTTGCAGCTGCAATTTGAAAGAGAAAGTGTTTTTGAATAGCCCAAATATATTCTGAAGTAGTGTTTCTGTGAGGCAACTGAAGAATTTCAGTATTTCTGAACTGAAGAACAGAATCACTGTGCCTACCCCCCTGCTCCTCATACAGTACCTTGCAGCCTTGTATTTGTCTATCAGTGCCACAGATGGCTTTAGAACACGGCTATTGTCATTTTTCAGGGGCAGGGAGGGAACAGCAAGCTGTCTGAGTTCACACAGGACGTCGGTGCAAGAACAGGCAACGGAGCTCTATTCTCTTGGGTCACGGGTTGGCACTCTGACAGCTGAACCCAACTTCCTTCTCTCTAAGCCCAGACAGGACACAGAAATGTATTCATTTGGCAAAGGGGGAGGGGAACCCCTGCATCCTTTTCTTATTGTGTTTTTTATTTTGGAGAGGCCAGTTGCAGTTCTCATGCAGGGAAAGGTTATTTAAACTTGGTGATCAGTAGCCACATGTTTTTCCTTATTTCCTAAAGTGTCTGAGGGATGAATTCCAGACAGTGCGCAAGATCTATGTAACCACACAAAAAGTAGTACGAGTGAGTTTTATCAATGTGCATAATGAATGTTAATAATTCATTGTTGGTCAGTGTGCATCTCCATTTACTATAATTTATATGTATATAGTATATTTTGAAAGGTAAAATAAGCAGCGTTAATACCATATGTTCAATGAAAAGGATTCTTTTCCATTTTTTCTTTTATCTGATCTTATACATTAGAACACACATCTAGAAACTTTATAGTTGAAAGGAAGGTCCATTGTTTTGAACGACTTCATGATCATACTATTTATAAAACTGAATTTGTTTTCCAGATTTTCTGAAAAAGGTGCCTTCCTGGTAAAGTTAATTTGATGTGTGCATAATATACTGCTATTGTACCAAAATAAAGTACGGTAGTAATATTTTATCATTCTTATCAGTGTCAGTGTTTTTTCTTCCTAGTTTTGTTAAGGTAGCAATGTTCTTTTTCAGAAGCTGTCTCCATAAAAATGAGGCCATCCTCAAATCTTTGAGGAAAACTATAATCTTTTTCTCATATACAGGGTGTGGATCTGTATTACTTCTGTGGATTAAATACATTTCCATAATTTTAAAAATCAGATTAATTTTCTGCATTTGAAGAAAGATGCAGAACTTTTTTAAGATTCTTTTCCTAAGGTTCTTTTCCTAAGAACCTGAGAGTCCTGGTTTTACAGCCTAAGATATATCTTAGTAGTCATATGCGTTTGCTACTTCAAACAAAATTGATTGTATGTCTCTGCATCTGTATTTTTGTGTAATAGATTGTGCAGTGTGCTTTGTAATGGCCTGGATTTAAGTAGCAGTTGATTGTATATCTTGGAATAGCAAAAGAGACAATATAGAGAATTATTATTTTCCTATTTGAGTTTGTCAGTCCTATAATGAGTTAAAAGCAGTAACTATTTTTCTTGTGGAAGAGCACTGTGTATATCACAGCAGAGGGTGGAACTAAACTGAAACATGCTTAATGCCTCTTAGACATCTCTGTCTTTATATTGATGTTCTATATATACAATTTTTTATAAAGGGGAAGATTTTAAAGGGATGAAATGGCAATAGGAAAAATTTTAAGAGAATTGTAAAAGAAAGCACAGTTGATAATCAACATCTTTTTTTAAATTCCACTTTGGCTGTGGAACTACTATATAAAAATATATTTATTTATAGACTGAAAATTCTCTATTAAAGCCGCATTTGTTGTAGCTGGAAGGCAAATGAGTAGAAGAACTATTCTGAAGAATTGTACAGGGAAGGAAGGGCTTTTTAGAAAATTTAAATAGCGGAGGGAGAGTGGAAAATATAAATTGAAGATTACTTTTAAAATCGGCATTTTCTTCTTCAGCTGGCACTTGCTTTGTGGAAAAGAGATGCATCAGGTTTATCACTTAAATTTAACACTTATTACTGTAGTTAGCACCTTGTCTTGCAGTTGCTGTAACAGCAACTGGCTCTTTAGGAAGCTGAAA
The DNA here is from genome assembly GCF_963264785.1 of Psittacula echo. NCBI lineage: Eukaryota > Metazoa > Chordata > Aves > Psittaciformes > Psittacidae > Psittacula > Psittacula echo. The sequence continues at coordinate 44,922,393 of NC_137739.1, forward strand.
GTACTCCACTAATTCAGACTAGCTAGTGGTCTTCTCACTGAGTTTTAGCTGCTTGTATTATGGCAGAAGTTGGAAATTAGTTGTCTAATTTTCATATGCAATCCTGTTGTTACCCCATAGTGACAATATACAGGGACACACATTGCTGCTGCAGCTGCTCTCAGTTGCATGCCATTAATAAGCTGAGTACAGTTAGGCAGTTTAGATGTCAACATCCTGTACAATTTATTTATAGATTAATATTTTTCATCTGTGTAGGGAAGAAGATGCATTTCCTACTAATAATGCCACTGATCCATCAAGGGCAGAGGAAAGAGCTTTATATACATACAGTCGTTTACTATCCAGTTAAGACTAGGAAGTTCTTTCAGTAACAAGGAGACATTAACATATCTGTAGAAGTTGTGTGGCTTAGGTGTTTTAAATAATTATATTTGTTTGTTTGTACATATATCTATCCTTATCTAGCTATATATCTTAAGCTTACTTCATTAAGCAGAATTTAGAAGCTCATTAGCCATAATGAATTTCTTCCCCCATATGTATAAATTGGGACCTTGGCATTTAATACCCCATAACCTCCTGCTCCACAGCATATACTTCGCTTTATCTGAAAGTTAAGAGGAGATATCCCATTTAAACTACGTGCTTTAGATGGACACTTGGCACCACAGCATTCATCAAAGTTGAATCTGTCTTGTGGCAGTGAAGGCTCCCTGGTATACAATAAAGTACTGGGAGATGTACTTCTCAAAATTTGTGAAGCTATGTGTTATATTAAATATCGTAGTTGTAGCTTCTGTTCTTCAAGAGTACAATAACAAAATCCCCCAGATTTTAGGGGAGACAGAAATTATATCAGTCACTACCAATTCCACAGACTTTAAAGCAAAAGGAAGGGAGAGACACAAATGCTAATGAATTAGATTAGCACTAGAACTGAAAATTTAAATAGTGTTAGATTGATAGCTTAGTAGCAGAAAAGCCAGTCTTCAAGAGATTGTTTCACTATTGAACAAATCAATTTTGGTATCACACAATAAAAAATTGGAGGAGGGAATATCTTATAAACTAACTTAATCAATTGTAGGAGAACAGTCTCCTTGGAAGGAAAGCATATGCAAGGCAAACTTCTCTCATTTCCTACTTGCGGAAGGATTGAAATTACTTGAAATGCCCTGAAAAGTAGCCCTATCTTGCTTATCTCAAGAGGCAGTACACCCAGTAAGGTGCATTAGTCCTTGGCGATAGGGGTGAACCTGGCTGTATATCCAAAATTTGCTCTACTATTCTTGATTCAGTAAAGAAGTAATAAAAAGACTACATATTTTCCTTTGGAAAGACAAGTACTTTGTTTGAAATTAGGAGCTTTAATTAAATCAGCATGCAAAATGTAAAGAAAGTACAGTTCTCCATTGTTGGCAGCATGCATTACATTTGTCCCTCAATCAGAAGCAATAAATCCAAGTGGGAAACTAGCAACACATCAACCTTATAGAGAACCTGTTGTGCATTTTCTACAGCACTTTCATCAGCATGGGGGATTTTTCACAGCTGCTGCTAAATGATACCGACTAGTTAAGATATTGTGCAATTTTTGGATTTACATTGTGAATATTCAGTGAAGTGAATGCAGTCACTTTCACACAATACTATTATATGTCACCCCACATATTATTAACATTTCATTTGATCCACTTCAGAAGACAGAGATTGCCTGATGTCACCCAAATAAATGTGGCCAAGTAAACATTACAGTAACATTTTATTTGCAGAGAACACTCACATGCTTTTATCATTTACAAGTCACTTTTTAAAACTCTGCCAAAAATAAACTTTCCTGTGATGATATCCATTTACATCTACTTGTTAGTATAAAACCAGAAGTTAGCATCTACCCACTGGACCATAAAGAACTTTTTAGTTAAGATTCTATCCAGTTCCTGTGGAAGCTCATTATGCTCATAAATCACTTGTAACACTGAGTAAGTAAGTACTATGGAATTTGATTCCAGGTTGCCATTCCTCTGTTGGTCATTCAACTCCTGCTGTAACTGCTACAAAGGGTTTACGTATTTGTTTGATTTTTTCTTGGAGACAAAATGGGCTTCAGAACAAATATAAAGAATCTGGAGGTAAATACCACCTACACCAAGGAAATAATATATGAAGAAAGTTATCCACTTTTGTACACAGGTAGCTTTATACTTAAATACAAATAACTTATTTGGATTTTCATAGACCTTCTTGTTTGCAATCCTGTGTATTGTATACCTTTGTGGATATGTTTTTTGGTTTTAGTTTTTTTATTTTTTAAGTGGACGGAAGAAAAATTACTAGGAGATGCTAATATATTCAAACTTTTTCTGATCTTTCTTGTTGTTAATGCAATTAGGTCCAAACACACAGTACTTTTACATTTTCAAATTAGTAAGTTCAAATGATTATATTGGTGATTGTGAAATAAAATCAGCAATCAAAGCACTGGTAAAGGAAAAGAGTACCTGCATTTGTCTAAACATACTGTATGTTATTAAATCATAACAAACAAGGAGAGAAGAGATTCTTGGTGTGTACAAGTCCTTTCTCTTAAAGCAGTGCACTGTTCTGAGCGCTGTACTTTTTTCATAAGCAATATAATTATATTGAACAGAATTGGCTTCCTCACTAAATAGTGGATTTTGTAGCTCAGAAAAACACAGGTATGGAAAGAAATTTTAACATCACCTGGCATCACGCAGCATATTCTTTGGCCTATCAATCATCTTGTTCTTCCTGAAAGATGAAACTTGTCAGTCCTTACAATGTTGTACTATTCAGAGTGACTACAGTAGCCGCAGGCTCTTTAGCATCACTTCTTAAAAAAAATTCTTCTTAGCGTTCTGATCCTGAACATATGTCAGGAGAAGTTATTACATGTAGCCAAGCAACTGCATGTAGCTACCCCTTACTCCATGTATTGAGTGGCTGCATAGCTCTATCCATGTATCAAATTTATGCAACAGAAACAGGAATCAATAGTGTTCTTTGTTCATCACCAACAAACATCTCATAGGCTAGCAAAGCCCATAGGTAAGAATAAATTAAGGGGTAACTCCCCTGATGAGCTGGAATTGAGGTGGGTTTCTAGAAATCTGGAAGAACACTTCTAACGGTTGAGGCAGATTTTTTTCTCATTGAAAACATGAAAAAGAAAACATTTTAGAGATGACAGATTGGCTAAAGGTGCTATTATCAGTTTGCTGGGAAGTAATAAATTAATTATTAAAATTTTGTTCAGGAAGAGATGTTATGTTTTAGCGTAATTACTGATGGTTATGCATAGAACCTTCCACTATATTTCTGAACACTAAGAAAAGCAGGATCAGGTTTTCTGGAACTCTGTAATGACTTTGTCTGTTGAACCCAGGTTAATTATGACGGAGGCCCCATCAGAGAGGGAAAGCACACCACAGAACAAAAGGGATCAATTTTTTTTCATTCTACTGCTTGAATTTTATCCTTTCTTCTTTCATCTGTTTTCATCTTATGGAAGCGATTATAAGTGCTAATGAGACATTTGATCTTGCTTCAGGCAGTCATTTTCTGGTTAACACAACAGGGGTATCAAGCATCTATTTTGGTGTTATAGGAAGGCAACAGGCTGGGGTCACATATTGTCTCTCATACCTACCCAGTTGAGGCAATCCTTTTTCTGTTACCTGAAATACTTATTACACTATTTTATTTTTCTGTCTGCACCTCTTATATGAGCTCCTTGTCACTAATTTATGTCAGGAAAAGACATAACTCTTACAGGTGTTTCCAATTTAGAAGCCAGCCAGAAGTATTCGAAACATCTTTTTTTCTTTTGGGAACTAATTCTAGTCAAGTTGAGAATTACAGATGTGTTGTTTAGTTCAAGAAATAAGTGGTGACTGATGAGCAGAAGTAGCGCTTGAACCTGGGACCAAAGAGTACAGTTTAATAAATTGGGGTATCAGTCTACAGAGAACATTACTGTTTGAAAACATGATTTCTTTCATGTTGGCTTAATTTTTCAGAAACCATAACCAAACCTGGCAGTTCTGAGCCATTCATTTCATCAATCTTATTTATCAGCAGAAAATCAGAGACTGCTTTTGAGCCTATGCTCCTCAAGTGTTGATAATTATGCGTATAGACAGCACTGCTTGTATTACATTGTACATCTAGTGGAACTGGGAAAACAGCTTCAATTTAAATGAAGCACCCCTATGAATACCCAAGGTGTGTGTACCAGGCAGAACCAAAATATTTCATCCATTAGCATGAATTTTGCTTTTTTTAGGAAATAACCTGTTAATCACCACTGCTCTTTTGTTATGGTATAGTCAGCTTCTTATTGGTAACATTCACGTGGAGCTCTTCTAGTGCACACTTTCCATAAATTAAACTATGTGCCTGCCTACACATATGCACTAAGTCTGGTGGTCAATGAAATGTGTTCCAAAGTCTTATTGCAAACCAGAATAGTATATATATATCAGAGGTATTCAGTAGCAACACCTAGTTTGAGTTGCCTTAATTTTCTCCCAAAACCTAATATTATAGCAAAACTTTGGGCTTAACTTAACAGATAGCTTTTACTAGAACATTTAAAAGCATACAAAATGAGAAGAACACCCATGTGGGCTTTGGTTTTGGTATGTGGAAAAAGGAGGATAGGCCTAGAGAAAAAAGAATAAATGTGTCAAACTAAACCTTTAAAAGATGGTGAATTGTCAGCAATTTCTAGTTGTTGTACTTTTTTTTTTCCCCAAATTATTCATCTCAAAAAAAACCATCAAATATATCTTGGTCAATACCTTATTTGGGAGCATTTCTTTTAAGCACTGGATATTTAAAAATATAATTTTAATTTTGTGACTGAACATTGCACTTGCAGCCCAGAAAGCAACTGTATCCTGAGCTGCATCAAGAGAAGCATGACCAGCAGGTCGGAGGAGGTGATCCTGCCCCTCTACTCTGCTCTCGTGAGACCTCACTTGGAGTATTGTGTGCAGTTCTGGTGTCCTCAACATAAAAAGGACATGGAACTGTTGGAACAAATCCAGAGGAGGGCCACAAGGATGATCAGGGCATCTGGAGCACCTCCCATTGTTCAGCCTGGAGAAGAGAAGGCTGCGTGGAGACCTCACAGCAGCCTTCCAGTATCTGAAGGGGGGCTATAAGGATGCTGGGGATGGACTATTCATTAGGGACTGTAGTGACAGGACAAGGGGTAATGGGTTTAAATTTAAACAGGGGAATTTTAGATTGGATATAAAGAAGAAATTCTTTACTGTGAGGGTGGTGAGGCACTGGAATGGGTTGCCCAGGGAGGTTGTGAATCATAGAATCATAGAATAGTTAGGGTTGGAAAGGACCTTGAGATCATCAAGTTCCAACACCCCTGCCATGGGCAGGGACACCTCACACTAAACCATGCCACCCAAGGCCTCATCCAACCTGGCCTTGAACACCGCCAAGGATGGAGCACTCACAGCCTCCCTGGGTAACCCATTCCAGTGCCTCACCACCCTCTCAGTAAAGAATTTCTTCCGTATATCCAATCTAAACTTCCCCTGGTTAAGTTTTAACCCGTTACCCCTTGTCCTGTCACTACATCCCCAGCATCCGTGTAGGCTCCCTTCAGATACTGGAAGGCTGCTGTGAGGTCTCCAAGCAGCCTTCTCTTCTCCAGGCTGAACAGCCCCAACTTTCTCAGCCTATCTTCATATGGGAGGTGCTCCAGTCCCCTGATCATCCTCGTGGCCCTCCTCTGGACTTGTTCCAACAGTTCCATGTTCTTTTTATGTTGAGGACACCAGAACTGCACACAATACTGCAAGTGAGGTCTCACGAGAGCAGAGGGGCAGGATCACCTCCTTCGACCTGCCGGTCACGCTCCTTTTGATGCAGCCCAGGATACAGTTGGCTTTCTGGAATGCTCCATCCCACGTGGTGTTCAAGGCCAGGTTGGACAGAGCCTTGGGTGACATGGTTTAGTGCGAGGTGTCCCTGCCCATGGCAGGGGGATTGGAACTAGATGATCTTAAGGTCCTTTCCAACCCTAACTATTCTATGATTGTATGATTCTATGATTTTAATTTTATTATTCTTAACTTTATGCAGTCCTACACAAATCATTAAAGAGAACCACATACATAATGTTAGCTATGGTAAAATATGTCAATTCTACAAACACTTATGCCTTTAGATAACAATTAGGTTAATTGATTTTACTCCTGGTATAACTCTTAAACACAGATATTTTCAGGATCAGAATCCAAATTAGAAAATCAGTAGGTTTTTTAAAGTGGAGTTTTCTGTATATTTTAGACTTTGTTAAGTCTACTTAGAAAAGTGTTAGGGAGGAGAGGCCATGTGTTTTTTAAACCAGACAAGTTTCTGACACATGCTGTCATATTTAGAATACTGGTTCCTGACATAGCACTTTTTTCCTCCTTCAGAATATGACTTCACATTTCAGTAGTCCTCAAGTTCACAAGCACGTCGGCTTCACCAGCTGCTCCTTAATTTATGTATTTTAAAGAAGGTAGGGAAATGTGGAAAGCTTGTTCCTTATCAAGTGAGTTAAATGTACATCTGAAGGTGATAATTACCAAACACAATGGGTTAATGGGAGAGAAATCCCACACTTAACTCCTTCCTGATAGATGAGCTTCTTCACCAAAGTTTGATCCTCATAATGCACACATTTCTAGTACAGTGTTTCTTATTTTAAAAGAGTCGTGATTCATTATATGGAGGTGGAGAGAACTGAGAAGCTTATGCATATTAACCATTTCAAATAAGGAAAAAAAATCTTTTTTCCTGCCTTTGCTTTTTTTTTTGGTAGAACTTTAGCAGACAGGATGTTTAAGCGTGATGGTTAATTTTGTATCAAATTTGATCTGGCCACCAGTTACTTTCTACTTCTGCAGGCTGCTTACTCTGTCACTGAGTATTAGATGTATTACCCACAGAGCAGTAATTACATTTGACACATAATTATTATGGTTTTGATGACAAGAAGGCCTTTTCTTTTCCTGCTTTCATAACATATACTCCTGAAAGTGCTGGCTTGCTGAATACAGTTAGTTTAAAAGCACTTGGATTTAAATTGAACCCTGGGACAAAGAACGAAATGAAAAGGAAAAGAAAGAGTGAGCACATTCGAAAATTCCACAGATGATCTCACGAGTCGATTTTGAACAGGAAAGAAAGCCTTTAAGTGTTGTTAATGCAAAAGGAGAAAGAGCTGCCTGGCTGCAGCCATGCCAGATCCCCAACAGGAAAGGAGTGCTTTTAAAGTTAATAAACTGAAGGAGGTTTGGAAAAAGCGGAGGCTCCTGGCAAGGCCACATAAACTACACAAATGAGTTTCTAATCTTGCCACATGGGCATTTTTCCAGCTCTGCACTCTGAGTCACCCCTAGCTGCAGGCCTGGATGAGCAGTTTAACAATCCTTAGCTCCTTAGCTTTTTCTTTCTTTTTTCTTTTTCTTTTTCTTTCTTTTCTTTTTTTCTTTTTTTTTTTTTTTTTTTTTATGATCAGCACCAGTGTATCATATTTCTGGAGCTTGGGGGCTGGTGGTATTCAAACAGGCTGAGTGCTTGGAATTCCTCCAACCATACCTGCATCTGCCTCTCTGCTGAGGTTAGAAAAGTTAGAGCTGCAAACTTTGTCATTTGCCTTTACCTCCTTCGTACCTCATCTCCTCTTGATTTCTCATAGTGTGCAGGGGGTGAAGTAAGGTTGGGAGGATGCTAAATATCCTTCCTTTCTTTCTGAAAAGAAAGAAAAGTTACAAGACGTGGACAGAGCAATGCTAATACTCGGAATCTTTCACTGTGAATTGAGTGGTCTTGAAGGCAACCCAAGCAGGAAGAAAATTACCTGGCTTGCTTCTCTGATCTGAGAGCTGAACATCAGCATCGAGGAAGCTGTATTTGATGTACAGGGGATCCTGATCCTTCCTTTTGATCTGAACTCTTCAATCATTGCTGAAACAATAATAACCTAATTAACATACTATAAAACAGCTCTAATTTTAGCCTGGTTTGTTATTGTAAGAGTTAGTAGGAAGGGTAAAGGCTGCCATGAATGACTAATGCTATATTTCAGCTCTTAAGCCATATTTAGTAATGTGGAATATAAAAATAAGCTTTCAGTACAATTTTTCCTATATGACTTCTCTTTCCTTTCTTCTGTTACCTCTCCTAAAGATGGATTTAACTAATTATTCTTTTAGGTGGATGTTGATAGACAGGTATTTATTATTGGTTCTGTAAGCCCTGAAATTTTTTTTTCACAGTGAGTCCACAGACATATACACTAAACTGCAATTCTCTGGGGCTGTCAGAATTACAGACCAGCCTGAGGCATAGCAGTATGATAAAGTTTTCAGGCCGTGTTTAGTTAAGGCTGAAAATCTGGGACCCAGCCAATCTATACCACTCAGGGCTCTTTTCACAGTCCAAAATGATTTGGCTTAAACATTTCCAACTGTGATGAGGTCCCATTTCAGTGATTATACAGTCATTCACTTTTCCACATCAACATCAAAGTCATTAACAACTGAGTATTATTGCATTGGCTGGAATTCAGTTAAGGACTAGAGGGATGTTGCTCTTTATTAAGATAAATCATTGCCTTGGTTATGTCACCCATGAAATAATCAATTTACTGTGTTGGTTAATTTCCTCCCTCTTTGATCTGTGAATTAAATTCAACAGATCATTGTTTCACACAACTGCAGTGCAAAGGATGCTTTAAAATAAATGTACCACGTTTTCTAATGGTAGAAGTCTGGTAACTATGTCAAAGAAGAAGACTGCATGTAGCCTGAGAAGTTTGGGTTTTTTCCATTCTTCATTTCAACAGTATTCTTTGAAAGCTTCAGGGGAAAATGAACTATCAGCACCTATTTGGGTGATCCTCTGTCAGAATTCCAGGGGAATTACCAAGGGGAAAGAGAATAGCTAGAACAATTGACTCTGAAGCCTTCAGAGGAGTTAGGTTAGTGCCAGGCTCAATGAAAATGTTTTCTTCTAAGTGTATGGCAATTTCTTGATAGCCTTTATGAGCTTTACTTACTGAGATGCTTACTGTAAGGAAGTTTTTAGAAAAATCCTACTCTTGCAACAAGCTAAATGTTCTAAACCAAATAAATCTGAATAATACAGTTCATTGATGTTGGTTCATAATCTAATCTACTTTTGCATTGAACTATGCATTCTGAAATTAAAAAATATATATGAACAAATATGTCCACATCAAATATGGACAAATATGCCTATCAATGAGAAACTGATTTGAAGAAACTAAAATCCAAATTAGGTTCTTGGTTTTTCAGAATTTCACATCAGTCTGGGTATTTGAGTATTATTTTGTAAAGATTAAACTGTCATTTTTTTCACAGATTAAATGGCATAATCTATGCTAATTAAAATCAACACAGACTTTCTCAGTATTTCTCTACTGTAATTTAAGATCAGATTCACGCCACTGGACTCTATTAAGATTTGGCTGGACTGCATGCCTAGACGTCTAGCTTAGGTCATGGTTTGCCTACAAAGTTTGGACCAGATGGTTGCTTCCAACCTATGATTCCTATGAATTCATCCCTCTTCTGAAAGTTGAACTCTTCTCATGTCTATATTCTTTAGACTCAAGTCCATGATACATCATGGGCTTTGAAAAACAGAAGCATCATGTGATGTGGCTTAAGAGTTTGAATTTAAGTTTTGTTGTAAAATGTGCTTAATTATTAGCCTACTTATAGCATCGTTGGGCTGGCGTGGCCAAGGCTATACCTGATTGGCCAAGTCCACTACCGTGTTTCCCACACTATATTGCAGTGGTGCCACATAACCAGTATTAGACACACAATTCTCTCATTTTGCAAAAACTTTTTGAAATTTGTAGGTAGACAGTAAAAAAAATTAAGGAGAATGGTTGTATTCTTGCCTGATCTCACACACTTGTGCTCCTAAGGTTACTGTAAATGGAAAGCATATAGTTTTGTTAAACGTTGAGTTAAACTATATGTAGTAAGTTTCTGATTGTAGAACCAAGATACAGAACTTTTTCCAAATTTCTATGGCTTTAACATTCTAGAACATAGATTCGTGAGTAGAAGGGCTAATATTTTTGAAAGAAAATGTATATTTAAATACTAAATAGTATTTTAATATTCAACTAAAACTGTTGAACTGAAATTCCTGACTGACCTAAAAATAAATCGGTATCTTTCCTAACTACAATTACCATTGTATGAGTAAAACATTTTCACTAACTCTTAGGTCAAAGTTATGGATTGTAGCAACAGATTATGAAGTTATACTACTAATTTATTATAAGAACAGCACTACAAATTCACTTCAAAATTAAAGTTGATTGCAGATTGGTAGCTATAGCAATTTCTTACAGTGTTTCCCCTCACATTTAACATTTTAAAATACTCTCTCCATCCTCTGTAAAACTTGGATGTGATTTTGTGAAAGAAAAACAATTTGCATTAGTGAATGACTTTAACACATTTGGAAGTCATCTTCATGAAGCAAAATATTCCATAGCTGAGTATGTAGGAGAATGAACACTAATGAAAGTTCAAAGTCAGAACTATGTAACAATTCATTGTAAATCAGTCAGGATATTCAGCAGATGTGAGGAACCTTAGTATTGAACAGCTAATTGCAACTGCAGTAAACCTCATTAATGCACATGACAATTTAACCCTATATTTCCTATAAACCTTCTCATTTGGCAGTCAACCTACTGTTTTCTAAGTAATTGCATTTGTTGATTTCTCCTTGTCAATTGCTTCATATTTGTGGTCTTTTGACAAATTAGTTCTCATTTCTAACTGAATCATTCTAAGGGCAGAAAGTAAAAACATTGCTATTCCTCATTTGTTATTGCTTATTTTGTTGACATGAACGCATAGTAACTGCAAGTTTCTTCAAGCTGTTGTGGGATATTTATTTCTTAGAGCTTCCATGAGGTCATACACTTAGAGTTCTTAGATGACAGAAACTCCTTGTGGAGTTTTGGACACACATTTAGCTTTTGTAATTCTGCTTCAGGCAGCAGCAGGCAAGTTAAACAATCACTGATTGACTTTTATTAACTCTGATTTGTGAGGCTGATAGGCTCAGGAATGCAACCTGTAGACAGTTTCCTGAAATATCAGCCAGGAATCCTATAGAAATTCCAGAAATAGGAGATAATACTTTTCTTGCAAATTCATTTCTTATTTAGGTAATATTCTTTACCTTATAAGGTGTTATTATTTTTCTACTTTAGATATTTGATTTGAAATGTTCAGCAACAAATTTGTGATTATAAAAACAATATAATTGCCTATCAAACACCTTATCCTGTACCATCTTATATGACAATAAAGGAATATTTTTTCCACTAAGGCTGCTGAAGTATTTAGGTTAAAATAGTAAATGATGTAAAATTCATGTAATGGTTGCTTTTGTATCAACTGGCTTTGCTAGAAGCCCTGGGGAAGGTGTTGCACAGTGAGATTCCTGATCTGTCCAGGGGAAACTGGAGCCAAGTTACACTTGGCATGCCTTACTTTCCCTACTGAGCAACTGCATTCAGTCCCTTGAAGGAGGAGAGCAAGGGGCCAAAGTTATTCCTTTCTCTAGGCTACACACCTGTACAGGGAGAAACAAAGCACTGATAAAAACTATTCTCCATCCTACACTGGTTTTCATAGCTATTCCACATACCCTATGATCTCCCTTGATGGATCAGAGCCATACAAAATAGTAACCCTGGTATAAACCACTCATGTAATTTCAGAGATTTTGATGTTTGTGGGATCTCAGGTTCATTTTTTGTTTTAAAGTTTTTATTTTGGATTTAGTTATTGTGTGGGATTTATTGAATCACTAGAGCTGTAAATAAAACCAATTTCCCTATGAACATAGAATTATTGTTACATGGTCTAGGAAAAAATTGTAATTAGTGACTTGGGTTTTATGTCTCTGTTTTATTTTTAATTCCAACGTCAAAATGCATCTGTCATAGTGTTTGGTCCTGCAAGCTTTCTATGTAAGAATCCCCAGACTTCAGCAGCAGTTCTTTAATTTTGAAGGGCTTACAGAGACAGCCTCAGAATCTCTAAGTGCATTTACACATTTGAAACCACATACATTAGTTGGATCAATGTCAGTGAAAATGCTTAACATTCCTCTTCAAAACAGAATCTTGAAATCTGTTAGCCTCCCTCTCATTTTCCCATTATCTCTCTTCTTGCTGACTGCCAAACAGGAATAATTTTTCAAAGCCTTGAATACCAAATCTATTACTCTGTTCTGTTAGTTGGTATACTCTCCCTTGAGTGCTTATGCTGTGGATGAGCAGTGAAAGGAGCACTATAGTTTGCAATAGCGTATGAAAGATTGAATCTGTCATCAATTGAGGTGCTACTGTAAATTGACTTTTCATTAAAATTTTGCTTTTGCTTGTTCATTTGTCTGCTACACTGCCAGTTTATAGGAAGCAAATAGGCACTGAAAGTTCACTAATACCAAACAACTAACCAAATGAAACTATTACCCAAATTACAAATGCAAGTTCTGCCCATTGCCCATGCTGAAAGCTGAGTGGTAATGAAACTAGATAAAAACATTTCCTCTTACTCATGCAAAATGGTATTGCTTCTGCTAAGAAGATTACTGTATATGATGAAGGAAATATTTGGCACAGTGATTTCTGCTTCAACTGAACAGAAAAGCCTCTCCTAGACAGTGAAATTCTATGGGCAGTTAGGGACCACTGACAGCACATATTTTTGGGAAAAACAAACAAACAATCAAACAAACAAAACCCCAAACCAAATTCCAAAACAATCCAACCCCTCCCCCCCCCCAGAAAAAAGTTTCCTTTTGATAAATAGATGTCATAATTTGATTTCCTGTTTAAATCTGCTTCTGTTTGGGGGAAAAAAAAAAACCAAACAGGTAAAAATTGTGAGCAATCTCAACAGCTTGTCAGAAGAGACGCATATTCCTGAGGTGACCTACCTGCCTCATACGAAAGCGTTTTTTCTCAACAAAGCTGTTAATAAACATTTGTTCAGCTACATATCAAGTGTTTTCAAATGAATGATTGTGTGACTTCTGCTACTGAAATAAAACATAACTGTGATGATGTTCCTTAAAACCAGTTCCCACTCTCCATATTTTTTTATGCAGGTATGTTCGTTTCTGTGTCATGCTCATGGTCCATGAGCACATAAATATGGAAAACTTAAAAAAAAAGACTTTGCACTGTGCAGATCTGTTGGTTTTGATTCAGTTGACACCAGCATGTTCTAACTAGAGTTTTCTTGCACCTGGAGTCTGGTCTATCACAGAGGTTTTTGGGAAGTGAGATGGAGATACTGGCTCACAAAGGCAGGTGACCGGAATCTGTCTGGCTGGCTGCAACAGAAAGGAAGAAGTGAGATTAACAGCCTGACTTATCCACTCACACACCTAGGCACACCTTATAGTTGAATTAAAACCTGACCATGATGTTTCAGAAAAAAAGCTTCAGCAAAAGAGCAGATTCATGTTGTTTACGTCTCCTTGCCACTTCCATGTAATTAAACTTTTGAATATTATTCCTGGGCATCATAGCACTGCTGCTAAAGATGCAAAATGGAGTACCTGAAAAAAGTGAGACAAATTTATCTAAACACTTTCATTAATTGTTAAGATGACCTTAGAGATTCAGGTGCAAATTCCTTTCTTAACTGATTTAGAATGGGAATTGAATGTCATCTTTTATACATGTGAGCTAGCCAGTATTTTGAGATGACTATTCTGTCACTGGGAATCTATAAAATATTTAAACAAGTTTGAAGACTGTAAGCAAGTAACTGGATTATTATTTTGCCAGGTGGTTATGTTGCTCATCTGAGTTCCAATCTTGCTGAGTTCTTTGCACTAGTGAATATTCACTATTATACATAAAGTATGGAGAAAAGAGAGTGCACTTTAAAACCTACACCATTCCATTCATTGTGGTATTCCTAGGAGAACAGTTCAAGAGAAGGGAGTTGGCTTTTGATTTTCAATGCCTTCTATGAATGCACAAATATGAAATCCTTCAAATATTTAAGTATTTAAGCCTCCATCTCTTTTAAATCCAAAAGCTGAAACTAGATCAAACCTACAGCTGGCATAACTTTTTTTTTTTTTCTTTTATTTATGAAAACAGTGTTTAGTGTGGCACACAATTTGAGATTTGACTGAACCAGTGAGTACTCTGGTAGGAGTTCTGGGTACAGCAGGGATCCTCCACATCACCTAAATTATCTCTGGAAAATATAGGTACAATCTATTGCATTAATTTTTGTTTTAATTTAGCCAACAGTGTTCTTTACTAAGATGCAATATACAAAGATGTTATAGCATGTGGTGAAAACATATAGGTATCAAGTTATTTGGGAATAATATATCATATATTGTAATTACTACTGAAGGGTTTAATCAATTTTAATAGGCATCTTTTAATTCTGCTGTCCCTTTGTGTTGATACATGCTATAACTTCTGGCAATATTCTTCAATACTGTCACTAAAAGCAGATCAATTACAGCATATCCTTTTAACAAGTTTGAAATAAAATATGCTAAGGATATTAAAAATGTGCCAAGTATGTTACGCCCACTGCCAGTTTCAGTCCTAGTAAATTATCCTGTGTGGCGAGTCATTGCCTGTTGCTGTTCACAGATTATGTGAATAAACCTCCAGATTTCATTCATTACCTTCTATTTTTGACTGAGAATTTGGAGGAATCTATATTTTAAGTGTTTGTAAGTGATTAAACACAGTAATGAAAGCAACTAAAAAAGTCTAGCATTTTTTTTCCACCTACAGATTTTCCTTTCTTTACTGTAGGATTAAATAAGTCTGACATTTCAGCTTCTAGCTACAGTATGGATTTTTCTTGTTAGCAGAGCTTATTTATTGCAAGAAGTTTCTTTGATATAGTGCTAATTAGGAAATATATTCTGAAATACATAAATTGTGATTTGAATGGAGATTGTGTGGGTGAGGTAAAAAATGGTTAGCAAACTAGTTTAGAAGAGACAAGAGCTTTTTAAGACATGCTGGTTTGTATAGTGAAGGGTACTTTGACTTCAAACGCATGCATGGATAACATTTTCTCCCACTGGTCAAATACTCAAATGTAATATAAGCTGCAGTTTTCATTGCACTTCCAGTCTTCAGTATGCTTGTAAAATTGTATATAGTGATAAAAATTGTGTCATTGTGTTAGCTTGCTCTCCTTTAGTGTATAAGGCAGACAGCTTCTGAGGAGGCTGGCAAGAGTTAACACATCAACAATACAGCTGGAAAATCTTGGCTTTTGTTGGATTAGAAATCCCAACATTAGTTGATGAGGCTTAACCACTTTTTGTGTTCTTGCCAGCATCCACCTGAATCTTCACCCATTTTTAACTCCTGCCTTCCCATATATCCCTGTACCAGTGCAAAAAAATATCATTTAAGTAGTGTTTAGATAAATTCTCTACAGATTGTTACTGACAGTGTGCCTGGCATATGCATTCACCTTTTTTGAAAATACTAGTGGGTCTGATAAGCTATGTTCATGTTTAAATTTGCATCTTAGTTTTACAGAAGAGTTATTGGAGGGAAATTTACCATAAACATTAAGGACAGTGTTTTAGCTCACAGTCTGAATGATGGGAAACAAAGCAGCATGTGTGCTCTAAGACATCGAATCTCAGTTAGCCAAATGGCAAGGATTGGCCTGAGATGACTAACTCTCCTCCTGAGATGATGACATGCTATCAATCTGGGTTGCTGAGTTGTCTGAGCATTAACCTGAATAATTTAAAAATTTCCAGATTGAAAGGCTGTTTATAGTCAGAAAATCTGAAGAGGCTGCCAATCCTTGCTAAGAGAAGCCTGTGTAGTTCACTTGTTATGTATTTGCTTGTTCTGTAAAAGTTTACAGAGAAGAATCTTTATCACAGGTCTATTTTGTTTTCTGTAGCCAGTTTTTGGACATACATGACCAGAAGAGAAGTGCTTTTTGTGTATGGGAATTTCTTTGTTAGACTAACACCTGATGAGGTGGTATATCCATTTTTATATGCTCCTACATTTGATAATAAAGAATAAGCTATGATATACACCAGAAAAAAAACAAAAGCCAAACCAAACCAAAACAAAACAAAAAACAACCAAACATTCTCATTCCATCTTCAGTTTTTCTCTGGAAGGGATTTAAGGACTCTGGCCATCTGGATGTCTGGCAACTCAGTCAGAGCTGTGGCTACTGTGTGTGTGCAGATTAACTGTGTAGCACATGCACAGTAAGTCCAATGTGTCCAGTACACATCAGACCTGCTGCACATGTGCTGCACAGATGGTCTGTGCATACACAGTAAATCAGATATGTTAAGCCTACTGCACATATGCAAACCATCTGTGCATTGCACTTATATATATTTTTGCATGGGAAATCCCTAGTCAGAGCGTGAAAGGTTGTGGCAGAGAGGAACTCCAGTGGTAGAGAGACCGTGAGAGACTTTGACAGTGGCATAAATTAAAGCAGCTCCTTGCCTGTTTTTGCTTTTGCCTGGCCAAAGCTGCAACAAATCAGTTCCTCAGAATCAGAAAGTGTGACTAGCTGCTCAACAGTTTCCCTCTCTGTAGCAACTGGCTGCAGGAGAGAATCTGCATCAAGACCATTAATTTTATAGGCAGTGATTATCAGCTCCCTATTATCTCCCTAAACTAGCTAGGACTGCAGCTAGCTCATCAGGTAGCTCAAATGAACAAGATCTGGTATTTTACTTATCCAATAAAATAGTAGTGCTTATTGTGCAGGCCTCAGGGATACGTTTAGCCAATTATCTTTCTTTTACTCCCCAGTAATCCTTTTACTTCTGTTCCAAGTATCAGCAATTTTTACATAGATTGTTTGAGCCTAGTAGGGGTACTTACTGGTTAGTACATAGGCTCAGCTACATATGTGTATAAACCCACATTTTTTTCAGCGTATATGCAAGCTATTGTTTAATATGCTTGTTTGTATACATCCTTAAATCCCAGTCCTGACAGTGCCTAACATGCTCTTTAAACTAGCTCTCCTTTAGGTCTGTCTCTAACAAGTTCTGTGGGTCAGTATCTTGAAGAACTCCTTTTATATGCCACAAGGCAACACTGCTCATCTAACCGCTATGCTAGAGGGAAAGGATGCACCTCCCAACAGGCTTGAGAGGTAGTGGGTCACTGGGAATCTCAAGAAGTTCAACAAGGTCAAGTGCAAATTCCTGAACGTGGTCTGGGACAGTCACCAGTATGAGCAGAGGCTGAATGGGTTGAAAGCAGCCCTGCAGAGGAGGACCTGGGAATACTGGTGGATGAAAAATTAGATCTGAGCTGGCAGTTTGTGTGCTTGGAGTCCATAAAGCCAACTGTATCCTGGGCTGCAACAAAAGGAGTGTGGCCAGCAGGTCGAGGGAGGTGATTCTGCCCCTCTACTGCACTCTTGTGAGACCTCACCTGGAGTTCTGCATTCAGATCTGGAGTCCCCAGTACAAGAAAGGCATGGAACCATTGAGGCAGGTCCAGAGGAGGCCCACAAAAATGGTCAGAGGGATGGAACACCTCTCCCATGAGGAAATGCTGAGAGAGCTGGGATTGTTCAGCCTGGAGAAGAGAAGACTCTGAGGAGACCTTACTGCAGCTTTCCAGTACCTAAAGGGGGCCCAGAAGAAAGCTGGAGAGGGACATTTCACATGGGCGTGTAGTGACAGGACAAGGGGCAACAGTTTTAAACTGAAAGAGGGAAGACGAAGATCAGATACAGAGGAGAAATTCTTCACATTGATAAGACACTAGAACAGGTTTCCCAGAGAAGCTGCGGATGCATTTTCCCTGGAAGTGTTCAATGCCGGGCTGGATGGGGCTTTGAGCAACCTGGTCTAGTGAAAGATGTCACTGCCCATGGTAGGGGGTTTGGACTAGATGATTTTTAAAACTCCCTTCCAACCCAAACCATTCTGTGATTCTATGAATTATACAAATTACAAAAATCTCTTCCACAGCCAGAAGTTCTGATATTAGTGTTGTTCCTGGTTTCTCATTGAAAACGGCCTCTAGCTCTATGCGGTAAATTCATACCTACCTTTATTCTGAGATGAGCTGTAACTTTCTTGGTCAAAATCTTTTGGACAAAATCAATAAAATATTATCAATAGGCAGGTTTTACAAGTATTTTGATATAGTAATAACACTGTATAGTAAATCATATGGGATGGATGTTTGAAGTGCTGAATTCCAATATGTTGTGAATAATCCACTGAACCAAAGGGAGATACCTGAATGAATAGAATAAGCAATATTTTTCCGTAATTCAAATTAGAAATGTATAGTCTGAGTAGGGTGATTTTAAAGAAGAAAAAAGAGCAACTGGAAAGAGCAACAAGCAATAAGGTATGACATATCAAATGATTTGTCATTTCTAGTTAGAATTCTTTCAGTGTCAGAAAGCAACAAGCTAGATGAGGCACAAAAAGAGAAAGAAGAAAAAAGAGAAAGAAAGGAAGGCTTAAGGAAAGGGGGGCGTTGGGGTAGGAAAATTGTAGAAGATTATTTGAGGCCATCTCCTTGACCCTAGCCTACCCCCCCTGCTGCAGCCACTGGTCAGGGTGAAGTAAAGCTGGCAATAGCTATTCATCATGCTGTAGGCTTGAATGTAAAATGAAAACCACAACTACTTCACATGATGCAAGTAAGTACAGGAAGGGATTGAATCAATGGAAGATTTTATCCCAAATCAAAATAGGAATTCTTATTAAATTCCGCTCCTCCTAGAAGCAACTGATTATTTTTTCCCCCCTTAAACTACAAACGCATGCATGTAATACGCTTTCATACACAGTCAGGTGTGTTGAAATTCTAAAGGAGTTTCTTGACCCACTCTTCCAATATATACATGGAATATTGAAATTTACCAGTATATAACCGATGCTGTATCACAATAATCAAAATATCAACCGCATCTCTTTCAACTGTGAATTATATCATGTTTCACTTGCATTTTTCATTTTGTCATCAGTTGAAGGTCTGTCTTTAACTACAGAAGAGTGGACATATGGTTAGTATCACAGTACTCGGAGATGGAAAAAACCTGATACATCATCAATTCTCTATTTAAAGTGTAGTAAGAACTCAGCTTTGAGTAAAAAAAAGTAAGCAGTCTGTAGATTGGTAGAGCTATGAGTCACATAAAGTTTGGTGAATGAAGCCAGTTTCATCTGAAACTACTGAAGTATTACTACATTCTCTTTGAGGTTCTGATATTTAGGCATTATTTCCAGTTTAACTACCTGTTTCTTTTCTATGGGTAGAAATAATATTTTTTAAAACATTAATAATATTGTGCATTATTATTTTACTATGTATTACATAATAACACAAAATAAAAATAATATGGAAATATGTGGAGTAAATAATAATTAAAACCTTCATATTTATTTTTCTAGGAGAATAAAGTTGCCTCAGTTTGTTATGTTTAGCATTAACCTAAATATTCAAGGATTCAAGATAACTCAAATAACTTTGAATAAATTCTGAAACCTCAGTAAAGGGAAGAAAAAGAGGAAAATATTTCCTGACCCCAATCAGTCATCACCTTAAAATGTCAATCAAGAGAATTGATAATATTCATAATTTTGTTTTCCATATTATGCCTATCTATGCCACTATGCCTCCACAAGGCATTTCACAATGCAGAGAAAGTATTGCTTTAATGCTTTTTTGAAAATGTTATATGCCTCCCTTTTGTTCTCCATCAGATGCTTGTAATGATAAAAGTAATTTTATAATTTAGTCTCTGCATTTTCTGCTGCAAGTTCTTTCCTTCCAAAATGGGAAGCTGCAAAAACCTTCGTGCTACATAAGCTTTATTAAAGTGCATATCTAGATTATAACAAATTAAAGCAGATAATTCTGTTATTTCTTCTTATTCTGGATTTTATCGGCAAATGCTTAAAAAGGTGGTCCTTAAATCTTTGTCTGATCAGTTTTCCTGAATTTTGTTTTCATTTAAAGCTGGTCTCAATTACAAAACCGAAAAAAATTTAACATGCTTATGATGTGTAGCTCAAAGTCTGTTATATTCCCTGGAGTGTTACAAAGCAAAAAAGCAATATTATTTATAACATAACTACCAGAGATGGGAAAAAGCTCTTCCACAAATACTGAAATCAGAAATAAATCAGCTTTGGTCAAGCTGATTTCCATTTTTGTTTTGTTTCTCCCTCAGTATTCAACTGAAAATGCAATCTGCAGAAAGTCTAATGAAAACCACAACTTTAAACATTCCTATTTATAAAAAGCAATTTCTAAATACACTAGTATGATTTTGATTAGTAATTAGGGATCACCTGTTCAGGACTATAAAGAATATCACATGACTTAAGCAATCAGATCCACACAACCTGGATAAGCAGCGTTTCAGTTTGGATAGAGCTACATCTAATAACCTTTTGAAATAAAAAGACTTGTAAAAGGAAGTTCACAAAGTAATAAATACATCTGAAGAAATTGTTGTCTGTATAGAATTTGTACAACAAAGATTCACTATTGAAGTTGAAAATGGTTGATGCTACTATGAAACAAACAGAAAAGACTGATGATTCCAAAGATGAGGAGTGTTTATTTGCTGATACAAGAAAACGTATTTTAAAATCTTACTAAAATCCTTCAGATGAACCCCATGATGTTTTAATGTTACTTAGTGTTTTTCATCACAAACATCTGTTGCTTTGCTTTAGTTTCATTATAATGCATTACACTGTAATGTGATCACTCAAAAGTTAATTTTACCCTTTAATATAGTGTTGTACTCAAATTGACCGTGAACTTCTGCATGCGTCTCATCTCTAATTTCTTCTTTATTTTTTTCTGCTAACCAAGGATACTTATCCAGTACTTTTGAAGTAGTACCCTATATTAATTGCTTAGTTACTGTCCTTTCAACTGCAGAATCCACTTTCAGGTAGATAATTTGTTTAGCTTAATTCTTGTTGCTCTCTCCCTTATATTGTTGCTTAAGAAGCAACTTTAGGTGTCTCATATGTGGATTAAAAAATCTGAGGACTTAGTGTGAATTCATTTAGTTTGGTTTTAGTAATTTTCTATGTCTAGAAACTTGCCTTAAAACAAACAAACAAAAATTATCAATGATACTGCGTATCAGGACCAAATATATATAAGCCTAGTGTATATATATATATATATATATACACATATATATACACACATTTACATATATATACTGCTGAACCCAGGACAGCCTTCCACAGAACTATAGAAATACATAGCATTAGAAAGGCAGGAAGTATTTCTGAGGGTGTTTGCATGGATAAATGAAAGCAAAGTATATAGTGTACTACATCAGCTCAATGGTCCACCTAGCCTGGTACCAAGTCTGAAATACTGGCAAGGAGTACATTTTGACAGAAGTGGATGTGATTATGGGAAAAATACAGTGACAGTTACCCTGTTGCCTTCTCCTGCTTCATTTTTACTACTTCAGCAAAGGCTGTATGCAGACAAGTTTCGAGAAAAAAAACCCACCAAACAAATTGGTAATGACTCATACGATATATAAACTAAATGTCTTCTGCTTGATTTTAAGGAACATAAATAAAATAAACGTTCCCTGATAATATAAATTTAGTAATGTTTTTCTTATTCACAAGTTTAATTATTACAGCAAAGTATGGTAGCAGGATCTCAGAGATTTGCTGAGGTACCTTGAATGTATTATAATTCTGTGCAGTGGCACAGTGAAATTCAGTACTGTTTAGTCACTGCAGTAATTGTGTTTTATTCTGGTTACAGATGGTTGATGAGAACTTAAAAGAAACCAGTGAACTATCCAGCCTCAAAGTAGACTTCAACCAGACCATTTCTGAGTAACTTCGTGAAAAATATACACTTTCAGCAACAAACAGGTCAACTGGAACAGGGTGAAACTTCAGATAGTAAACAAAGTTTTGTGTTTTCTACAATGAATATATCATAAACATGTATTTATGTATAAACCTGATTTTTTATATATATATATATATGATGGTTCTGATGTAGTAAAGAGGGTGTGCAAACTATCTGCAGCTTCTGAAAGGCATTTCAAATTATTCTGAATCACGTTTCCTACTACTATATTCACTGCACCTGAAAACACTACCACCTCCTCTCAGCTATTACTTAATTACTAGTTTCACAGGTTTTGATTTGTTTCACATAAATGTCTGTAATTTAATTCAAGGACAAAACAATGTAGTCTGTGATGTTTATGTTCCATGAAAAAGGTGGTGTTCACAGTCAAGTGATGGCAAAAGACTGGTATCTGAGAGAACTGGGGTTGTTTAGTCTGGAGAAGAGAAGGCTCAGGGGGACCTTTTCGCACCCTACAACTACTTGAAAGGAGGTTGTAGTGAGGTGAGGGTCAGTCTCTTCTCCCAAGTAACAAGCAATAGGACAAGAGGTAATGGCCTCAAGCTGTGCCAGGGGAGGTTTAGATTGGATATTAGGAAAAATTTCCTCACTGAGAGGGTGATCAGGCATTGGAACAGGCTGCCCAGGGAAGTGGTGCAATCACCATCCCTGGGAGTGTTCAAAAACCGTGTAGATGAGGCCTTCAGTGGTATGGTTTAGTGGTGGTCTTGGACTTGATGATCTTTTCCAAGCTTCTTGTTTCTATGATTCTATGAAATATATCGAAGATTAAGGTAGTACCAATCTGAAGAGAGGATTTCAGAAATATTTTGCATTTAAAGCAAATGAAAGGCAGAAGACAGCTATCACCATTCCTTACACAGATAGAATATGTAATATCTGCCCACAAAAAATATATTGGTGTTAATAAAAGCTTTCTTCTTAATTAAGGATTGCAGAATTTGACCCCGAGAGACTGAAAGTGGTGAGATGGAGGAATGTACTGACAAAAGAGTAGTTAAATACCTACTGCAGTTAAATAATTAGCATGCTATCGCTCCGTAGAAACAGTCATTTGTGGTAGTTGGGTGGTTTGTCAGTAAAAAATGATGAGGATTATGGTGCTGTGATTTAAGAAGTCCTATACTGACTCACTGGTGTGTTAAATGTGAATATATGTGTGGGGCTGAGATCAAGCCAAAATCACTGTTGTGAGCAAAGTCTTCATGTAGATTGGAACCATCTTTGAACAGAGGTGCATCCTTTCTTTGTAAGAGCTCTGGGTTTAAATACAGCTATTCTTCACATCCAGACAGAGATCCAGCTTCCTCGTTGTGGCCATCTGGCTAATATTACCATGCGGCATTAAAACTGTGTTTCTTGCTAGCTTCCCAGGTTGTATCAACCTTTTGAAAGAAATGATCTTTCATTAATAGACTTCCACATTCATTTTCAATCAGGAAAAACCTTCACCCTAAGAAGTGAGCTAGGACAGCATATGCAAGCAAGTGCTGAAAATAAATAAATAAAAGTAGAACCTTTTTCCCAAGGTCTTTTTTGCTTTGTTAATAGGATCATAGGCCCATCATGATCCTATTGCAATATGCTGCTGTGGATTTAAAATGCATTTCAAATCCATAAAAGGCAACATATTCATCTGGCAGGACTTGAAGCTAAGGCTGTTTGCCTGGCATGTAGCATGTTCCCTGTAATATTTGTTCATCCTCAAAGGAAGATTGCCAGAATGTATTCTTAGTAATGGACTTCGGTAACACACTAGGAATGTGTAAAATCATGTTCTTAGGCTCAGAGGCATTATTTTGCATGTTATCCTAGTAAGACTCTGAGCAATCTAGATAGCATTAGAGCTGTTTTCCCTTGAAAGTAATGGTACTCTATCACATACACAGACTCAAGAACCCTGCATATGAACTTTGGTATGACTAGGCGCAGTAATTGTACAGTGCTCAAAAAATACAGTGTGTGATAGATCCCACAGGTATGTTTTTCACTTCCCGCCTGTTTGAATTCATCTGAAGGCTTTTTCTTTAGGTCAGAAAAATATCAGTCAGGTGCTAGACCCTGTAAAGCAAGTACTATAACCTATTCCTTGCGTCCTCCCATCCTGTCCTAGAGTAAATCAGCTTTGCACCGTTTACACTTATGGAAGTTTATCTGTTAATACCACCACTTTAAAATTTGCTCCACCTTATTTTTCATGAGTGGAAATCCAGTGATAAAACCAAGTTGTGACTTGGTTAGTACACAGCAGAGTGTAACTGGAAACAGTAGTTGATGTAGAACAGTAGAAGGTATTCTGATACACTCAGTTCAAACTATATTTCTCCCTCTTCATTAAAGTTTCATGTGACAGAGGACTAATGCTTCCAACATGTTGGCATATCATTTGGGCTGTAAGGAGAAGATAGAATTTAAATTATCTCAGCAGGCTTCTTTAGATCATCCTACTGATATAGAAGCTTTCAGGGAATCCAAGAAAATTCTGTTAGGCCATATGGAAATTTATCTTGTGATTGACCATTGGAGTGAAAGAATTGGAGTGACCATTGGAGTGAAAAAATTGGTCTTTCTGTAAAATTAGGTAGATCTTTTTTGGAAAAAAAAAAACCAACCCAAAAAGCTAAAAAAAAACCCTATGCAGTTTTGTTTTTATAAACAAGACAAAAATGTATGAAGAAGTTGGTCATAATATGTGAAATTAAATGGAATTAGGAGGACAAAACTGAAGTATTCAACTGTTCCTTATAAAAAGTTACTTTGAACAAATGTCAACTATAAGCTATGCATACAGGCATTTAAACTCACTAGCCGACTCTGACATGAGAAACCCTTATTTTTGATACTGTAATCAACACAGGAACAAATTACCACTGTGCTGTCTACATCTTTGACTCCTATTTGTTGCTTTGGTGTTGATTAGGATTAAGCTCACTGGGCCTCAGTACTTAGTCATTTTGCATTAATTCATAGCTTTTTCCCCAGATTTTTTGTAAGTTTAATTCCAGATTGTGTTAGGTAAAATTAGCTTTAAGGTAATAGAGGTAATAAAGACTGATGGCATGTTTACCTAATGGAGCTATTTTGTGAATCTCTATCAAGCTTTTCTCATTCTGCCAAGAGCAGAGCATCTGTGATTATTGCAGTGTAGTTTAAAGCACTCCATTTGAGACACAGAGACAAGTTCTGCTTTTGGCTGCCTAAGTGAATCTCTCTTTCACTGGAAGTCAGATGTCTGCAGTGGAAAACAGTATTTAACCCCTCAGCACTGAGGATTTCTATCAAGGCCAGAATAAGAAGTTACTTGAAGAGGAACTGTGTATTTTTTTCAAGGGACAGTGAACTTTCAGCTGTTACCATAATTAATATTTTCAGGTACTCTTGCAATCTTCACCCAATAACAGCAATTCCAATTCTATAAAATTTTGTCTAAGTACAATCTAATCTGCTCTTCTTAAATATGTGTGCAATGGAAAATCTCAGAGAACTCAGGAAGGGAGGTTGTAGCTCTCTAGGCCAGGGCAGCAGGTTGCTGCCTAGGAAAACTCTACCAGGAAATCTTCACTGCAGGTAGAAACTTTCAAGTTCTTGCATTTTATTTAATCTCGGATAACATTATTCTGTCCTTGACATCTGTAGTATCCTAGACAGTACTTCAAAAACAGTACAATGTGACGGTCCCCAGTAACGTCAATTAGATAACCTGATGTAGCACTTGGTGTTATAATCTATTTTAGCTCCTTTCCCCAATGCTCTAAGGTCATTGTAGTGATGTTACTGTCTAAACTTAATATTAACAATAACAGGAATCTTGATGAATAAATTCCATGACATTTTATTTTCCTACATTAATGATACAAAATTAGACTTAAAATAAAAAAGCAAACCTAAACTCCCCCCTGAACAATTAAAATACCTTCTGGACACATTATTAAATCTCTAGAAAAGTATATATTTCCGTATCATTCCTTCTGGTGTATTTTTGTTTCATTCAGGTAGAAAGACCTTCCTCAGACAGGGTTGAATACTAAATAAAAATTGAAGGGAGATGAAAGATTAAAAATGCAATCAATTTTTGAAACAACAACCTTTTATTGTAAGCATATATTGTTTAGCTTAAAGAGATCAGTAACAGCACTGAGACAAACAACCATTCAGTGAGGAATCTTTCAAGTTTTCTCTGTGATGCAGGAAATAAAATTGGATGGGGGCTTTCCCTTCTCTGTGTGTAGCCCTTTTCATGAGAAATCATGTCATTGCTTATGGCAGTAAAAGGTGGCAAACCTGGCTTTATGTCACAGAAGCCCAGAATTAACCAGAGAACTTGACCTAGCTTTTTGCTTTGTTGTGCTCTTTTTTTTTTCCTTCCCCAGAATCTCTGTGCTAAATGGGTTGAAGTAGATCTGGTTTGTACTTCTCAGAGTGGATTCAATGTGACATGTTATGGGAAGCTCTGGCAGAAATATGTGGTAAGTAGGTCACAACAGCTATGTTGATTAGCATATTGGTGATTTACAACCACAGTATCTGTTATAACATGACAGACGGATAACATAAAATTCTGTGTACTTGTTGGGAGAAGGAATTTTTCCAGCATAAGACCAAGCGGAGTAACCATGCTGTACTAGCAATATATTTATTTTTCTCAAAACTGTAACCCCCTCATGAAATGTTTTTAGCCCTTAGCTTAGCCTGAGGCCAAATCCAAGGAAAGTAGCCTAAAGCTCATGATGAATGTTTACTGACTTTTGTGGTCAGTGTTTCTCAGGAGTAAATTGTAAAGAGCATATGAGCTGCACTTTATGTTTCCAGCTTCAGGCTGTGGAAAGGAGCTGGAGAAAAATGTATGCCACTTAAATTACCCCCAAATTATGCTCACAAAATATGCTTCACCTTTTCACAGCTGTGAATACTAAAATTACTAAATACTGCATTCCCTTCTAGGAAGTCAAATACATGTACCTCATGTGGTTTAAATAAAATAAGAAGTAAGTTCATTTAGAAAACCAGGCAGATAATTCAACATGAAAATCTAGGGGCGGAAAAATTATCTTGGGAGCTTCTTGGTGAACCTTGAGATTTGGCACAAGGGAAGTCTGCAGCAATTCCTTCCCTTGATTAGGAGAAGCATGTGCATTGCTTCTTTCCTACTGTCTTTTTTCATGTTTCAGCAGCCTGCCACATGCAATATGTCAAAAATCGTACAAAAACCTGTCTGTGTAACACACACAAATATGTGGACATGAACACACATACACAGTTCATTTCAGAAAACTCCACATAAGCTTAATAAAAACTGCTTTCTCAAATAGAGAATTTATTGAGATACACTTGAACTAGCTCTTTGCTGAACCCAGAAATTTTGCAGGCTTTTCTGCTGTGACTCCTATGGTTAAGATCTATTTCCATAGTTCAATATTCTTCTACATTAATTGCAGAGTCATCTATTTCTATGTATGTCAAAAAAATTATCATTTGACATAAAGTCAGTACTACTAATTACTTTCCGTACAGCATCAACATGTGCGTGTTATAATTAATTTGTGCAACATTTTGAGAGAATCTGGATAGCACATCATTATTGGAGGTGAACTTTGAGGTTCAGGTACGATAACTTGAAGTTGAATGACTGAACACAATGAATCTTATTCCAGATGACAATGAAATTTTTAGATAGATGTCTATCAATGAAAACTACATATTAAATTGTAAAATTTTATTGCAAAATCAACTAGGATATAATTTTAATATAAATTTTGATTCCTTTTTATAGTAATTTCAAAAGATGTATTTTTTTATTTGAAAGCAAGAAACAAAGCAAAACATGGAAAGCAACAGCTGGTCTGAAAGCTGCAGTCTGAAAGCAAGTAAGTTATGTACTTCTGCCTTTGCACCAGGTAAAAATCAGAAATCATTTTCAATCTGATCTTTAGTGTGAATAGCATAACGGAGAAATAAACACATTGATACTGATTAGAACTGGCTTTTAGCATTATATTAAGTACACAAAACAAAGAAACACAGAGTACCAATCAAACTAGGTCCATCTACTTCTTTTAAACCCTTCTTTCAACACTGAAAACTATGTTATGTAAATTTAAGGGAATAGCAAACCTTATCATACAGTCAACTGCAATGCAGTCCGTTTGATTTAGAAAAAAGTGCAGATATCTAATGTTTTACTTTTGCTTATGTATAAGATCATCCAGTTCCATTTTTCTGGATAAGCTTTGAGTAAAAACTGAGCTCCTTCCACTTACGTACTTTGCAGTAGAGTTTTCTAGTAAAGTAGAAAAAAAATATTATTACTATTATTATAATAGGAGTAAAGCAATCTCTAATAAGAGTAAATTACAAAGCAGTTTGGGTGAAGGGGTTTACATATAGAAAAAGTTATTGAAATAGAGTTTTCATATTTTCAACAGGTCAACTTAATACATACATATATATAGTTAGGTGAAAAGATAATTTTCCAGTCTTGACACTAACTAATTACAATTTATGAAGGCAGAAGATAACTCTGTATATTACTCTGCTGACCACATATGGCAGGAAAGGACGTATAAACCTCCATAATGCTGCTCAACCCAAATCAGCTGAATCAAAAAATGGTCAAAGGTTGATTTTGAATTAATGGACTCCATATTTACCTGACAAAATTAATAAGAAATAAGGTTTCTGTTTAAGGAATGGGTTGGCATAATTTATGCCTCTCAGCTGAGGCAGTGTTTTAGAACAGACAAAAATACTGAACTGTACAACTGTAGATGACCTCTGCATGCTTTAATTAGCTTATCTATAGATAATTCCATTATGATAATAAAATGTTTAAGGCCAATTTGCCCATTCTGAGCTTGCGTCTGTTGCCTGCAAAAATATACATATATATTTTTACATATATGTATACATATTTGCATGTAGGCACATATATGTATATATGCAAAATAATTATTAAAATATACATTGATGTATATATATTTAGGAACTCTTATCGAATACTGATGAATCCTCAATTTTTTTATTATCTTTCAAATGTTTTTAAATTTATTATTTATCATTAACATGAAATATTGATAATAATATTTATTTTTTAACTTCTGTAGCCTCACTCTTTTGCACATTTACGGATACCACTGGGTGATTTTTTGTTGCCTTAAATATTTGGGAGCATATTTGTAAATCAATCCTACAGAGTCCAGTGCAATCCTGAGAAAGTATAAGCATTGGGACAGCAAGCAAATGCATCCTCAATACATGCACCTCATCTAGCTATGACTGACAGGTGCAAAATGCTACTGAATCAGAAATGACAGGTATAATAATGGCAAGCACAGGAGATTCACAAACCAGATTTTCCTGGGAGCATCATCTACAATGGATGTTCCCATATGCCTAATATGGGAATATCTAATTACAATTTTCATGTGTAAAAACAAGGGAAAATATTGATGGAATAAAATAGAAATCCCCAAAGAACAGAGCCCAGATGTTCTTCATAGTGATTTTAGCCTTAGGAAAGTTTGGGAAACAGAAGTGGCTAGAGGCTCTGGATAAATTTTCTGGGTGGTATGCAAAGAATTACATACATAATTCCAGCTGGTTTTAATGGAACGTGTCTAATTTCTTATGTACCAGGTTGAAAAATTACCCACAGACTTTCAAAGAATTTACTTTCATATAACCTTGCTTCTAAAACAGATTCTTCAGGTGGAAGCATTCAGTGATAAGAAGCAATCTGAGACAGAGTAGGTCTTTTTCTCTTGGTTCTATGATAGCAAATAAACTTAAAATGGAAAATCTGCAGAAAGAAACAGGCTCTACCTCTGTAGTGATGGTGACATTCCCTTGTCCTGGCTTAGACCATTGTTTGAATAAGTGGAATTCTAACTAATCTGAGATTTTTGACCTGAGAGAGGTCACTACAGGCCTAGCAATTACATCTTTCTTCATTTGATGAGACGTAGCATTTAAAGAGACCTTTTAGGTCATTATGCCCAGTTCCACTTGCTAGCACAGGCAAACGCATCACATAAAATTAATATCAATTATGTAACTAAAAAAAATCGTGGAGTCGATCTTTTAATATGCAGATGTTTTGTTTACCCCTCTTGTGATATACAAATACACCAGAACAAGATTTAGACTTTGATTTGAGAAGAAAGAGTTTCACAAAGCTGTTTGCAGTGAAATAAAGGGAGGTTCAAGCACCGATTTACTCTTTTGGAAACACAGTATACAGAAATAGAAGAGAGACTCAAACCCACATTTGTGCCACTCATTTCTCTCTATTATCCTTGTCATGTGCAAAAATGTTTTTCCTGATCCTTCCACTTCTGTTGCCATTTATTTACATTTTGAAAAATAGTTTTTGCTGAAAAGTTAGGGACCATAAATTGGTTCTTTATGACCCTTCTAGACCATTTGGCTATGGAGTGAAACAAGATTCAGCCTGAAAGGGAAAAGCAGCTGAGAGTGACAGTGAATTTCATAAAGGGCATATAAGAGGCTGCAAGAAAGAGCCTGAATCATCCCCCATCTCTGCTTCTGAGTTATTAGGCCACATCTCACTCAAAAGATTAAACATTTTATCTCATAGGTCATTCCATTTTATTGCAGCGCTGCCTTTAGCAATGCTATAGTTAAGGATCTGTCGGTGTTTCTATTATAGGCCGCTATTTTCTGGAATTTATAACTTAGGGCTAGAAATTCCCTCTGGGTTAAAACTTGGCAATAGCATAGAAGGTCTTTTTTTCCAGCAGAGAATTTCCCACCTATCCACTCTCCACTTTTCAGCCTGTATTTGAAGTAGACGGGAATGCCATAACCACCTACTTATTAACTATATTTCTTCTACCTAGATTCAAGCATTTTTAAAAGGTATATAGTTCTTAATGCAAAAATGCATGCCAGTGAGATCTGAGAATCAATGAGATGCTAGAAATGCAAAATGGGTACTCTGCATGTGCGTATGCCTGTGTGCACATGTGAGCGTCTGTGCGTGCACACAGTCTCTCATTTTGCACAGCAAAAATTAATTATTAAGTGCCATGTTGAAATGATGATCAAACAGCTAATGAACTCTTAGCGGAATTAATAGCACACAATTGCAGATACATGCAACCTTCAATAGCTATTGCATACAGGTTGGTTCAACTACATTCAGTGATCCACTTCTATGGCATTACAATGGAGATTTTTAATTAAAATAATAAAAAAAAATTAAAAATCTTTTGAATAAGAAAATTAAAACTGAGATGGTTACATGAATTGCTTTGCAATAAATTAGTCTCAAGATCCAACCAAAAACAATAAGTCCAAAATGAACCAGAAGTAATGAGAAGTATGAAATCAGGCTACATAATTTAATTGGTTTACCTCTCTATTTATGCTAAGACACGTTTTATGTGTTAAAACATTTGATAAAAGATCAGCTGCTGAATAATGAAGGAAGTAATGTGTCAGGGCAGACAAGACATCCTTATTTAAAAAAGCACACAAACACATTCCAAGATCCTTTCTGAAAGGATACCTACTCACCCAACCCATAAGCAAAGATTCCTGCAAGGAGTAGGGGTTGAGAAAAGAATACTGAAAAGACCTTAAAGCAACTTGGGAAATGGAATGGGGAGGAAAGAAAGAAAATCAGTCAAGGATGGTATCACTGGGAGAGAAAGTGAAAAACCATCTGGTAAGCAGAGAAAAGGTAATGTGTGGGAAGTGGAGAAGCAGGTAAAGGTGGAAGAAGACGAAAAAGGTAAACCAGCCTCTTATGACTACTTTTCTTGACAGCCATAGTCATCAAATTTAAATTTTAAACTGAGATACTCTTCATAATAAAAATACAGGGGAAAATGGGAAAAAAAGAAACAGGAGGGTAATGAGGCTAAATAGTTACAGAAAATAGGTCTCGTCTATTTTTAGCTCAGTGGTTCAAAGCCAGCATATATCAGCAGTGACTGAAAATTATTTCCATCTGTTCTGTCTGTTTCATGAAATTTGATGATGTTGATTCATTTACTACTGCACAGCTCACCATACCGTGGGTGCTTCCTTGAGAGCTAATACTAAGTGGCAACTTTGAAATTTCAAAAGAGATGAGGGCTCTGGAAAACGGACTAGCCTCTTCCCTTGCTCACCTGGTGTTTTCAGAACAGAATGAAACAGATTGTTTGGTTAGCGTAAAAAAATTTATATTGTTGCTGTTCCCACTTAGCTCACGGTAGGCCTCTTATTCCAGCATCTCTTATGATAATGTTAATATAAAGTAAAAGAAAGGTGGTGTAGAGAGTCAGCAGAGGAAAGTCCTGCCTTACTAAACCAATTACGCTTGCCACAAGTTTTACTTCTGAAAGTGCATTCATATAGGTGTTTTAAATCTCACAGTGATACTTCGGCAGAGCACATTGCTAGAAATGAGAAGAACTCTGGAATATGATTTGTAAAGTGCTTCCATTATTTCTTCTATAAGCAACAGAAGAGAGAACGGAATCCTGCATGGAGAGTAACCATAGGAATTTAACTGTACTTTTCCTGTTACAGTCATCACACTATTTTCAAATGTCAAATCGCAGCATTACTACCTAGGGAACCCAAATTTGGATGACCTTAGCCAAGATAACAACATAGTGGCTACATCAGCCTCATATCTGTAAAACAACTATATAATTAATGTTGAGACAGAGACATAGAAGCTATCGATCTCAGCACACTTTATGGGGGGATATGTCCTTCATTTAACAAAAGGTAAAAAGGTAGATAGGTATGTGCAATTTACATCCTTGTCTCACGTTGCCTGTATTCCTCTTACACTTGCTTCATTTAATAAAATCTGTGTAAGAAAGAGCATTGTATATATTGTTTAAAATGATCCTTTTCCTCTCTCCAGCTGACATTGAGGATGCTATTACACAAAAAATAAAAAGAAGCAAAGAATAAAGAAGATGAAAATTGTGTTATCATCTTACATAACATGATTAATGTAGTGTATTTTTTAGTCATTTTTATGTGCCATATGTCAGAACAAACTGAAATCCACATTCTCTTCCTACTGCTTGAAACTTATGGAGTACTTAAGTTGTTTTTCTCCTTCAAAATATTTCATTGAAACACAAATGACTTTCTCCCTCTTGATGTTGCCAGAAGAACTCTCACACCATGTAATTACATCTCTGTTTTAAAGTACTTTTCTCAGCAAACACAGGCTTCTAAGTTGAAGACTGCATAATAGATGTTATTAACTATACATATAAATAGAATATGACTTGTAAAACGTTATATTTGCTGAATGAGTTTGCCTTTTTCCAAAGTCATCTCCTTATTAATGACTCATGAGTTTCTTTTCTATTATTTAAAAATAATGTAATTATACGCTATTCTGGAATAATTTGATGTATCTTATGTTCATATTCAAACCTATTTATTAAATGAAGCATAAGTATTTATAATGTGCTGTATGCTTCTATTATTCAAGATAATCCCTTTAATCCTATTTAAATTGGAAGGCAGAAGTTAATCCCAATAACATCTCTCTACAAACAAATATTAATAAACCTTTTTCAGGCCTTGGTCTCCCTTGTCACCTGTCCTGGAAGTGATGAGTGAGTTTTCTAGTTTATGTGGTAAACAGTGGAGATGCAAAGCCGGCAAAATTGATGTTTTGTATCTAAGGCCACAATAACAAAATGTGGAGGTAAAAGCACTGTAAAGCATTCTCCTATAAAATTAAAAAACTAAGCACTGCTCAGTGATACTTCTGAACTCCTGAATCTTTCTGATTCTGCAAACTAGCACTAGAACTATGACTAGAGAGTATCAACTGGGTGGAAGTTATAGTGTGTTTTGTAATACAGCCAGCATTTCAATGTCAAGCTGTAGCTTAGAGGGTTCCAGTACCTGGTAATTTTTGTAATTTGACTTGGTTTTTGGAAACCAGCAACATCATAAAGAGGCCATGTTGAATGTGCAGTTTTGGATTTGCAACACAGTACTATGATCTACACATATGGCCAGTCACCAGAAACCGGAAAAAAAGCAGTTGTTTTTTCCCTGCTGTGAGCAACGGTTTTGAACATAACTCACACTGTTTTCACGCTGGCTTTCCTCTCTTTTGCCCCAAAACACAAGCACAAACTGAGTTTCTGCAATTGCTTTGGGCTGTGTCTACAAAAACCTACAGGGTTTTTTTTGTCCAAAGACACTTACGTTTAAAATAGATCATCCTGCTAGGACAAGCTTTTATTTTGTTAAGCAAAGATATGATTCATTGCAGTTGGAAAATTAAAAGGATACTGAACATTAAGGATTGCAACACTCAAACTAATTTTCTTTTGGAAGCCCAGACTGATATTTAGGTTGTTTGTTTCACTTTCTTAATATAAACCGCTTAAAAGTAAATAATGCTTTCCCTAGAAGCAGGAACTTCCTAAGGATAACAGTAACATAATTGTATCAAAATAAAGGTTTGAATATAGATGTAAACTGGGGAGTCATTTACGTATTCTATGTGGATTCTTTATTTACTAACTAATAACTGCACAAACCCCAAAACCTTAAAAGTATGAGTTGGTGGTCTGCCAAGTGAAGAAAATATCCATTTAAGGAGGATCAAAGTACTGAAAATTCTAAATTATCTTTTTGGATAGAGTATATTAAAAATACCCTTTCTATTTTAAAAAAATTAAGGCCTGTCAGAGATTCAAATTTCCAACAGTGAATGTGCTAGAACTAGCTGATAGATGAAAAAAAAAGGAATGAGAACAGGATACTGTACCTGAAGGAATTCCAAAGTAATTTAAGATCGAGTGGTTGAACTGGTAACATGTCTCTGATTTAAACTGGCCACTATGCCAGAAGACTTGATGTTAGCAGATGTGGTTTTTTTCTGTCTCCTGTAACTGAAGAAAGAATCATCCGGGGCAATACAGATCAACACCTTTTTCAGTACCAGGAAAATTAAACAAAATAATAGGTGAACACCAGATTTTCGAATGCAGAGAGGAGCTGTTAGAGTATGGACAAACAAGCAGAATTCCATGAAGAAAAACTGTTTCTCAAAAGAGAATGGGTTAAAAAGGAGTTTACTTTGAATTTTTAATTTCTTATGCTAAAATCCCATAAGCATGAGTAGGTGGAGAAATAAAGCTATACATAAAAATGGTATTAAGAGTAGTACTGGACAGTTGAAACACGTTGAAATATTAAATTTCTTATGAAAAGGGGAAAGAGCTGGTCAGCGAGGCAGGAAATTTTTCATTTGACACAATGTTTAGATGGGTCAAAACAGAAAAATGTGAAGTACAATAGGAAAGAAGCTCAACAGATGATGGTAAATGAAGTTCAGTGCTTTGATGTAAATGTAAAGCATTCTGATGAATGTAACAAGCACTGCACTTAGTGAGTTTCTGAATTAGCAGTGAGTGCTATGTGCAATTATTGTAATAGTTGATTGAAAACATTCTATATGTAGTGGAATTTTAAAAAGCAAGCTATGTGTGAAGAACCGTTTTTAAAAAGAGATAAAAAATGATAGCTGAAATACTCCATTAAATAAATCAGTGCTACAGCTTCATGCTGAATACCCTTGCCTGAATACCATCCCTCCTCAAAGCTAAAAACATAGGACACATTTTGGAACTCGTTGTTAAATTACAACAAAACCCTGTAAAAACAAAGATGTGCAGAAATGAACAGAATGGAGAGAATATACCAGACATTACATAATACCAGTAACAAAAGACTTGAAAAAACCTTACAGATATAACTTATGTGAGTTTTTGTTTCCTAAACTTACTTGTCTAGTAATTTTTGTTAAAGATTTTTTCTAAACATAGGGAAATGCTAAGCTCCATGAATCTCATTTTCACAAGGAATTGTCAAATTCAATAACTTAGTATGATTAATAGTTTATATACACAGTAGATAATGTAGAAGTGGAAGGGTTTCAGAATGAGTTCACAGAATGAATTCTGCATAATAGCAGATTTTGAGAAAGAGATGCCCATGGACACCAGGGAATTTTAGAGTTAATTGAAGATTGTGACTGCTGCAGAAAAGGAACACCAGGCCAGAGGTACAGTTGATTAATACCTTGTCTTCCTACCATAGGTTCCTGGGCTTGAGCCAAATCTTCTTGAAATAACTGTGCAGCATTAGCAGATATACACTGAACCTGCAGGTAGCTTGACGGCATAGCAGAGACAACTTGTGTAACATGTGAAGCATGACAATAGCAGAAACCAGCTACCAGGTTACCTAGGAGCGTGCTGAAGCAGGCAACTTGAACACCGTGCTGGACAGCTGGAGAAGAAATAAAGAACATTTTCTTCCATTTGTCACCCTCCCCCATTTGTAACC
This sequence comes from Psittacula echo, assembly GCF_963264785.1. Classification (NCBI taxonomy): domain Eukaryota; kingdom Metazoa; phylum Chordata; class Aves; order Psittaciformes; family Psittacidae; genus Psittacula; species Psittacula echo. Next base: position 44,958,763 of record NC_137739.1, read on the forward strand.
AGGGTTACAAATGTGTCTTGCAGCACAGTTCTAATTAAAAGTTTCTGAGATTAGACAGTGAGCCCTAACAAGATGTTATGCTTAAGAACAGCGATCATCCAGCACTGAAGTCTGCTTCCAAGTCTCCTCTATCCAGATAAGCTAGAGGGTAGGAGAAGGATGACATCTACTGAGGTGCAAATTTTTGAAAGATGTAATTTTTCACTTATCATGATATTTAAAGCCAATCTTTCTTTTCTTCTGCATACAGGTATGAAACTATTAGTTGGAACAAGCTGGCATTTTTCGTTTGCTTTAACAGGCAGGTGGCTTGCCCATGATTTCCTTTCTAATAGTGATGCATGTCCTCACGCAAGGAATCATTTTTTATTGCTTACAAAAATGTTGAGGATTTATCCTGTTTGTTTCCTTAATCCTTTTGTTTTCCTAGACACCATTTTATTTTAGGAGAGTGAAGATGAAGATGTACAAGATTTAAATTTTCTTGCAACACTGCATTTTGCTTTTACAGTCTTCTTTCATGCTTTTACTTGCCAGTTTTTGAAATGGAAATGTATATGTTGTTATGGATCTCAGGAATGAGTTTATGCAAATCTCAGTACCAAAATTTAAAGTAGCATTTCTTAGTACAATTTGTTATGCAGTGTTGCCTCAGTAATGATTTGTTGATTGAAAGATTATGAAAAAAAAGTTAATAAATTGAATTTTGGGAGGAGTCCAGTGAAGTGCTGAAGTTATTTAGGGAAATTTTTTCAGTTTAAATATGAGACCTTTCAGAATATCTTTTATCATACCAGCCTCATTCACACAATTGTGGTAGCGCAGTCTAAATTTTGAACTGTGAAGCTTTCTGTCAGCACAAAGTTCTTATCTTATGAAGCCTATAAGTGTGCGTAGGTTTGCCAGTTTACATAAAGATAGTGTTTCATACTCTTTTAATTACATTTTTTGGAGGCAGGAGCAAGGAAGCAGTATTCACAAGTGCGAAAATGAGCATACAGACGCAAGGCAGCATACTGCTGCTAGTCTCCCCAGCCTCAGCCTCCAGTCAGTGGTGACAGACAGGTTATTCTAGAAGATAATCTAAAATTTAAGTTCCTGCACTCTTTCTTCTAATGGAAATAATCTCTCCTGATTTACACTAGAGGGATCCTGCAGGTGTTGTCCTTTCTAGGCTGAAGTTAGTCTTTGGGAATAGCCACTTCAACAAGTATTGTTTCAAAATCAGTGATATCTATATAGACTGTACCTAAAACATGTTATACAGTAAGATACCACAGAAGAATCCAACTTTAATGGAAGAGTGCTTGTAGTTAAAGTAAACTAACCAATGCTTAGTGTAGACTGCTATAGTGTTAACTGTGTAGACCAAATTGATTCAAGAGGTTAAACACTTGCTGAGCCAACTGTATTAGGAGAAGGTAAGATCCTGGGCATTTCAGTGTTTTCTGAGAAAAGGTGACTACATAAATTTTGAAAGAACTGTATCCTTTCCATTTCATTAATTAGTTTTTTTGTAGCTGTCACCCACTAGTCATCTTAATTAATCACTAAAAACAAATGATGCACAACTGAATTGGAAGATACAGAGAATGCTCAGGAAATGAAACTGCAGACAGCACACAATGCTTCTGATCAATCATCTCCTAATTTTCAAAGTCTGCCAAGAGATGCCAACCCTTAATGTTCATTTGTGCCATGGTGATGAGAAGTGTTCTTAATGGTAGTTCCCTTGTGTTTTGTTTTCTCTCTCCAGGGCCTCGTTGTAAATAAGAGGCTCCGTTTTCATGTATTTTTATGATGAAGCATTGTAGCTAAATGAATGTCATGGGACAACTCTTAAACAAGTAGGTTACAGAGGAGCAAACCTGTTAAAAGAATATATATCCTCTTCATATAGAAAAACAAGTCCTGTGTAATGAATGCTTGTACTGAAACTTCATGCACATTTAAAGTGTAGTTTAAAGAAGTGTTGCTCATTAAAGGAAATGAGCTAACAAGATTTTTGTACAGCAAGCAGCATTACACCATAGCATACACTGGGAACTTTAATAATACACACTAATTACAGAATTATATGGTTTAAAAGAATTGCTTTTCTGTCCACTTTAGAAGGCCTTCAAACAAGCTTCAGCTCTCTGGTTGCTAAGGGTCTATAGAGTATTGTGCAGAAGCAGCAGTGTGTACACAGGTGGTTATGTACGTATATAGAGATATATAAAGTAGAAGCTGCAGGGATGGAGTTCTCACTTCAAAATAGTTTTACTATAGCCACACCATGCACTTTATCTACAAAAATATTTATACCTTGAAACGATCAGGGCCAGAGGCATCCTATAAAAGTTTAATTTCCATTGACAATATGAGTTTAAGAGAGGGAGAAGATCTCTGAAGCTCATGAAATCTGCAAGGCTGCAGGAGACACTAAGAGGCCAGGGATAGGCAGGAACCCTATGGAGCCAAGCAGTGGGGGCTGAACTGGGGACTGCCTGCAGCAACATCTGCAGCTCAGTGAGGCGCCTTAGCATCTTCGTCCGCAAACACAAGTCTTTCATTGATTCAGAGGGGTTTGGATCAGGATCCCAAAGTCCCGTCAGTACAACTGGAATTAAGACCCCAAATGTATAACTATTTTTAAAGTATATAAGTAAGGATTTATATATTTAAAAAGATATATATGCAGTTTTCTCTAACAGCATGAATCTGTTAGAATTTTCCAGTCTTTATTCATTATTACATCACCTTTTTAAAGTAGTTAATATTGTTTTTCTGTTTTTACATTCAGTTCACATCACTGACAATCTGTTATTTTTTGCCTTGCTGAAGAATGAAAGTACCAAACAACCCTGCAATAAGAGTAGCTTGGTAATTATCCTCTTCCCATACAGCTCCCAACTGGTTGTTACACTGCAGAAGTTATATTTAAAGAAACCACATTTTATTAAGTATTGCCAGAAGACAAAAGAACAGAAAACAGCTAAAAAGAAAAATGGTCACCAAGATATTTACTGCTGAGGAATGTGTGCTGTATTTTTTGCCATTTGCTGTATTTATTGAAAAATCAATGATAGAACTCTTCCAGTGTGACTGTTGTGTGACAAACTCTTATTATAGGCTAACATTCCACTACACCAGTTCATTTATGTAAAACTTTTTTGCTGGAGTGGCAAATATCGATAAGATTTCACAATGAAAAGCAAAAAAGAGCACTCTCTTCAAAGGGGAAGAGACATCTCTGACAGCGCAGTTCATTAAAAGGCTGGAAAAAATGTATGAGGCATGATTTGCAGTATAAAATAAACTAGTTTGTGGTTGTTTTGCAAGGCGCAAACAAATCTTTTATTCACAAGATTGGTAGATTTTTTAGAGCATGTTTGTGCATACATGTATATATTACAAACATACCATCCACACAATATTGTAATTTGTGCCTTTAGTAGGAAAGTTGTTAGAATTACAATTCCAATATTGTGGAAAGATTTTAAATGTTTTAGTGATTACTTCTCAGCTGAGGTGGCTGCATGTTTTTAAGCTTTTTCATCACACAAAAACTGTTGGACTGCTCTGGAGAAAACTCATGTATGTGTTTAGTGTGAGCTGTGATTAAGTTACCCAGCTTTCTCTCTTAGCAAGAAATTGTTGATGTTAGATCAGCATTTACAAAATTGGCAAGGAACAAAATGTGGACATAGAGGTGACTCACTTTGTGTCCATGAATATCATTGTAGGCATAGTGAGTTGAAGGTGAGATATTGAACTGCCTTTAATATTCAGCATTTAACTGCATTTCTATCACTGAGCTTTCAGGCTGGTATCCTCCTGACAGTTTCAAAGTGGTTTTGACCGTGTTCAACTCCTTTCCCTGTAGGGGGTTAATCTCATAAAGATTTCAGCCACACAAGTACTAGTGTCAGGGGTATAATGATCACTTTGAAGTTTGTTTGTTTTCCAGTGCATTTAAACACTTTAAGCGTTCCAGAAATAGGATTAGATGCCCCAGTGAATTCATTTCATTTACCCCCAGCAGTGGTTTTCCAATACTATATGGTGTTTACATGGTATCAATTTAGTGGCATGCTGATTTCCAAGATTCGTTCCCTCCCCTATCAATTTTCTACCTCTTGATCCTACTTGAAAATTGCTGGGACATGGGGCAAATGATACTGACAAGGAATATTGAGATTCTTATATCTTCTTGTTTCAAATATCTTTCTGGGATTTTCTTCTGTGGAATTATTCTTAAAATAAAATTTAATGACAAAAAGTCAGCTGTTAGAATATATAGATTTTTGACTTTTGAGAAATGTTACAAGTTCAAATCTGGAAAACTTATTCCTTCCATAAGCAGACTATGCTTCAAACAGTGATTTATACTTTTTCTTTGTTTTCTGAGTTACAGATTTTGCACATTACAAAAGTCATACATACATTTTAGGTGAGAAACCATGAGCACTGGGCACACAGAATTGTCTTGCTTTTTTCTAAGCATTTATGTGTGTTGTATAGGAAAAGGGAAATTCACTTGACATTTCTTTGTGCTTGATATTTTTCTCTCTTTTAAATCATTTTACACAAACTAAAAAGCCCCAGAATCCACCTCAAGGAAATGATCTTTTAAACTTTATACTCTAAACCAAAATCCTTTCATTCCAATATCAGCCCTAGAAAAAGAAGTTGTTAAATATTCTTGTTTGTTAGTGGAAAAGGCATTCTGAGATAGTCCTAACAAGCTGAGTTTCAGCTACCAAGTGTGCATTCTAAATGTTCCCTCCCTATTCATATCTCTCAAATTCAGCAGCCTGAGTGGGAACTCCATGTATTAAAAATAGAACAAACCTTGAAAAATAGCATTTTCAATTACATCACAGTCAATATTTTCTGACTTCATGTGTTTAAAGAAAATGAGAAGCGGATTTTGCTCTAATTCTCAGAAGTTCTATATGATCCAATTCAGCCCCCAAATCAGCACATAAAATGGGGACCTATGGACACTTTTTATATAATTATATTTGAAAGGGAAATACAGTAATTTCATCCTGTCAAGGAAGAAGCAGTAGACTGGCATCCATTAGCAGGTGATTTCCTGAGATCTGCATGGGTAGCAAGATACTTTTGAAAGCCCAGGGATTCTACAAAACTCTCTAGCCTACCTGTCTTAACCAGTAACTTTTACCATTATACACTTAATTTTGCTGCTTCATAATTGCATTTATGAGAAGCCAGTTGAACCCAGGGGAGGGGAAACACATGTCCTTGAAATCTGCTTGCTCTCTAGCATCAGATTTCTCATCCCACTACCAGACAACATCTATATATCTACATCATCTATATCTATCAGATTACAGTCCTACTGAAGCTTTTTGTTACCCTAAGCAAAGGAATTTGCATAAATTTAGTGAGTAAAATCAATTGCGAGAACAGCACTACTTCTTTTGTCCGTGCATACTTAGCAGATTCTAGATGTTTTCATTGCTTCTTCCACACATGGTGAGATTCTATACTTTTCCATGGTCTTGCCATTTAGCACTTATTCCAGAAGTATTTGCTACTGCAACTTCTGTCCCACTTCTCACTATTGTCCTCATGTTAAGTTCTCAGTGAACTAGATTCTCCACCTTTCTTGAACTGGACTGAGCTCAGTTCACCTGGGACAAAACCTTTCTTCTTTTTAATGCATTACCAGAAAATTAAACTTAGCTGAGATTTCTTATGTCCTCCTTTGTTTTTTTTTCTAAGTTTATTTTGTTGAAGTGGGAATTTAGCATACTCCCAGGTGTTCATAAAGAATCCACAGAATAGGGGAAAAAAAAAGCCTATTATCAATTAGAAAGGGCATTTTTTCTGCAGCATTTCATCTCTAATGATTTTTTTCCATAGTAAAATATCTCATGCTGCTGCAGAATCAGCTAAATTGCTTATATTTGGGCCAATATAGGTTTTTTCACTTCTATTACTAAAGGGAAATATTAGGGAGGTCTTTAACTGTACATGCTATATGACCAAACACCACTTAAGCCAGGCTCTGCTTCCTAAACAAGTATTTAATCTCCTCATTAAAGATATATGAAACTAGAAATCAATGAGCGCTGGTGGTTAGAGCTTTTTAGCGGAACTAATGGCTACACCTTGTCTAACATTAGAAACTCCACTTGTGGTTTACAGCTGCTATACATGGAGAAACGTGAACCTAGAAGGAAAGACTTTCAGTTGTGCTGATAATTACATTAAGAGTTCTGGATAAGCTGGTCACATAAACACGTAACATAAAAGATCAAACATTTTCACTTCACATTTCAATTTCTTAAAAGACACTCTGAGCTCTTGCTATAAAGCTCTAGATAAAAGCAATAAAAATGCTGCATCTTGTATAAAAACTACATTCCCTCTGATATAAATCCTTCTATGGCAGCAACAATCACAAACTTGAAATGTAGGGGTTGGCAACAGTGTAAACTGGAGAGCGCATGACAAGATTTGATTGAATATATGCAGTGTAGATATGATCTATTTTGTTTTCAAAACAAACAATAGACAAAAAATTAACCACATGGACAGAATAAACGCACATAATTGATACCCTTTATTTTTGATTTTATATCTGATTTGCATCTAAATTATTTGCAGAAGAAATACTGCAAAATGTGAGTGGTTTTTCAAACAGTTCAAAATGCCTGAAAAAACGTAAGAAGGTACTAGAGTGCACCAGAGTGCTTGTTTTGCATCTTGAACCTGCAAGGTGTATTGCCTGTCTTGTGTCAAGCATGCAAATGTGTGGCATTCAAAGCACAAACGTTTTTTTACCACCAGCACAAAATTACAGGGGTTTTCCGTCACAAAGAATCTCACTTGTTTTACAGGAAAACAGTTTCCCTGAAAAGGGTTGCTCTTTTAATTAGACTGCTACCCAACCTAAGCTAAGGTGGGATAGTTCAGACAGAAATGAGTGATATATTTCTCCCCCTGTACCTTTGCAATTTTGGAAGTAGCTATTTCATTGAGATAAAGAGATACCCATTTTATCTGCATACAGAAAGTCAATACTCAGGCACAAAACTTCAAACCTAAGAGGTTATCATTTTGCATAAAATATTAGTGTCTTTCCAGAACATCAAGCACTGATCAATGGACATGACGCATTCCTGATTTCAGTTAAGCTGGAACAGGATTACACAGCTCTAAATAATGTCTTTTGGTTGTGTTTTCCTACAGTTATCTATGATTCTTAGTTACATTTATAGAATCATAGAATAGTTAGGGTTGGAAAGGACGTTGAGATCAACTAGTTCCAATCCCCCTGCCATGGGCAGGGACACCCCACACTAAGCCATGTCACCCAAAGCCTCATCCAACCTGGCCTTGAACACCGCCAAGGATGGAGCATTCACAACCTCCTTGGGCAACCCATTCCAGTGCCTCACCACCCTCACAGTAAAGAATTTATTCCTTATATCCAACCTCAACTTCCCCTGTTTAAGTTTTAACCCGTTACCCCTTGTCCTGTCACTACAGTCCCTGATGAAGAGTCCATCCCCAGAATCCGTGTAGGCCCCCTTCAGATACTGGAAGGCTGCTATGACGTCTCCACGCAGCCTTCTCTTCTCCAGGCTGAACAGCCCCAACTTTCTCAGCCTGTCTTCATACGGGAGGTGCTCCAGTCCCCTGATCATCCTCGTGGCCCTCCTCTGGATTTGTTCCAACAGTTCCATGTCCTTTTTATGTTGAGGACACCAGAACTGCACACAATACTCCAAGTGAGGTCTCATGAGAGCAGAGTAGAGGGACAGGATCACCTTCTTTGACCTGCTGCTCATGCTCCTTTTGATGCAGCCCAGGATACGGTTGGCTTTCTGGGCTGTGAGCACACACTGAAGCTGGCTCATGTTCATTTTCTCATCGACCAACACCCCCAAGTCCTTCTCTGCAGGGCTGCTCTGAATCTCTGCTCAACCTGTAGCTGTGCCTCGGATTGCTCTGACCCAGGTTTAGGACCTTGCACTTGGCATGGTTAAACTTCATAAGGTTGGCATCAGCCCACCTTACAAGCGTGTCAAGGTCCTTTTGGATGGCATCCCTTCCCTCCGGCGTATCAACCAAACCATACAGCTTGGTGTCATCGGCAAACTTGCTGAGGGCGCACTCAATCCCACTGTCCATGTCACCGACAAAGATGCTGAACAAGACCGGTCCCAACACCGATCCCTGAGGGACACCACTAATTACCGGTCTCCAGCCGGACATTGAGCCATTGACCACAACTCTTTGCATGCAGACATCCAGCCAGTTCTTTACCCACCGAGTGGTCCATCTATCAAATTGCTGTCTCTCCAATTTAGAGACCAGGATGTCATGTGGGACAGTGTCAAAGGCTTTGCACAAGTCCAGATAGATGACGTCAACTGCTCTGCCCCTGTCCATCATATTCGTAGCCCCATTATAGAAGGCCACCAAATTGGTCAGGCAGGATTTCCCCTTAGTGAAGCCATGCTGGCTGGCACCAACCACCTCCTCATTTTTCATATGCCTTAGCATGCCTTCCAGGAGAATCTGCTCCAAGATCTTGCCAGGCACAGAGGTGAGACTGACTGGTCTGTAATTCCCTGGGTCATCCATTTTCCCCTTCTTAAAAATGGGGGTTATATTTCTCTTTTTCCAGTCATTGGGAACTTCACCTGACTGCCATGATTTTTCAAATATGATGGACAGTGGCTTAGCAACTTCATTCGCCAGCTCCTTCAGGACCCACAGATGGATTTCGTCAGGTCCCATGGACTTGTGTACGTTTAGGTTTTTAAGATGGTCTCGAACCAGATCCTCTCCTACAGTGGGCCTAGGGTCTTCATTCTCACAGTCCCTGCGTCCGCCTTCCAAGACTTGGGTGGTGCGGTCAGAGACTTTGCCAGTGAAGACTGAGGCAAAGAAGTCATTAAGAACTTCAGCCTTCTCCAAATCCAGGGTAGCCAGTTCTCCCGCTATCTTCCCGAGGGGGCCAATGTTGTCCCTAGTCTGTCTTTTATTCACTACGTACCCATAGAATCCCTTCCTATTATCTTTAACATCCCTAGCCAAGTTCAATTCTAACTGGGCCTTAGCTTTCCTAACCTGGTCCCTAGCTTCCCGGACAGCATCCCTGTATTCTTCCCAGGCCGCCTGTCCCTGCTTCCACCTTCTATAAGCCTCTTTTTCCCTTTGAATTTTCCTGAGCAGCTCCTTATCCATCCAAGGAGGTCTCCTGGCCCTCCTGCTGCACTTCCTTCTAGTTGGGATGCAACACTCCTGAGCTTGGAGCAGGTGATGCTTGAATAACAACCAAGAGTCTTGGACCCCCCTTCCCTCTAGGGCTGTATCCCATGGAACCTTACTAAGCAGGCTCCTGAAGAGGCCAAAGTCTGCTCTCTTGAAGTCCAGGGCAGTGAGCTTGCTGCACGCTCTTCTCACTGTCCCAAGGATCTCGAATTCGACCATCTCGTGGTCACTGCAACCAAGGTTGCCCTGGAGCGTCACATTTCCAACCAGCCCTTCCCTGTTGGTGAGCACGAGGTCAAGCATGGCACCTCTCCTTGTCGGCTCCTCTATTACTTGCAGAAGGAAGTTGTCTTCCACACAATCGAGGAACCTCCTGGATTGCTTGTGCTGGGCCGTACCTTCACTCCAACAGATGTCAGGGTGGTTGAAGTCTCCCATGAGAACAAGGGCCTGTGAGCGTGAGGCTGTTCCTATCTGCCTATAGAGCATTTCATCCACAGATTTCTCTTGATCAGGTGGTCTGTAACAGATCCCCACAATAATGTCCCCCATTACCGCTCTCCCTTTAACCCTGACCCACAAACTCTCTGTCAACTGCTTACCCGTCCCCAGACAGAGTTCCATACTCTCCAGCCTATCCCTAACATAAATAGCAACTCCCCCTCCCCACCTGCCAGGCCTGTCTGTTCTATAGAGCCTGTAACCTTCCATTCCAACACTCCAGTCATAGGAGGCATCCCACCATGTTTCTGTGATGCCTACTATATCATACTGCCGTAGTCGTGCACACATCTCTAATTCCTCTTGTTTGTTTCCATGCTACGGGCAATTGTACAGAGACATCTGAGCCGAGCTCCAAATGAAGCCAGCTCATTGGCTGGAGCATCTCTGCATTGCTCCGAGCATTTATTGTAGGTGCTGGCAACTGACTGGGTGTGTTGGGATGGAACGATGCCCCCCTCTCCCAACACATCTAGTTTAAAGAAACCTTGACCAGCCTGGCAAGCCTCCTACCAAAACCACTCTTCCTCTTCTTTGTCAGATCAGCTCTACCAGCCCCCAGTAGACCTGGCCTACTAACTTGGGTCCCGTATTCAAAACACCCAAACCCCTGACTACAGCACCATCCTTTTAACCATTTATTAATTTGGCCAATCCTCCTAGCTTTTTTAAGGTCTCCCCCTGTATCCTGGAGAATTGATGAAAAGACAATCTGAGCTCCAGAGCCCCCAACCACCTCTCCCAGGGCTCTGTAGTCCTTCTTTATGTTCTCCAGGCTACTGCTATCAACATCACTAGCACCCACATGGATCACCAGAAGTGGGTAATAGTCCGTGGGTCTCACTAGAGCAGGCAGCCTCTCTGCAACATCCCTGATCCATGCCCCAGGTAGGCAACACACCTCCCTCGAGACCGGTTCAGGCCGACAGATGAGTGCTTCTGTCCCTTTCAAAGTAGAGTCCCCTACCACTATGACAAGTCTCTTTTTCCTGGCAGCACCAGTAGTGATCTTTACCGGTGCACCAGCCGGTTGTTTCTGGTGCAAGTGCCCTTCCTTCTTAGCCCCCTGGAGGACAGCAAAGCGGTTCTGGGTGGGGACAACAGCTTTAGGAGGAAGCCCCTTGTTTTTAATTGTCCTCTTCCTCCTTTTTTTGTTGTTTTTTGTTGTTACTATTTCCCAGCTTCCTGGGTTGACAGCCTCCTCCTCTCCCCCATGAGCTTCAGGGGACGCCTGAGGCCCCTGCACAGTTTCGGCCTGGAGGAGGCTGTCCTGTTTCCTCTCAGCTTCCCTGATATCTTGCAGCCTATTAACAGCATCCCGCAGCTCAGCCACCTGCTGCAGGAGGACCTCCACCATGGAGCATCGAGTGCAGCCCTGCCCATTTGGCACTGTTCCCTCACGATACCAGTGCAGGCACTCTCTACACTCCGAGCTCTGCACTGCAGCCTCCCTTCTCATCGGCTCTGTCTGGGTGCCTACGCTGGCTACTGCCGGGGCAGCCAGAGCAGAGCTCTCAGACCGGGCCCCTGTCACACGGCGAGTACTCACCATCCCGCTCGCTTGCCCACGCAAACTGCCTCGACCCGTCCTGGTCGCCGCGCTCCCAGGGGCAGGTTTTTAACCAGTCAGGGCTGGTGCCGCTCCTCGTGGCTCCGCCTCCTGTGAGTCCCTGCTCGCATCAGGGGAGCTGCCGGCTCCTGGGCAAGTCCTGCCGAGGACCTGAGGCTCCCTCCGTGGCTCTGGCAACTCTGAGTAGAGGCTCCTGAACGCTGATCTCCTCCCTGCTCCGGTGTTGAAGGCGTCCTCGCTGGAGCTACTCACCTCAGCAATTGACCGACAATGGTCGACAATGATCGATAATGACCGCTTCAAATCTGCCGCCGCTCCTCGTGGCTCCGCCCTCTCTGAGTCAGCTGCTCGCATCAGCTGAGCTGCCGGCGCCCGGGCAAGTCCTGCCGAGGACCTGAGGCTCCCTCGGTTGGAGAAAACTTCAGCCTATGGTACCCTAATGTTATCTGAAAATTAAAATCTGCTAATTTTTGCTTGCTCTCTTTTTATGTATTTGTGTTAAACTTCATAATCTCTTCAGATACAACAAGAATGCATTATTTAATGTGTATTGTTCTTATAGCAGCTCATATATTAGAAAAGTCATCCATTTGGGTAATACATGTTACAGATTTCTATTTATTTTTGTTTTACTTGATTTTTTTTTATTCTATCAGCATAATAAATTTAAATTGAGAACGGAACAGATGCTAGTAAGTAAAGCAGTCTTGTCCTAAAACCATTCTGCAGGCAGTGTGTGTGAGTCACTTAGTACCAGAAATAGCCCATCTTAGATTTTTGCTTCTTGAAATATGTTGCCACCCCAAGCATTTTTTGCTAAAATTCTTGAGAGTAACACTGGCTAGTAAAGAGTGATGCAAGATGATGATCATCAAGGCCAAAGATGAGTACAGCTGCATTCACTGACACCTCTGGTGATGTGCAAACTGACTGTATTAGGTGGAAAGGAATGCTGAACTTTAGAGGTGGAAATCTCCAGTATTACACATAGATGAGGAAAGAGTGAGATCAGAAGCAACTCTGGTTATGGATGTGCCTGACAGACAAAGCAAGATCGTTGTGATACTCACAGAAAGATCTGTGTGAAATACAAAAATAAACATGCAAAACTTGAAAGGAAGATAGAAGAGCTCTGATTTAGCTATGCTAACACAACTGCAGCAAAGTCAACAGCAAGGAAACAGCAGAGAAACAAGGAAAACAATATGGATAGAACACAAGGAAATTAAGAGAGGAGAGACAGAATTATCAGTTGTTAGTGTAGAGATGATATCTGACATTATGCCAAAAGAAAAAGTAAAGCAAAAGAAGGGATAGGGAAAAAAAATCCTGTCTCCAAAATGAAGTTTTGTACTACAAAAAAATTTGATATGTCAAATGGTGCCTTTTTTTAAATAAGTTTCTGCCTTGAAGAGTATATGTTTAAAACATAAAAATTTTTAAGATTTAAATAGATGTGCTGGAATAAATAATAGATATGATTCAATAAATATTTTTAATAGTAAGAATATATAATTAGCTTTTTAATTTATAATTTCTTTTAAAATTCCCCTTATGCTTCTGAATTCTGACTAGAACCCTGTTTCAATTTTAGGTATTTTGAGTTTTCCTTCAAATCTAGTCTTTTACAGCTCCTGTTCAACCCTTTAGCTGCAGAAAATCTTCTCTGAGCAGAAACATCACAGGCTATGTTTCAGACAAGAGCAAATGTAATATTTCCAGAGTTTCAGGTAATGTAGAAATGTTTGTGAATCTTTCACAAGCAATCACTAAAAGATTGAACAGTGATGCAAAGAAATAGACAAAAATCTAAATTTGTGGACTATTGGTAACCCAAAGCAGTGCCTATATGTCCTACATATTATTTGCAAAGTCTATAAAATTAGGTCTCTGGAATCAATTTCAGAGATTTGCAGTTATTGGTATAAAGTGCTGCTGTTTAAAGCTGCCCTTTCTGTCAAAAGTACAGAGACTCCTAATATTACTTTTGAATGGCACGGCTATTTTAGAATACTTTGCAGTCACCCATAAGAAAACGTTAGACTTCATGTTAACTTTAGAAATCACACAATGCTCCAGGGGTCAATAGTTCAAACAGACTTAAAATGCTAAAAATTTAAAATTAGTGAGTGTGCCTCCTGGCACAAACTGAATTGTTATATAAACAAACACGTATATACTTACACAAACAGAATTTTGTGGGAAGTCAGTATGGCAGAATTTTTGTCAATTAGCTCTTCCTTGTTCATAGAATGAAAACAGATAAAGAGAAGATTTGCTACTTTGACCTCTGATACCAGGCTAAATCTCCGGAACAAAACCTGGGCACTGTAATATGTCTTAATGCAACTTGGGCAACATTTAGGTCAGTATTACAAAAAAAAACCAAAGTCCAACCCTTTTAGGGTACTGTATTCATAATAGAATAGGCCAGGATAATTTCTCAGAAGTAGGGTTTGTCTTTCTTTTAAGTAATATTTTGAACAACAGAGAAAGAAAAAGCCCAGAGCTTTCAAGCCATGCATAGACAGGTTTTCCACATATCTAGGTTTTAAGAGCAGTGTGATTCCAGAGCTACAAGTGAATTTTTTTAATGTTGAACATTTTTACTCATAGAATCGTAGAATGGTGAGGGTTGGAAAGGACCTTAAGATCACCTAGTTCCAGCCCCCCTGCCGTGGGCAGGGACACCTCATGATAGACCTCACACAAGGCCCTGTCCAACCTGGCCTTAAACGCTGCCAGGGATGGAGCATTATTGACCCTTGGCATTTAATTTCAGGTTGCATGCATCACGTGTCCTTAATCTAAGTCTGTCTACAAATAGTATAATTTGTCTCAATTGTATAATTTGCCTCAATCTGTTTGTTGTTTTTTTTTTTTTTTTATGCCAAGGAAACTAGCTGAGGCTTCCACCCTGTTTGAATCACTTCTGCCATTTTCCATGAGCATAAATTAATTTATATCTGACACTGAATGAGGTTTTTTTCTCAGTTACTAAGTCCACAGTCATAACTAATGTAATTTTCAATTTAAATTTAGATATATTTGAAATTGAGATATCTGGAGCAGCATTACAATAAGAATAAAAAGTTTATTTGGTATTACATATTCAACTAATTTAGACAGAATGGATAAATCTCTTTAGGCTTTTAGAATTACTGGTTTGTCTCTAATAGACATTTAACTTGGGAAGAATAAGTTCTTATTTTTCCACCTCCTCTTTCAGGTTAGGTGACTAAATTAGGAGCTCTACGAGTCACACTTTTGACAGAAAATGCACAAAGAACTTGGAAATTTTATAAGCAAAAAATATTTTTTCTTAAAAAACTCCTTAGCCTTTTCAGCAGTTAACTTCTGAATCTTGGGCATTCAGGGCAGGAAACCCAAGCTTCTCTACTTCACAAAATAATATCTAAAGACACGACTCAAAGTTAGCATAATTTCCTGCCAGTTTTCCTTTTTAAGTAATTCTACCTATACTGATAAATATTTTCCATTAGAGATGATGAAAGCAAAGAAATTTAATTGAGTCATGCAAGTATTGGCTTCTACCCTTATTCTTTTCCTAATCTGTGTAAATTCAGATTGAATGTTAATGGACAATGCCTTGTCCCATTGTCCAAAGAGGAGAAGATGATAAAATGACACACTGAAATAGTGATTTGCTGTTTGAGATTTGGGAAATGTACTACTATTTTACCATGGTACTATTTAATCGTTATTGTGGATGACACAGATTTATTTCATTTTTTTAATGTGGGTTACAGAGGATTCCACTTCTTAATCTTTTCCAAATTGGCCAATTTAGGTCTCTACTGTTTAGGGCTCACACCCTCAGAAGTGATTTCTCCAGATTAGGGCTGATAGCACAGTCAAGTCCACTGAAAATATTGCCCTAAGAACTGGCAGACACCACAAGGATGGGTGCTTGACCAACAATCTGAACTCATGATATGTAGATTCCCTTGATATCTTTACCTCAGTAATATGAATTATTTTTTCTGTTCTTGACAATAATTTCAATTTTTCTATTGCTTCAGTCTTTTGTGATAATAATGAATATGGAAAACAAAGCTTTCATAAATGAAATAATTTTTGGTTTAGCCTTTTGTACACCAGAAGACATATTTATATGTTGAACAATCCAGCCAAAGCTGTGACTCATGCTTAAAACCCTACTCAGCTCCACATAGCCTTGAGCTTATACTTTAGGCAGCTAAAGAACTTCAACTCATTTTATATCTTCTTCATGAATAAATAGAAATGTCAGTTGGGAAGGACATATAAAAGCTTTGGAGAGATCCAAATTAGGAAAATTAGCATCTAAAGCTGCTTAAAATTTATGAGATGTAACATTATCAAGTTTATGAGCAACTTTGAGTGCAGGTAGTTCTCACCTCCTCCAAGGAAATGTAGTGTCTGGTCACACATCTATTAAACAATGGTTCTCTACTCTCCCCTCTTTACATAGGAAACAGATTTGGAGAAACATCTTGGCTGTGTGAGTTTCTTTCATTGCCCATACAAGAGTAGAGCTCCTGCTTATCCAGGAACATGGCTGAGTCATGGGACCACACACAAGTCAAAGGAAGCTGACTCAATCTTCGTCTTTAGTAAGGACAAAGCTCCACATTTTAAATGTACAACTATTCTACATTCAACCATCATTGATGAAAACCTAAATTAATGATGTAAAAGGACCAGAGAGTGTTAAAATGAGGCTGGCTGCTGCGTGGTCTGGTTCCAAGACTTTCTGATTGTGCAGTGATTTCACTCTGGTGTACTTGTTAAAGAGTATTTCTAAAGATATCTGATTTTCTGTGGTCAGGAGGTAGAAGCTATCAGTTAGTTTTCAGGGTAAAGTTAGCATTGAAAGGTGATTGTTTTCTCCTAACTAATGGACTTTCTTGCTAAGGGATACATCATTAATTTATTAGGTGAACTGGCATGTTGAGATACTTAAGTACCCCACATATTTGGTGGGAGGAGAGTGAAAGACAGAGAGATGCTTATCTTAGGCAAATTGGCGGATCTTCTGAACTTCTTCTCTCTCCCCATTTAGTGTGGAGGTAGTTAATTTAGGTGGATCAACTCTCCTAACTGCACTCACTGCCTGTAATTTCAGTTAACCAACTAATCTAAGCATAGAAGGTTCTACCTATGATAAGCAAGATGCCTTTTCAAGAGTCCATTGATTTTAACTGAAAGTCAAGATGGCCTATTTACAATGCATATCCATGCAACTGCACATTGCAAAGAATGTATCATCTTGTTCACAAATTATTCTATTTCCCTTTTTTAATTGTGAACTTCTGCTGAGAAAAGCCATTAGCTAAATAATTTCTGTACTTAAATTTTATTTTTATGCCTATTATATTACTAAAATTTCATTGTTCTATCTCTCTTTCCTAGACATCATGTAATAAATCTCATATTTTTTGCTCTACAGGATACTTTTCAGGACCCCCATCTCCTACTTGTTGTGTTTATAAGCTTCAACCCAGGTATCATTCCAAGAAGCAGTTTGAAAAACAATGTTATGTAATAAATCTTCTTAGTCCAAATTCAGGTGACTTATTTCAGGGCAAAGTTTTTGATATACTATACTGAGTTCCATGTGACTGGAGAGCTCATGACAGAACCCTGCTGCAATTTGAGAATGTTTGCTGCAAACGGTAAAACAAACTGCTGAATTGTTAGGCATATATGAGCTATATAAATAAATTGCTACTTGCTAAGGATATTGTATTATAGCTCTTTATGTTCATAGGTTTAATATCCAGGTAAAAGTACTCTGAACTGCAAAATTTCATATCATATCATAATATTGCTTTTGTTGCTACTGTTTGCTGCAATATTATTTTAAATATACAAATATAATTAGCTATACTGCTTGGGTCTGAGCAGCTAAATGAAATATTTCTGAATTAAAAACCCTAGATTGACAAATAGAAGTTCAGCATTAATTTTCAACATATTCTAAGGAAAATTTTTTTTTTTTAGGTAAAACAAACATACTTCATGACTTTTCATGATTTTTTTTTTTTTTTTTTTTTTTACAGTCGTGCTCACACATCCTCATCCTAAAGGATGTATTGGTAGTCCATGTGCAAAACCAGTTGCAAGAAAGGAATAGAGTCTTCAGATGGTATGGATTCCTCCCTGTGAATCATTATCCATTACTGTATTTCTCATCAATATTATTTAGATCATAATTTTATTGATTCTCATATTCTCTTATTTCTGAATTTTAAAGGAACAGTGGCAAAAAAATAGAGATTTTTTTTTTTCCAAAAAATAAGTGTTCTAATTATAATGGTTCTTACAACAGTTTTTCTGTTGCCTGGGAAGTAAACATGTTTAATAGTCTTTATTCCTGTATCAGCTATGAAAAAATGGTTTGTAAATTTGAATTTTTTAAACTATCAGAAGTTTATTTTTCTTCCACAGCTGTACAAAATCTTCAAAATTTTCTTCCAGGATTTTAAAGACATTACATTGCAAGTGGTCTGTTACTTTTATAGTATTCTATAGTGTTTCCTGAGGCTAACAAATATGACAGAAACTAAATAAAATAAAACTTCTTCCATATAGATTTTCTCACCACATTTCCCTCTCCTTTTCTTCATGCTTTTGAGTTTCATTTTTTAATTAATGAATAATAGATATTGATATCAAGGTTAAAAAAACCAATTTGGTGTAGATAAATAACAGTTTATGTTGTTGAACATTTTTTGGCATTCATTATAATTAAACCTGTGCAATACAAAACATGAAAAATAAGTAAATTAATATTAATTTAAATAGGGAGAGAGTACTGATAACATTCTGTTACAATTTCAGCAGAGACTTTTTAACTTAATTTAGATATCAGTATTTCAAAAGAGTTACTCATCGTGTGACATGGTAGACACTTGTGACTTATTTATAGCCTTTCTAGCTTAAATTTATTGTTCCAATTTTAAAATATTACACCTCTGAGTGTCTTTATGTATGGAAGTTTTCTAATATTTCAGTAAAAATACTAATGTTTAAGCTTTCTCGTATGTCTTCTTAAGTTTAGATCATGTTTTGTCAATAATTATTCACAAATTTAACTCCATTATTATTGTACGCTGAAAGAAATCATAGGACCTCCAATGGAGTATTTGTAAAGTTTCACAGGTTGTTGAGACTAAACTGGTTTTTAAATTTGATGAAAAACATACTTTTTAGAGAAAAGGGTTTCAAAACAAAAGGCAGAACGTTTTTCTCAGAAGTCTTTTTCATCAATAAGCAGTCCTGTAAAATATTTCACTGAAACAAAGATAACAAAGTCCTCTAGTGTTCCTGGTTACAACAGTGGGGAGGTTTAAAAAAATCCATTTAAACAGGACCTGACAGTTGAATCTTATGCTACTTAAAGTCTTAATTATACATTTTTTTTACACAAATAAAAACTTTTTAAAAAGAAAACAAAATTATATTTATAATACATTTATGTTAGTACTTTGTGTTTAAGATTACATTTAAATCTGACAACAAAAACTGTGAAATGAGAAGCAATTATATCAAATCATATAAAATGTTCACATCTATCATTTTGCCATATAAAATTTTTAAACAGAAAACATCTTTCTTCTGAAGAAAAAGACTTTTTTTTTAAGAAAACAGACAGTTATATGTAAAGAAAATATCATTTACATGTAACTATTCTGAATTTAATAGTACATGGCCACCGGCTTTTAGTTTGCACTGTACATGCAACTTAAAGTTTTACTTAGTTTAACCTATAATACCTTATTTTAGATATTATAAAATAAGTGAAAAAGTGAAAGCCTTGAATAGGATACTGTTAAGTTCAGTGAAAGTTTCCCTTCACAGCTTGTAAATTTATACAAGACATGATTGCATGCCAGAGGGAAAACTGGATAGGTTAGGGTGATGTGTGTAAAAGAAAAAGGGATTTGATGACACTGAACACTAAACATAGCACTCTACATGGCTGATGAAAGCCACTGTCTCATGTCTTTACAGATGAGTTTCTGCTGACAAGAAAAGGAAAAGAAAGAAAAAGGAGAAGTATTTTCCTAGTTTCAATGTAAAAATAATAAAAGTGAAGCCTTGAAATCTGTTCTTTCTATCTAGCTAGATAGATAGCTGTTCTGGACATGAAGATTTCAGAATATATTTTTCCCCAGATATGGACCTTACAAGTTTTATAAGTGACCTTTGGCACAACAGGTCTTCCTTGGATTCAGTAGATATTTGTAGGATGTCAGTATTTTTTCAAGCTATGCAATTCAACTCTAAAACATAGGAAATAATTAAAACAGCTTGACAAGTCTTAACTTATTGAAAATTTTTATCATTCCTATTCTATACTTGGAATTTCATAGTGCAGTTATCATACATTTGGCCTTCACACAGTAATTCCTCTTTTAGTTTTTAGCACTGTAATTTCACCTATAATTTCTGTGATTCCTTCAAAACTATTTTCTGCACTGGATGTTTTAGTTTAGGTTTAGCCATGATTTAATGCCCTCCACATTTCACAACACATTCTCATTTCCAGGCTTAGTCCACAGAAACCTTTCCACAAATAAATCAATGTTCTCCATCCACAGGCCCTGGATTTATTTATCTTTCTTTGTCCTATTTTCACACAATGTTCCATTATGAGTCAGTTTCTTCTTTGATTTATTAGAAAGAACAAAATGAAGACCACAAACTGAAAAGATAGTCATATAGAAGAACAAAGCCAATAGTTTTTGTGGTAGTGAGAGAAAGGACTTGTTCAAGGCACACTTGAAATTTAGGAAATGGAAATTCTTGGCTTCTGCATTTTACCTGAGATTGTTTGTCTAACATGAGAATACCAGTGTGCACTAATCTGCTGTGTATATTTACATTTGATACTTCAAATTATCCTGTTTGAACAGCCTCATGTAACGCATTATAGCTCTAAATTAGTGTAAGAAATACTATCACTAGGGAATCTGGCCCACTATTTTTATGAAATAAAAAGTTACGTGAAGTTCATAAACCAAAAATACTGATACTTTGGAAATAGATTTTAATCTGTCGATGGAAAATACAGACATTAAAATCCTACCTGAAATGTATAGAAAGTGTCTTTATTTGACTATTAAGCATGCTTTGTTCACTCTTGAACCGCAATAGTACAGAGATTTATAAAATGATTATGCTAGCTAATGTTGTGTATTTCTGAAAATGTGTAGATGATGTCCTCAAAAGAACAATGTGCAACTGCTTTGCTGAACAGATTAGTATTTTTCCCGTTTCTGCCTAGAGACCAATGTGAACTGAATATTTCTTTTGAATCCCAAAGCCATTTTATGTTGTTAGGTTAAAGCTGCAATGTGATGAAGTGTGATTTTACTTCTTGTCTCACAGGAATAATGGACCACATGAGAGAAATGGAAGATGGCAAATGATCTTAAATAGCATTACAAGATGATGTAGTGAACTATTTACTAACAAATCTTTGGTCGTAGGCAAACTGTGGAAGGTATAATTAGAAAAGGATTAAAAGACATGAATAAATATATGCCACTAAAAAGTCAACATTGCTTTTGGAAAGGGGTGTCACATCTTAGGCTTCCATTAAATATTTTAGAAAACAAACAAACAAGCAAACAAACAAGAAAACAATTAAGGATAATAACATTGTTAGTTTCCTTTTGTCTTCAAAAAGCTTTTGATAAATTTGACATAGAACAAGAGGGAAGGTCATCTTATGGATTTGTAACGTATTAAAGATAGGGAACAGAGATTAGGAATTCATTAGCAGTTTCAAAATGAAAAACGGTTTCCCAAGCTTTGCTCTGTTTAACTTATTCACATATCACTGAGAAAAAAATATGCTAAAAGTGACAAAGTTTGTCTATGATGCCAAATTAAGCAAGCCAGACAATTCTTGAGAAGTCTTCAAGGAGAAGAATCTCAGTGCATGTAAGAAATATATAACCTAATTATGGAAAAAAGTGATGAAATATTAAATACCTGTTGCCGCCTCTGTTGTATCTGGAGTTGGTCTTTGGCTCACATCACCTCAATGCATAGTGTTATAAGGGTAGATAGAGTGTTGTAAAGTATCTTAATAGAACTAGAAATTGTACTCAAAATATTAAATCAACACTGTTTGTAAATTATCTTAATAGAACTAGAAATCATACCCAAAATATTAAATCAACACTGTGAAAGTGGTGTTTCCATGTTTTGAATACTGTGTACAGTTCTACCATGATCTCAGGAATCATATAGTAGAGAAGGTGTAGAAAAGGAAGCAAAAATATATACTAGTATTCTTGATCTAGAAATGGTTGAATGTGGATAAAATAGACAGCTATAAACTCATGAATGGAGTGAAAAAGGAGAACAAGGAACAAAATGTTGTAAACACTATCAACATAACTCATATTTGAATTTTGTTCAGTTTATTTCATTCCCATGGGTAGGTCAGAGACAGAATGCCTGTTCAGTGCCCGCATACAGTAGTTTGTAAACACAGTGTAGTTTTATATCGTTAGGTAAGATTCGATAAGATGCTCAGGAAGTATCTGTTTTGAAATACAAAGATGGTAACTGATAGAAACCTGCTATCATCAACTGATCTTACTTTGAAATGGGGCTGTTCAATCTGAAGGATCCAAATGTAATAGTGAGGGTTGCATTATATACATTTGGACTATATGTAATGCAAAGCTAATCTAAATACACACTGATAATATATGTGATTTATTCTTCCTGAAGACACTTCTGAAAATCCCTTTTCCTCTTAAGATAGAAGCTGTTATATATATTATAAATATGCACTTGAAAAACTGAATGTGGATGTTTTGAATAGAAAGTACAGATTCTTATGCATCCATAAAATAACTACAAACTATTGCTAATATCAGCAGTTTAAACACTTTTTAGCCTTTTGTTAAAATTCTGACATATCTCACTTCACTGATTTATGTTTTCCCACCTTCTTTCATGTCTTGACAGCTTACAGGATGCACCTTCTAACAAGACTAAAGACAAGACTAAATCTAATTTATTAATTGTCTTTGGAATTTAAAAATGATTGAAATTAACTGGCTGTTTATGTTAGTGAATGAAAACGTAAACCCTCCATCATGAGTATGTTAAACAAATGGAAATGTTTTAATTTTTGCTAACCATAAAGGGCCAAGAACCTTTAGTAGCTGCAAACTCTTTAGAAAAGACAGGCCTGGCAGGTGGGGAGGGGGAGTTGCTATTTATGTTAGGGATAGGCTGGAGAGTATGGAACTCTGTCTGGGGATGGGTAAGCAGTCGACAGAGAGTTTGTGGGTCAGGGTTAAAGGGAGAGCAGTAATGGGGGACATTATTGTGGGGATCTGTTACAGACCGCCTGATCAAGAGGAATCTGTGGATGAAGTGCTCTATAGGCAGACAGGAACAGCCTCACGCTCACAGGCCCTTGTTCTCATGGGAGACTTCAACCACCCTGACATCTGTTGGAGTGAAGGTACGGCCCAGCACAAGCAATCCAGGAGGTTCCTCGATTGTGTGGAAGACAACTTCCTTCTGCAAGTAATAGAGGAGCCGACAAGGAGAGGTGCCATGCTTGACCTCGTGCTCACCAACAGGGAAGGGCTGGTTGGAAATGTGACGCTCCAGGACAGCCTTGGTTGCAGTGACCACGAGATGGTCGAATTCGAGATCCTTGGGACAGTGAGAAGAGCATGCAGCAAGCTCACTGCCCTGGACTTCAAGAGAGCAGACTTTGGCCTCTTCAGGAGCCTGCTTAGTAAGGTTCCATGGGTGTCCTGGTTTAGCAGTAGCAGTCATTTTTTCTACTGGTGCAGTGCTGTGTTTTGACTTTTGGCCTGGGAATAATACTGATAAAGCTGATGTTTTCAGTTGCTGGTCAGAATGTTTACCCTGAGCAAGGACTTTGTGAGTCTCCTGCTCTGCCAGGGAGGAGGAGAAGCCGGGAGGAAGCAGGGACAGGACACCTGACCCAAACTAGCCAAAGAGGTATTCCATACCACAGCACGTCATGCCCAGGAGGTAGAACTGAGAGTGGCCCGGAAGGGCTGGAACACTGCGGGGTGGGTGCGAGGTACCGGTTGGTGAGCGGTTGTATTCTCTTCCTTGTTATTTCCTTTATCATTATTATTATTGGTGGTAGCAGTAGTGATTTGTGTTATACCTTAGTTATTAAACTGTTCTTATCTCAACCCGTGGGAGTTGCATTCTTTTGATTCTCCTCCCCGTCCCTCCAGGAGTGGAGGGAAGAAAGGTGGGGGGGAAGTGGACTTCGTGGCTCTGATTTACGGTCTGGGCTTAAACCACGACAATGGGATACAGCCCTAGAGGGCAGGGGGGCCCAAGACTCTTGGTTGTTATTCAAGCATCACCTGCTCCAAGCTCAGGAGTGTTGCATCCCAACTAGAAGGAAGTGCAGCAGGAGGTCCAGGAGACCTCCTTGGATGGATAAGGAGCTGCTCAGGAAAATTCAAAGGAAAAAAGAGGCTTACAGAAGGTGGAAGCAGGGACAGGCGGCCTGGGAAGAATACAGGGATGTTGTCTGGGAAGCTAGGGACCAGGTTAGGAAAGCTAAGGCCCAGTTAGAATTGAACTTGGCTAGGGATGTTAAAGATAATAGGAAGGGATTCTATGGGTACGTAGTGAATAAAAGACAGACTAGGGACAATGTAGGCCCTCTCCGGAAGATATCGGGAGAACTGGCTACCCTGGATTTGGAGAAGGCTGAGGTTCTTAATGACTTCTTTGCCTCGGTCTTCACTGGCAAAGTCTCTGACCGCACCACCCAAGTCTTGGAAGGCGGACACAGGGACTGTGAGAATGAAGACCCTAGGCCCACTGTAGGAGAGGATCTGGTTCGAGACCATCTTAAAAACCTAAACGTACACAAGTCCATGGGACCTGATGAAATCCATCTGCGGGTCAAGAAGGGGAAAATGGATGACCCGGGGAATTACAGACCAGTCAGTCTCACCTCTGTGCCTGGCAAAATCTTGGAGCATATTCTCCTGGAAAGCATGCTAAGGCATATGAAAAACGAGGAGGTGGTTGGTGCCAGCCAGCATGGCTTCACTAAGGGGAAATCCTGCCTGACCAATTTGGTGGCCTTCTATGATGGGGCTACTAATCTGATGGACAGGGGCAGAGCAGCTGACGTGATCTACCTGGACTTGTGCAAAACATTCGACACTCTCCCACATGACATCCTTCTCTCTAAATTGGAGACGCATCAATTTGATAGGTGGACCACTTTGTGGATAAAGAGTTGGCTGGATGGCCGCGTGGAAAGAGTTGTAGTCAATGACTCGATGTCCGGCTGGAGACCAGTAACGAGTGGTGTCCCTCAGGGATTGGTGTTGGGACCACTCTTGTTCAACATCTTTGTCGGTGACATGGACAGTGGGATTGAGTGCGCCCTCAGCAAGTTTGCCGATGACACCAAGCTGTATGGTTCGGTTGATACGCCGGAGGGAAGGGATGCCATCCAGAGGGACCTTGACACGCTTGTGAGGTGGGCTGATGCCAACCTTATGAAGTTTAACCATGCCAAGTGCAAGGTCCTACACCTGGGTGAGAGCAATCCGAGGCACAGCTACAGGTTGGGCAGAGAAGAGATTCAGAGCAGCCCTGTGGAGAAGGACTTGGGGGTGTTGGTCGATGAGAAAATGAACATGAGCCGGCTTCAGTGTGTGCTCACAGCCCAGAAAGCCAACCGTATCCTGAGCTGCATCAAGAGGAGCATGAGCAGCAGGTCAAAGGAGGTGATCCTGCCTCTCTACTCTGCCCTCATGAGACCTCACTTGGAGTATTGTGTGCAGTTCTGGTGTCCTCAACATAAAAAGGACATGGAACTGTTGGAACAAGTCCAGAGGAGGGCCACAAGGATGATCAGGGGACTGGAGCACCTCCCATATGGAGACAGGCTGAGAAAGTTGGGGCTGTTCAGCCTGGAGAAGAGAAGGCTGCGTGGAGACCTCATAGCAGCCTTCCAGTATCTGAAGGGGGCCTACAAGGATGCTGGGGATGGACTCTTCATCAGGGACTGTAGTGACAGGACAAGGGGTAACGGGTTAAAACTTAAACAGGGGAAGTTGAGGTTGGATATAAGGAAGAAATTCTTTACTGAGAGAGGTGGTGAGGCACTGGAATGGGTTGCCCAGGGAGGTTGTGAATGCTCCATCCTTGGCGGTGTTCAAGGCCAGGTTGGATGAGGCCTTGGGTGACATGGCTTAGTGTGGGGTGTCCCTGCCCATGGCAGGGGGATTGGAACTAGATGATCTTAAGGTCCTTTCCAACCCTAACTATTCTATGATTCTATGAAATAACCTGACCTTCAAGTTTAAAAGTATTACATAGAATCACATGAAAGAAAATGCTATTTTTTATTCTCTAATTTGTTATCTGTCAGCTTTCTTGTGCTGCATTTGAACATGGCTCTGAGTTTGAATGTGGTAATTTTATTTTTTGCTGCATCCTGTGTGCTTACTTCAGATTCCATCTATTTTGAGGCTTATAATTGCCTTTCTTAATGTAAAGTATCCATTCCAGAAAAGATGTGATGTTTATTCCTGGGGGTTTTGTTAATAAGTTTACAAAGGTTATGGTTTATTCTTCCTTCAGAACTACAGCTACACTTCAGAAGACAAATAAAAGTTACATGGAGGAAGAATAAACTGATTACTACTATGACTGATAAGAGGAAATATATACCTCTTCGTACTAATTACATGACAATTCACTTGAATATCCCTTGCTATACTTCGGCTTTCAAAACAGAAACAACCATGACTCAATAACATGCTAATGGCATTAAAACATCTCTCTCCTCTCCCCACTCCTCCCAAACCCCCTTGCCCAATTTCACCTTTCTGCATAACATGTAGTAGACCATTTAAAAGAAAAATAAATCAAGAATTGCATGCTGCACACTTAGAGAAATTTAAATAAAGAATTATCTAAACATTTTCATAACATTTGCCATGGCCCTGAGGGCACCCACAGTACTGACTGTCCCTGCCTGCCCTCCCCTGGGCTTCCCCTCCCAGCACAGTACTGGGGCCCAGGACCATCAGCCCCTGGGTCCCAGTGATGCTGCAGCAGGTCTCCAGCTCCCCACAGCCCTGCTCTGCTCATCCATGGGTCCCGCTGAGCCAGCCTAAGTCCTGGCCCAGCCTTGGTCCTGTCTCCAGGAGAGCGCCCAACGCCTGCAGATTGGGCTGCCCCAGTGCCCACCAGCTGCATCATTTCTGGACAGGCCCTGACTGTTAGGCTCTAGACTCCCCTCCCCGCCCGGACCCCGACTGGCACTGTGACAATATGTGAACAGTATATTTCTCCCTTTGGTGTGGAGCTGATATATTGTTACTAAAGCTGACAGTGTAGGAAGGGTGATCAGAGAACTGAAGTCGGCATATCTAGTTAACTTTGTGTTATGGGGAATCAGAATAAACTCAGAAAAGCAGCAGATTTCCATTTAAATCAGTTAATATAAACACAGAGTAAATTAAATTAATACTGAACGGCTTCATTCCTAGAGTGTCTCCATGATATTTTATTTATTTCTTATTTAGTAAACACCTGCAGCTGAATCACAATATGCTCTCATATAACTCCAGCTTCTAAAACATGTGCTACAAATAAAAATTTGTAGATGTATTCAATATGGGTTGCTCCTTCATGCCAGTGTAAGATGAATGGAGAAGCTTATGATGAAAGGTTTGTGGTTTGGCAGGGAAGGGAGAAGTCTGGATTAGCCACTGAATGCAAGATGTTTTCCTAGCATGTTGCTGTGACTGAAACTGCAGTCAATCTATTTATCATCACTAATCTTCTACTTGGTGCAAGAGGTAAGCTATTTAAAGAGCAGACACTCGGGTGAATGCTACACATATTTCTTTCTTTGATCCTGTGCCTTCTGTAGTGGATTTGATTCAACACATTGCTATACTGATATGGAGATACAGTGGCATGAGACTGGACAAATGCTTGGAAATCAGGTTTGCCCAGACTCAGCTTTTAGTGTAAATGCATTGCTTCAGACACACAATCTCCCACTTGCAAAACAAGTACAGTGGATTTTAAATGCATGCAAACCTATCTAGTACAAAATCAATGGACTCACACAGCTACAAGGCACAGATAGGAACATTTTATTTCAGTTTACAATCAAACCTCAGCTTAAGAACATCCTGTTCTTTAAATATATACTTTATCAGTTATGTAAGGAGGCATCTTTGATATCAGTGTTGCTGTGCTGGCATGTTAGATGATTGCAGTTCTTTCCTATCTATCTTTGGGGAGGAGAAGTCTACAGGAAAATCACAAGGATGACAAAAAACCACCCATAAACAGAGATATATATTGAATTACCAAAACTGAGTTTTATTTTCGTCACTGCCAGATGTGTATTTTTTTTTCTTTTTTTTCTTTTTTCCTCTTCCCCTCCCCAATTCATGTTATTTAACCATTTAATATCATAGGTAACTTCTGCTGATAGTATCTTGGGAGAAACAAGTTGTGCAAGAAAATACTTTTGTGGATATTTTCATAGTGGAAAAGTAAGATACTGTGTAACGTCTTCTTGTTAACTGAAAACTGAAGCTTATGTCAGGCTTCACTAAGCACACAAAGCTCTGATTTTGTATCATTAAAGACTCATTATCTCTTTTAACTTACGTTGAAAGCATTCATCCATAACCATAACTACCATTGAAACAATAGCACTTACTAGATCAGTAATAATGAATTTTTGCCAGCTTAAAAAGCCTTTGAAGGATGGATTGGATTTCACAACACAGGAACAAAAAGCTCACATATGAGGAATGTATGAATGGTTATTTCTGAATGTGACTTAACCAAGTAGGTGACAGACATGCAATGCTTTCTTAGTCCTGCTTTTGAAACTCTTTAGCTTTAAATTTGAATTTGGTACAAAGTTTATTTCCACAGAACAGGAGAGTAAGTATTTTTCAGTGCTGAGTCCTGAACAGAAAACTCCTAAATGGAACAGAACAAAACAGTCTCAATATACTGGCTTAATCAATTTGTTCTGGTTTAATATATCTTCTTCTAACACCAAAACTCTCAATTCAATTCAGCAGTGGATTATATAAACAGTAATATTTATATTTACAGGTTTTATTTATACTTCCATTATACCTCTAATGCATTATTTGATGTCTTGATAGTTTTCAATATTATAGCCACTTTAATCTGCTCCTGCACTCAGCATATCTGAGTGACTTTGTTGGCATAAGGGAATTTTGAAGGTTATATTGCAATACATGAATAAAAGGAAAATGAAATGCACTTGAGACATGATCAGCCAGTTTTAATTCATTGCAGAAAGTTATAGATACCAAAATGCATTTAATGTAATCTGATCTCTTTATTCAAAGTAGAATTTATGAGCAATTCAGCAGGAGTAGAATGACAACTTTGTTTTAAAAATAGTTCTCTATATTGAATGCAATTTTAATGTATCTCTGACATATTTATATCTAATGAGTAGAGAAATGTAGAATCTTTGAACATAAATTTCTATTTCACAGAAAAAGCGGGGGAATAAGATTCTTTTTCTACAATATGATATGTCATTGTAAGGCAGGTCAGTTTAATGATAAGTGTTAAATAAACCACCTGCATTTGGAGAGCATTGAACAGATTAGGAGTTGATAGATTGTTAGTATTGTATTTTAAGAAAGAAGCAAATAACACCAGCTGTTCTATAAAAGGCTACTTTGTACCTGCAGAGCAATGCTGTACTTCGATCTTGTCTGGCTGAGTGTTCATAGCTCAGCGTACTAACAAACAAAGAATCTGCAGTTGTTTCTCTTCCTTATGAACAGACTGTAGCTGACTATAAACATAACTCAGGTGTGGTATTATTACATGGCACTATTTTCCTAGCTACACCTAATCTTAAATCCAAACATGACTAGTGGTCTATCATGTTGTGACATGGCTTTGCATATTTTTATTTGGGAAAGATATTTATTTTCCATAGAAAACCCATTGTAATTTCTATTAAAATGGATGAGAGAGATTAATTAAGGATTAAATTTTGTTTTCTCACCTTGAAAACATAGTTGATAGCAGTATGCCTAAAAATTGTACTAAGCTCATTTGCAATTCTTGACTTACCCTATTTATGGCTCCAAGAAAAACCTACTGATTTTGGCAAAATGTGATGACCTAGGCAAATGCCTGTGAAAAGACATTAAAATTGTTGCCTTTAAAAAAAGAGACTGATATCAAGCAAATAGGCTCTAGTTCTTGATGTACAAGCTAAGCCTTCTAACATTTTGATGGGTGAAAGCTTTCATAACTTTCTAGGCTCTATATGTTCACAGGCAGAATCCATAGGTATGTAGAATCCATATGTAATACAGAACTACACGCAAACATTTTAAAAAAAGGCTTCCAAGAATTTAAAATATTTTGGTCATAAATTAGCTATGCCTAAATTTAAAAAACAAGGGTTGGGATGTAAAGATTTTGGTGACGTATTTTTGTTGCTGGTTTTCTAGCTTTGCGCTATTTATATTTTTATTCTTCTATGCATAATTACATGGTTACATAAACTGAAACCTACTGTTTATTTATACATTAGAGGCTCTTTATTCATTAATGCTATAATTGCAGACATTTCTATTAGGTAAATTTGCTTATTAGGAGGTCAAAATGGATGTGAATTTAGATATCTGTGTTTTGGCCTTTCAGAATCCAGAGGGTGAGGGTAGAGAGGCAGAGTAGGGTTATGCTGTGTCTGTAAGCAGCCCAGAGAAAAATAAAGACATGGTCTAGCTGAAATAAAGGTTTCTCTGTTATTCTGGGAAGCACAAACAAGGCTATCAAGAAATATGTTATCCCAGTGATGCATCTAGCATGGTCAATGAAGTACAAGGTTATGCAGACAGATTTCTTTAAAAAAAATTAAGTATGCTCAGAAACTCGTCTATAAGAGCAAAATAGATCAATAAATAGCATGATTTATTACTGCTTTAAGAAAGAGGGAGGAGCTTACAAAGGAAGAAATAAAGAAACATTATGAGGTAACCATCAAGAGAGAGGGAGAAAGAGTAAGTGAGTAGCTATTTTTCTCTCATCCGGGGTATGTGTTGTTATTATTTTCTAATTTATTTTTTTTGAATTGAAAGAATGAAATCTTTTTTCTTTGTACTATAGATTTGCCAGAGTTCTTGAGCAAATTTGGATTATATGAGGGAAAGCCTACACCTTTCAAAGCATGCTAAAGCACATGAAAAACAAGGAGGTGGTTGGTGACAGCCAACATGGCTTCACTAAGGGCAAATCCTGTCTGACCAATTTGGTGGCCTTCTATGATGAGGCTACAGAACTGATGGACAGGGGCAAAGCTGTTGATGTCATTTACGTGGACTTGTGCAACGCGTTCAACACTGTCCCTGACTCTTAATTGGAGAGGCATCAATTTGATGGGTGGACCAGTCAGTGGATAAAGAATTGGCTGGATGCCCACATGCAAAGAGTTGTGATCAACGGCTCAATGTCCAGTTGGAGACCAGTAACGAGTGGTGTCCCTCAGGGATCTGTGTTGGGACCTGTCCTTTTCAACACCTTTGTCAGCAACATGGACAGTGGGATTGAGTGCACCCTCAGCAAGTTTGCCAACAACACTATGTGGTTCAGTTGATTCACTGGAGGGAAGGGATGCTATCCAGAGGGACCTTGACATGCTTGAGAGGTGGGCAAAGGCCAACCTCATGAAGTTTAACCATGCCTACACCTGGCTCAGAGCAATCCCAGATACAGCTACAGGTTGGGCAGAGAAGAGATTCGGAGCAGCCCTGCAGAGAAGGACTGGGGGGTGTTGGTTGATGAGAAAATGAATGTGAACTGGCTTTCGTGGGTGCTCACAGCTCAGAATCCAACCGTATCCTGGGCTGCATCAAAAGAAGAGTGACCAACAGGTCGAAGGGTATGATCCTGACCCTTTGCTCTCTCAAGACCCCACTTGGAGCACTGTGTACAGTTCTGGTGTCCTCAACATAAGAAGGACATGGAGCTGATGAAGCAAGTTCAGAGGAGGGCCACAAGGATGATCAGGGGGCTGGAGCATCTCCCGTATGAAGAGAGGCTGAGAAAATTGGGGCTGTTCAGCCTGAAGAAGAGAAGGCTGTGTGGAGACCTCATAGCAGCCTTCCAGTATCTGAAGGGGGCCTACAAGGATGCTGGGGATGGACTCTTCGTTAGGGACTGTAGTGGTAGGACAAGGGCTAATAGGTTCAGACTTAAACAAGGGAAGTTCAGGTTAGATATAAGGAAGAATTTCTTTACTGTGAGTGTGGTGAGGCACTGGAACAGGCTGCCCAAAGTAGTGGTGGATGCTCCATCCCATGTGGTGTTCAAGGCCAGGTTGTACAGAGCCTTGGGCGACATGGCTTAGTGTGAGGCATCCCTGCACACGGCATGGGGGTTGGAACTAGATAATCTTAAGGTCCTTTACAATCCTAACTATTCTGTGATTCTATGATTCTTAAAAGACACTATTAATACACTATTCCACGCACAGCCCTACCAGTATGTATATTTGTTATAAACTTACTAAATGCTGTATATTTACCACAGATATGTTTTTTGATCCGACTTCTGTAAAATCATAGAATAATTTGGGTTGGAAAGGACCTTTAAAGGTCACCTAGTCCAACACCCCTGCAACAAGCAGGGACAACTGGATCAGGTTGCTTAGAACCCTATCCAATCTGATCTTGAATGTTTTCAGCAACAGGGCATCTGCCACCTCTTTGGGCAACCTGTTCTGGTGTTTCACCACCTTGTCATAAAGAATTACTAGTCTGAGTCAACCCTCTTTTAGTTTAAAACCATTACCCCTTGTCATATTGGTACAGGTCCTACTAAAATATTTCCCCCTAACAATGACTTGCTAATTTATGGGTTTTTTTTTTTTTTTTTTTTTTTTTTCTTTTTAATTTGGGGCCAGTGTTTTTATATTCTGTGTGTTTATTTTGGTGTACATACTTGGAGATAACTCAGCTTCAATCTAACAGAACCAGCGAACCTCACTGTTCTGCCCAGGAGTATGTATACAAAACAAGTAAACAGCTGAAATAATAAAGCCTGTGCACTGACTTGTATCTCATGATTTCTCCATGAGAACTGTGGTCTAAATGCTCCCAGGGCCTGAGGAATACGAAACATCTTTTGTGTATGGATTGTCTGGTCTGTGAACTCATACTGAAGACTTTCAGTCACTGAAAGCTATTGCTGAAGGTGGTTTAGGATAATCAGCTTTTTTTAATACTAAAATACCTTAGTGTGCTTACATGATCAGTAACAGCGAACTTAAAAGGTGTTCTTTGACTTGACTATCAGCTGTCATTAGAAATATAGGTCACAGAATCCCAGAATCCCAGAATCCCAAGGGTTGGAAGGGACCTCAAAAGATCATCTAGTCCACCCCCCCTGCAAGAGCAGGGTAACCTAGAGTACATCACACAGAAACTTGTCCAGCCGGGCCTTGAATATCTCCAACGCAGGAGACTCCACAGCCCCCCTGGGCAACCTGTTCCGGTGCTCTGTCACTCTCACAGTAAAGAAGTTTTTCCTGATGTTCACATGGAACCTCCTATGCTCCAGTTTACACCCATTACCCCTTGTCCTATCACTGGACATCACTGAGAAAAACCTAGCTCCATCATCCTGACACTCACCCTTTACATATTTGTAAACATTGATGAGGTCACCCCTCAGTCTCTTCCAAGCTAAAGAGATCCAGCTCCCTCAGCCTCTCCTCAGAAGGGAGATGTTCCACTCCCTTAATCATCTTTGTGGCTCTGTGCTGGACTCTTTCAAGCAATTCCCTGTCCTTCTTGAACTGAGGGGCCCAGAACTGGACACAATATTCCAGATGCGGCCTCACCAAGGCAGAGTAGAGGGGGAGGAGAACCTCTCTTGACCTACTAACCACACCCTTTCTAAAGCACCCTAGGATGCCATTGGCCTTCTTGGCCGCAAGGGCACATTGCTGGCTCATGGTCATCCTCCTATCCACCAGGACCCCCAGGTCCCTTTCCCCTTCACTACTTTCCAGCAGGTCAACCCCCAACCTGTACTGGTACATGGGGTTGCTCCTCCCCAGATGCAAGACTCTACACTTGCCCATGTTGAATTTCATCAAGTTTCTCCCCGCCCAACTCTCCAGCCTGTCCAGGTCTCGCTGAATGGCAACACAGCCTTCTGGTGTGTCAGCCACTCCTCCCAGTTTAGTGTCATCAGCGAACTTGCTGAGGGAATTAAATGCAAAAAAGCTTTTCTCCTGAAATTATTTTCATTCTGCTTTATCTTCCTGGTCTTCTATATTGACTTTAGAAATAAAAAGGGTACTCAATACGGCATGAAACATATGGTGACCAAATCACCCTTTCATAGATTTTAAAGTTTTGAGCCTACAGAGCAAATCTCTAGCAATTCGATGACCAGCAGCATTTGGGCATGCTGTAGGTGCTCTAAACCCATGACCAACGTTACTTGAGGCCTTACTACTTCTCAGCTGTTAGCTCAAGTCTGCTGGAGTGTAAGATGTAACATCATGGACGTGCAATGGGAAATATCTGCTTTGACCTGCCTCACTACTTTTGTTTGAGAAAACACAGCAGACACGATATCTGTGTCCCTTAGCCACAACAGGCTCAGCCCTAGTATAATGTACACAGAACCAACAGTGACAGCAATTTCATTATTTTCTGATTCCCTAAAGTACTGTATTATGGCCAGATTTTATGAGATGGAACAATGCATTCAAATATTACTGCAAGCCACTGGGAGATGATGAAGTGTGAGGGCCGGTTGGCTGCCTTGTTTATTATTTCACACTTCCCCAGTTTGGGCTCGGCAGTTTTTAGTATTTAGAAACTCTGTGAGGTCCCTGTTTTAAAGATATTTTTGTCTAATTCTTCACAAGAAAATGCAGAAGCAACAGAACAATGGAAAACAAAACGCAACAGCAGACAGAAAAATGAGATAATTTTAAGATTATTGATTTACTTGGTGATGGCTTGCAAGAGACACAGCAAAGGTGGATCTTGAGAGCAATGAATTTGTTTAATTTTTTCTGTCTCAGGACATTTTTCATCTATACTTTGCTACAAAATAACTATTTGATCTTATTCTCTCTGTTACTTTTCCCTTGTAAGAGGAAACAAAACTGTTATTCTTAATTTTTAGATGTTATTGATATATCTGAAAGAGAGACTAATATTTTAATTTTACATTGCATGAGTTTTTATATTATTTAAGTATATATCTGAATTTTGAAAATTCACATTAAACTTAAGAACCCCAACTAGTACCATGAGTGTGGAAAGACACATCACATTATAGAGGCAAATTAAAGTACATTTTAAGTAAAAAGGGAGGACACATTGAGTAGTTTCTTCTTTTTTATCAGGCTGTTTCCTGTTTTGACTGGCAGTGTCTTAGGTTGCAACATTCAGACTTAAATTTCAGTGCTTTGAAGTTCAGCAGTCTGAATCCTAGTGATTTGCTTTAACTTCCCAGGCTCTTTGTGGGTTTGATAGTTAGGTGCAAGTATAGAATTCTCAAGTGTTAATCTTAGCTCATGCACTCCGCTTCTTAAAAGTAGTCTGCACTAAATTCGGTTAAGATCAGATCTATTTTCTTGGGGCCATTAATATGTCTTTAAATCAACCAACCAATCTACCAGACAACTACAGGCAACTGTGCTTTTTTCTTCTGTCTCCAGTCTATATTACATACATCGATACATTGTATATTTGATTGCTATTAAGGTTTATTTTCTTTTCCGGTCATTTTACAATGAATCAATCTCAGTAAACTCTGCTAAGGTCTCAGTAAAGCACTTACTCTCTTTTGGAAATGTGCTTTGTGAGGGCCACAAGAGAGAGTGGTGGGATCAAATGCACCCTAGGCAAAGTATTCTTCCTTTAGCTGTCCTTCCCTTAGCTCAGAGGCTTTACTCCAAGCCTCAATATTTCACATATATGCAATTCCGGAGAGTTAGGTAGACTAGCTCTAGAAACCCTTGGAGGTATTACAACAATTAACAGTCTCTTATCATCCTAAATTATTTTCTTTGCTTTAGTTAGGAAAGTCCTCTGGTATATAAAAACTAATTCCCAGGCATTCCAGATTATTCAGGGCATGTTCAACATAAACCTTGTTGATAATTGTTAGTGTAGTCCTAGAGTAAATGCAGAATCTGTCTGCCAGTGCCATGACAACATTTTTGTTAGTATTTTGTTACTGTGGACTGATGCATTATATTAGTAAAGACAGAGACATTACATTAGTCATCCTTAATTATGTTTTTCCTGTCTGACCTTACAACTTGAATTTGGATCTTCTAACATATTTATCTGACATCTCAAGGTAAGTCTACAAAATCAGACGCCATTCCTGAAAAACTGCTTCTTACACTGTCACAACTATCAGCACAGAAATTGCTCGGACTTACTCTAAAGCATTTTTGCAAATATTTTTCCATTTTGGAAAAAAAAAAACCCTTTTCTAAAAATGTAATATTATGTTTTAAACACTTTTTGATGCATGCCCAAAGATGTTTCTGACTGTTAGCTCCTTTTGCTGCATATAATTGAGGCAATCTTGGATTTGTATCAGATATATGTATTTGTATGCATAGCTTGTTAGAAGATTTATTTTGTATGTGCCTAACACTAAGAGATGTTGAACATCTGCAGTTACCACTGAATCCAACAAATGAAGTCTGCCCAGCACAAACTGGTGCAGTGGTGGTGTTGGTGACCATTTTAAACCCTGGTCAGATTATATGTAGCGCAGATAAAGCCCTACAGCTTTTGCTTTTACCAAGACATTTAAATTTTTTTATCTTCCTGAAAATAAAATCAGTATAAAAGAATAAACTACAAAACATTTTTTATATAACAAACAGTAGAGGACTTTAGCTCTCTGAAAAGATTATAATGCTCTTGTGGCATACCAACACAGACCTGTATTAATTTAAGTGATGATTACCTGAGTTTGGGAAATGATTCCTCTGATTAAGTTGTGAGGTAGCAGATGGTAAAGACTGAGATCAAACAGGTTTTGTTCTGTAGAGAATAGGGCAGCTGCAAAATCACGAACTGGCATTGACACTGGTTGTGAAAACTGACATCTTTCTCCTGCCAAATTGCTAAGACTCCCATCAAACCTGGAAAGGCAGCTGCAGAGAATCAAAGATAAATCAGCCCATGGCAGATATGGTTTTAAGAAATGTGCAGATTTAGAAAGTGCTATTTCAAGCCACATTCCCCTATGTAGGGGAAGGGAAAAAGTAAAGCCAGTGCAGGTGTCACTCACTGAGACACAGTCAGTTATTTTATGCACAGATCTTCCACTGGGCATCAGCAGAACACTGTGGGCTTTGGAGAAAATGTAAGGAACAAACCAAGTAATTTTTATAAAATACACTGAGTGTAATGATGATGTTTCTCTGCAAAGAAATTCAAACTTCCATGTAGTTCACCAACGTTCTCTACTGTTTGCTGATCAGCAGGGATATATTTAGAGGACACTTGCTGATATTGAGGTGTTATAGGCAATATTGCTGAAAAGTCATTATAAAGTTTACTCAAAATAAAGCTTATGTAACATCAAACAAACAACACATTTTTGCCAGTGTTGCATACCTCCTTGATATTTAGCACTTTTAGCATTTTGTGTAGGAATCTCAGTCACCATAATAATTAGACTGTGCCATATCCTGACAGTTGCTAAAGCATAGGTATCTAACCTTTGCACTCAGTGGAACAATGTTCCCTTTAGGCCATCAAAGCCACTGCATTTAAAGCGCTGAAGTATCTGTATATTGATTAGAATATACCTTAATCAATATTGCACACTGTTCATACACTGTCTGGAAGTACTTTCCACCACGCCATTTTCTCATTGTTTTTTCTTGTTATGGATTTTTCCCTGGTTAAATTTGTATTTACAAATGTGCTTTTTTCTGCAGCTATTGAGATCTTTAATCTCTCTAAACCTTTTTTATCTCAGTTTCTTCCAACATTTTACTGGAAAACATTGTGATGATGATGTCAGTTAACAATACTCAATTTGACTGAATAGGTTCATTCATTTTATTTGAGAATGCTCATATGTTGCAGCTTTCCACAGATATTTTGTCTCTACTCCTACATGCTGTCTCCTGCGTAGAGAATAATTACAAACACCAAGAAAAATAAGTCTGTGTCTTGGTCACAGGACAATCTATTATGCAATATTCAAACGTTAATGCCTCTGTAGCTTGGAAAGACATCACACATGGCCCTTTCTTGTCTGTCTTCAGTGAATGTCAGCAAGCTGAGACATACCTTGTTGGCTACCCAAGGTCTTGAAGGAGTATATATTCCTATTATATTCTGGTCTGATCACTCTTCAAAGACGACTGTTCCTTCTAATTCTGTTTTCCTGAGACAAATGCCATGAGCACTGAAAAATTATTATGTTATTTTATAGTTGCTGTATGAAATGCAGAAATGCAATTTAACAGAGTTTGGCTTTTAATTATTTTCAGACTAATAAAAATGTAATGACATTAGCATATTATAAAAAATACAATGTAAATAACCGCAAAATAACTAAGATACACAAGTGATTACTAAAGTTTCTGTTTATGGCCTGTATGCTTAATTTCAAATTATTTTGGTTGTGTTACTGATCTTCAGAAGCATGGATTAATGAGACCTCCATTCTGTACTTCTGTAATGTAGGGAAGATAAAGTAGGTTTCTGTTATCAAATCAGGAATCTTAATTTTCCTATGTGAAATTCACTTAATGAAATGAGCTGATCTGACAGAAATTGACTAAACTCTTTCAGCTCACTTTGACTGAAAAAGAGCTCAAACAATTATTGTTTTCTTCTTGCAAACTTTTCTTGAGTTTACATGATTAGTCCTCTCCTGTGTATAATTCATTGACTATATGCTAAATAATTGTTCTTTATTAATGCTTAATTCTTATTGATTCTTTATCCTCTGATACTACTGCATGTTAGGAATTTGAATATATTCTGTGTCTACTTACATTCTGTATAAAATGTTGGAAAGGGAACTGTAA
The DNA here is from genome assembly GCF_963264785.1 of Psittacula echo. NCBI lineage: Eukaryota > Metazoa > Chordata > Aves > Psittaciformes > Psittacidae > Psittacula > Psittacula echo. The sequence goes on from NC_137739.1 coordinate 44,997,222, forward strand.
TTTCAGTTTTTCTAGATCAACTACAGGATGTTGAATTATTTTCCATTTTCATAGATTACCTTATTATTTGAATTCCAAGAAATACATTCAGGTTCTCCTATAGCCAAACAATGAATTGCATAAAAGGAATTGTGACTACGCACAATTCTGTACCCCTGGCATCTGATAAAGTTCATCAACAGTGTACCAGCACGGATGTGACGTATTTCTCTTGAAAATCCAGTACAACCTACAAGAATTGAGGGCAGTTGTATTTTTGTCAGGGAGCAAGGCTTTTATGACTGCAGCTTGAACACAGCTGTGTCTTTTCCAATATATGGCCAAAAGACAAAATGCAACATGAGACTTTTATGCATTCCAAGGCCCATCTGCCATGAAAACCCACTTATCTTTGTGGCAACAAGTTTGTTATTGATCCAAAATGGTAAAGAAAAGAAAAAAATAAAGAGAAAAAAATGAGAAAGAAGAAACAGCACAAGAAAAAAAGGCAACAAAAGGGAAAAATGCAGGGGAGAAAAGAACCATAAATTCATTCTTTTGTTGTTCTTCCAGCTGCATCTGTGAGCAATTGTCACAGTTACTAGTCAAACTGTATTTGACTTGTTGCCAACATGAATTTTCCAAAAACCAAATGTAAACAAACTCTGCAAGTGCTTCCTCATTTGCCAAGCCAATAATTATTTACTTTGTTTGGGCCTAGCATTACTGTCAGTTCAGCTTTGCAGTCTGTAATGTGTTTGCTAATGAAACCATGAGGTCTAAAGCTATGTATTAACCTTGTCGCCCTTCAATTTTGAGCTCAATAAAGTTGCACCATGGTTTTGTAAACTAGGGTTGAAGGATAAGCAAATGATTAATTATATTTTCTGTTTTCCTTTAAGTAAATTGTTCATCTTTTAATCTGCCTTGCTTTTCAGGTTAACTCACTGAATCTGACAGACTGGGAAGATGTATCATTTAGAATGGTTATAATTACCATTTGTACTGCATATCTGAAAGCTGGCAAACATTCATAAGCATACGTGACTCGATAAGTCATGAAATCGTCTCACAATAGTAACTCATAGATGGTAAAATATAACAATTAGATGGGAGGCATTCAGATGGGGGAAAAATAGGAATATTTGGGTTGAGTGTCTAGGTACTAAATTTTATTCAGGGCCTGAAGGCTCTGAATGTATTATGGTTGCTTGTTAGGTTTTTAGGATTTAGGATTTGGTCAATTGCTGGGGTGAGTAGCTTGAGAGAGGACGCCTGCAGCACCGGAGCGGAGCAGGGGGAGATCAGCGTCCAGGAGCCTCACCTCAGAGCGACCAGAGCCACCGAGGAGGGAGCCTCAAGTCCTCGACAGGACTTGCCCAGGAGCCGGCAGCTCAGCTGACGCGAGCAGCTGACTCACAGGGGGCGGAGCCAGGAGGAGCGGCACCAGCTGTGAGTGGTTAAAAACCTGCCCCAGGGAGCGCGAGCGACCAGGAGCGCAGCGAACAGAGCAGGTCGAGGCAGTTTGCGGTCGAGGCAGTTTGCGCGGCAGTTCACGCGGGCAGGCGAGCGGGATGATCACCTGATCAAGAGGACTCGCCTGGAGCGCAGGAGGAGGAAGGACTGCTTGCTTGTGCGGAGAGACATAGAAAGACCGATTGACCAGATAGATCATGGTCACAACACGATCAAAAGCTGTAGTGAGGAATAATGTGGGTACCCAGACTGAGCCTTCCCGCAGACATGCGACCGTGCAGGTCTCTGGCTGTAGCGAATGCCTGAGCCTGGCACTTATATTGGAGGGAGCCAGTGACACCGCTCAGGCAGGTGGTTGAACTGAGGGAGGAGGTAGAAAGGTTGAGAGCCATCAGAGAATGCGAAAGTGAAATAGATTGGTGGAGCCACACCCTAAGGCAAGGGCAGAGGGAAGTGGTTGAACAAGTGATGGATCCCCTTCCCTCCCACCATCAGAAGGAGTGAACTTAAGGGACAAGGAGGTATGGAGGGAAGTCCCTCCTCAGAGAGGTAAGCGAAAACCCTCACAATCCCTTCCTCCTTCCCAGTTGCCCTTGAATAACAGGTATGAGGTCTTGGAACTACAGGGCCAGGTAAATGGAGATGGAGGGGTAGATCTATCTAGTGAGTCACCTAGGGCTTGTCAGTCACCCCCATGCCTTAGAACTTCCTCAACCAAGAAGAAAAGAAGAGTAATTGTGGTGGGTGACTCCCTTCTGAGGGGAACAGAAGGGCTCATTTGTCGACCAGATCCATCCCACAGGGAAGTCTGCTGCCTACCTGAGGCTCAGATTAGAGATGTTAAAAGGAAACTCTCTGATCTGCTGCAGCTCTCTGACTACTATCCGCTGCTGGTTTTTCAGGTTGGCAGTGTTGAAATTATTACAGGGATGGCAAGGGCAATGAAGAGAGACTTCAGGACCCTGGGACAGCTGGTTAGAGGGTCTGGAGCGCAAGTGGTGTTTGCCTCCATACCTGTTACAAGCAAGGGTGAAGAGGTAAATAGGAAGAGTCTGCAGATTAATGTATGGCTATGTGACTGGTGCCAAGGCAGGGGTTTGGGTGTTTCAGTCATGGGCTGCTATATGAGACACCTGGTTTGCTAGTGGCAGGTGGGATACACCAGTCCCAGAGGGGGAAAAGGTTTTTGAGGCAGGAGTTAGCAGGGCTCATTGACAGGGCTTTAAACTAGATATGAAGGGGGAAGGGGAGATAACTGGGCCTGTTAGGGACAAGCCCAAGAGAAACATGCCAGGGCTTGAAGGATGATGGACTAGGGAGGACTCTCAATCTATTGTTTCATTTGAGGGAAAGGATAGTTGTTTAGACCCTGTCCCGCAGGGGAAAAAGGGTACTAGGGCAAGAGTTAGCAGAGCTCACTCGCAGAGGTTTAGGTTAGATTCAAAGTGCGAGGGGGTTGTAGCTCGGTTTGAACTAATGGGGCATTGTCCTAGTATTAATGAAGTCCAGAAGGCCTCTCGCCTCCCAGGGGTGCCATTAGCGTGCTCTGCTCACTCCCTGAAATGCCTGTACACCAATGCACGCAACATGGGGAATAAACAGGAAGAGTTAGAAGTCTGTGTGCGGTCTAAAGGTTATGATCTGGTGGCAATTACAGAGACATGGTGGGACAGCTCACATGACTGGAATGTGGTCATGGATGGCTATGTCCTTTTTAGGAAAGATAGGTCAGCAAAGCGAGGTGATGGAGTTGCCCTTTATGTGAGAGAGTGACTAGAATGTAGTGAGTTCTGTCCAGGGGCAGATGAGGGGCAAGTGGGAAGTCTGTGGGTAAGAATTAAAGGACAGGCTGGTACGGGTGATAAAGTTGTGGGGGCCTATTATAGACCTCCTGATCAGGACGAAGGAGTTGATGAGGCTTTCTACAGGCAACTGGAAGCAGCCTCGAAACTACATGCCTTGGTCCTCATGGGGGATTTTAACTACCCTGATATTTGCTGGAAGACTCACACAGCCAATCATTCACAGTCTAGGAGGTTCCTCCAATGCATTGATGATAACTTCTTAATGCAGATGGTGGACAAACCAACTAGGAGAGGAGCGCTACTGGATCTAGTACTCCAACAAGGAGGGTTTGGTTGAAGCGGTGATGGTCAATGGCAGCCTTGGCTGCAGCGACCATGAGATGGTGGAGTTTAGGACCCTGTGTGGGAGGAATAGAATACCTAGCAAGGCCACAATTCTGGATTTCCGAAGGGCCAACTTTGGCCTCTTCAGTCAATTGCTAAGGGAAGTCTCATGGGAAAAGGTACCAGGTGGTAAAGGGGCTCAAGATAGTTGGTCAACATTCAAGGACCACTTCTTCCAAGCTCAGGATCAGAGCGCCCCAATGGGTAGGAAATCAAGTAAGGGAGCTGGGAGACCAGCATGGTTAAACAAGGAACTGCTGGGCAAACTCATGTGGAAAAAGAGAATCTATGGATTATGGAAGGAGGGGCTGGCCACTTGGGAGGAATATAGGACAATTGTTAGAGGATGTAGGGAGGCAATTAGGACAGCTAAGGCCTCCTTGGAACTTAACCTTGCAAGTCGGGTTAAGGACAATAGAAAGGGCTTCTTCAATTACATAGCGGATAAAACTAACACGAGAGGCAATATAGGCCCACTGCTGAATGAGGTGGGTGCCCTGGAGACAGAGGATATAAAGAAGGCAGAGGTGCTGAATGCCTTCTTTGCCTCTGTCTTTACTCCTGCAGACTCTCCCCGGGGGCCTCAGATTCCTATAGCCCCAGAAGGAGTCAGGATAAAGGAGGAGTTTACTTTGGTAGATGAGGATTGGGTTAGGGATCAGTTAAGCAATCTGGACATCTATAAATCTATGGATCTGGATGGAATACACCCACGGGTGCTGAGGAAGCTGGCGGAGGTCATTGCGAGGCTACTGTCCATCATCTTTGGTAAGTTGTGGGAAACAGGAGAGGTGCCTGAGGATTGGAGGATGGCAAATGTCACGCCAGTCTGTAAAAAGGGCAAGAAGGAGGAACCAGGTAATTATAGACTGGTCAGCCTTACATCCATCCCTGGAAAGGTGATGGAACAACTTATTCTTGACACCATCTCTAGACATATCAAGGATGAGGGGGTCATTAAGAGTAGCCAACATGGTTTTACCAAAGGGAAGTCATGCTTGACCAACCTTATAGCCTTCTATGAGTAAGTAACTAGGTAGATGAATGATGGTAGAGTGGTAGATGTGGTTTTTGTTGATTTTATTAAGGCATTTGATACTGTCTCCCACAGCATCCTCATAGATAAGCTAAGGAAGTGTGGGCTTGATGGTCAGGTAGTGAGGTGGATCAAGAACTGGTTGAAAGGAAGAAAGCAGAGAGTTGTGGTCAATGGGGCAGAATCTAGCTGGAGGTCTGTGACTAGTGGAGTCCCTCAAGGGTCGGTGCTGGGACCAGTGCTGTTTAATATTTTCATCAACGATCTGGATGAGGGAACTGAATGTACCCTCAGCAAGTTCGCTGATGACACTAAACTGGGAGGAGTGGCTGACACACTAGAAGGCTGTGTTGCCATTCAGCGAGACCTGGACAGGCTGGAGAGTTGGGCGGGGAGAAACTTGATGAAATTCAACAAGGGCAAGTGTAGAGTCTTGCATCTGGGGAGGAGCAACCCCATGTACCAGTACAGGTTGGGGGTTGACCTGCTGGAAAGTAGTGAAGGGGAAAGGGACCTGGGGGTCCTGGTGGATAGGAGGATGACCATGAGCCAGCAATGTGCCCTTGCGGCCAAGAAGGCCAATGGCATCCTAGGGTGCTTTAGAAAGGGTGTGGTTAGTAGGTCAAGAGAGGTTCTCCTCCCCCTCTACTCTGCCTTGGTGAGGCCGCATCTGGAATATTGTGTCCAGTTCTGGGCCCCTCAGTTCAAGAAGGACAGGGAATTGCTTGAAAGAGTCCAGCACAGAGCCACAAAGATGATTAAGGGAGTGGAACATCTCCCTTCTGAGGAGAGGCTGAGGGAGCTGGATCTCTTTAGCTTGGAAGAGACTGAGGGGTGACCTCATCAATGTTTACAAATATGTAAAGGGTGAGTGTCAGGATGATGGAGCTAGGTTTTTCTCAGTGATGTCCAGTGATAGGACAAGGGGTAATGGGTGTAAACTGGAGCATAGGAGGTTCCATGTGAACATCAGGAAAAACTTCTTTACTGTGAGAGTGACAGAGCACCGGAACAGGTTGCCCAGGGGGGCTGTGGAGTCTCCTGCGTTGGAGATATTCAAGGCCCGGCTGGACAAGTTTCTGTGTGATGTACTCTAGGTTACCCTGCTCTTGCAGGGGGGGTGGACTAGATGATCTTTTGAGGTCCCTTCCAACCCTTGGGATTCTGGGATTCTGTGATTATAGGTCCTTTAATTCTGGAATGGGAAGTAAAGGTAATATCATGAATGAGTATAACTTACCATTTCACTACATATCACACTAAACACAACTACCTTTACTTAACATAAATAAGTATGACTACTATTTTTTTCTCACTGTGGTTTTCCTGTGGGTTGTTTAAAGTTAGACTCTCAAACTAATTAGAATAGAAATACGCTTGTTGCCCCACAAGTCCAGATCATTGGAACAGAAGGCATTCAACTGGCATGTGACATGTACTGACATTTTATGATTGTGAACTGGGGATGAACTTTATTTTTTTCATCCTTTGATATTATGATCATATGTTTCTTGTGATGTCCAGTGCAAGTTTAAGGCTACTTGACCTGTCTGCTGCAATGTACAATGCTTCTAACAGCTTTGATGCACTCTGACAGCAGCCAGAGTTTAGTTTGACACAGTGTAATCCTGGTTGGGCCCCTTTTCCTATATGGACTCTAATTTTTCCCTGAAGTAGTAATAGAATGCTAAGAAATTACTGTTGGAATTCACTGATTTATTTCTTTTGCATAGGTGATCCTAGCAGAGTTAGGTTAGCCCCTTGAGTGCTGTCCTATCACATAATTTAACACTGTGGCTGAAATCTGAATTTTTTAGTAGAAAGCTCCTTTTTCTGCCTGTGTATTCAAACAGTATACTAGAAGAAATATTCTTAATAAAATCTTGTACATAATTTCTGTTTCAAGATGAGATTCTAACCTCTGACCAGAACCGTACTGGACAATAGAATCATTGCTAATAGAAAATCCTCTAAGATTTCTTGGGATATTTTTTCATGGAATGATTTATTAGAATAAATGTGACTTCAAAACTGTTAGGGTATCATGTATATAAAAGCATGTGACCAAGCCAGAATAATGCAAGTCAAAATTTGAAATGCATGTCAGGATGATGCCAAAAGCTAAACAAAACAGTCTTGTTCTTGTAAACAAAACAGTCTTGTTCTAACAAAACCGTCTCCTACAGCTATTGAAGGCCAGTGGCTGTATTTTGAGGAATCCTCAAGCAGAATCAAGTCAACAGAAACTCACTTGGCCTTCTCACTTGGTGTGAGAAATTTAGAATGTAAAAAGGGCTAAAGAAAGCTTGTTGGTCATTTAGTCCTTAGCTGCCAGATTGGTTTCTTGCAACAATGTATGCCATGAAAACCTGAAAATATTTCTTCTGAACTTCTCTCATTGTATCCTAAGGACTAAGCCAATATTCTTGAAGTCATTGTTCTGGATGGCTTTAGTTGGCTAGAACCAAAGGTACTATGTACTAGGTACTGTGTTTTAAACTCCAACATGTCTGGAAATAATGTAAAAAAGTGACACACAAGAAAGCATTAAGCTTCTGGAAAACTAGTTGTTTGGTTTAGGTCCTAGTGGCTTCTGTTCTAGAATTCAGAACTTCCATAGATCTACCCAAAATTTTCCACAGTTCTGTTCTTGTTGAAAGAAAAGTTTTTATATACAATATTTTTGTTTTCTGATGAGAATAGTAAGCACATTATGTTTTGCAGATTTATTTTAAAAGAAGTTACTGAGGTGAAAGTTAATATATGTGATCAGAAACTGTTTGGGTTTTGTAATTTTTTGTATCATAGAGTCTTGTCTCTTGCTTTTACTATTTCATTTCATGGGTTTCTTTTGAAGATGTTTTTGGCTTGTAAGCTAAAGTTTTACACTTGAGTCATACAAAAAAATCCTCCTCTGCAACACAAGTGTACACAAATTCCTGGCAGAGGCTAAATTGTGGATAATTGGATTGAGCTATGAGCTTAAAGATGAAGGGGACAAAAGCATGTCCCAAAGCTGCATTTGATAGTCTTAGGGTCTTATCTAGGGATGTTTTACACCAGGCTTGAAGACTGTATTTGTTCATAGTGATTTGTACAATCTACAGTGACATTTTATTTGAGCTGGAGTCGTACAGACAAACCGTAACATGCATTTTGCTCTTTCTTTTTTTGTGTGTGTGTTTTGATGAGGTATCACAGCAAAACCCTCTGTAGAAGGTTGCTTGAGAAACACAGATTTAAAATGTAGACAGGAATATTTTAATGGATGATGACAAGATGCTGCAATGAACTGCAATGGTAAGCCTTTACCAGAGGTAGTTTATAGAAGAGATGTGTTAGGAATCATGTTCATTTACAGGCAACATTTTCAACTTGTGTCTTACATATGAAAAAGATTTTATTATAATTTAGCATATATTCTTTGCCAAAAAAAATTGTAAGCTTCTTAAAGGCTTTTTTTTTATTTCGAAAAGCATTATTATTTGAAATGCACGTAGCTGTAAAGTAAGCATTGGTTTCTCCTATTTATCTGTAGTTACCATTTTAAAAGAAACAACACTGCAGATTGAGATACTACTGTTTATAAATTACTGTACTTTACTGACACAGTACACAAGGTAACATGGAAGGAATTTCTCTATGTGAATGTTTCTCATGGTAAAATGGCTCTGAATTTTTCCTTCTCCACAATGTTTCTGTTGAAGTTATTACCAAACTAATTAGCTAATCAAGGTAATTTATACAATGGTATATCTTCATGGTAATATAAAATTTTTCTCATTGAAGTCAGTGGTACAAAATCCCATGAAGCAAAATTAGATTCCATATCTTTTAGGTTCAGTGCATATATCAGTCAACAGACTGTAACATTTGTATATTTTGTCCATTTCTTTTTAACATTTTTTCCTAACATTTTTGGAGGGAGTCAGCGCAGATGCTGTGATTCATAGGAAGTTCTCGATAGTGTACATATTTCCTTAGAGTAATGCAGGTTTTATTGAAATTTTTACAAATAATAAAATACACATTTTACCATTAATTCATTTATTATTGAATAAAAAAAAAACTTAAAGGAATACAGTAATTTCTGAGTACGTTTGTATGGTTCAGAGTTCACAAATGTATTACATTAGGGATCTCCTACTGTAAAATTCTCACCTGCCATCACCAGGTCTAGCCAATGGTGCCTTATGCTAAATCAGAAATTAACACAAATGTGGACTCCTTTTCATATGAGAAGGTCTAAAGCAGTTTTCCGTGAAAGGACAAATGTTGATCCACTTTATTTTACCCTCCAGATGGATTTGTATATTATTTTTTAACTGATCAAATCGTGCATTACAAAACCAAATGAAAATGCTTCTCTCTTTTTAAGTCCTGCTTGGAACACCAAAGTGTTTCATTATTTTTCTAACTGCTAATTATAATTAATCATACTGAAGAAAACAGAAATCTTACGCAAGGTCAGGGCCCCACTGTGCAAAATATGCAGCAAGAAATAACTCCTCTCCAAGGAGTTTATAGTCTAAGAAGATGATGCTGACAAACACGAAAAAAGGAAGTAATACTATTCACATGATAATGATCTGAAATATGCACTCTCAAGTGATTCATATGCAGTATTTCAGTAGCTGAGCTACTTCTCAGGGACTTGGTTTTCTGACATCACTGTAATATGAAACCTGATAATAGGCAGCTCGAGATGATCAGTCAAAACTCACTAGTTAGTTTTGAAAATGTTGCCTCTTGCAACTGTCCTGTGATCTAAAAAGAACACTGAGGCAAGAGCAGAACTGTGCCCCATCAGCTGTAGTCCTAAAATGACCACAAGTGTATTCTTATATTGTCTTCCTTCTGAAACTGGGAAGTCTATCTGAGAGGTCAATATTGCTTTCTGTCCATGTTATCAGTTGCATTTTTCCTAATTTGTAAGTTGATACATTTACCTGCTTGTATATGTCATATAAAAATGGTAAACACTGGTTATTGAAAAATAGCTATTCTTTTTTGCCTTGCTTAGCTGTGTTCTAATATTAAACTGTAACTGTGTCTGCATATTAAATGTAATTGTGGCTTAAACTGCATGCATTTGAGAATGTGATCAGCATAGAAATAGGATCTCTGAATAACAATCCTTCCCTGTATTTTAAATATCACAGTCAACAATGAAAGGGAGTTCCTCCTTATTTGTATAAAGTAGAACTTTTCTATTTATGACCTTATCAGACAGGACTGTCTACAGACTACAAAAACTGTTCTCAGAGGAGCCTAGTTCTGGCATTAACACAGAAATTGCTGCCTGATAGTGTTGAGTTGGAAGATTATGAAATGTACTCTGATTTCCTAGAATATTCAGAAATGAAGGAAAAAGCAGACTGGGATATTTCTAATACTTATTTTGAATCAAGAAACTGTACTGTGTATTCAAATGGGATTAGTAGTCGTGGTCCTTGAAAATTCTGAGTGGCATTTACCTATATTACAATAGAAGTATGTTCCTTAAAAAAAATAAGATTTAATACAGAAATGCATGCCAGGTATAATGACCCAGTAGCAATTTAGACATATATTTAAATAACCGACACCCGTTATATGACATTTTACAGAAATAGTTTTTAGTGATGGAAGAATCTTAAAAGTCCAGAGGTTTGAAAAAAAGTCTTGATTCAAGATTTATTAAAATCAGAGTTGCTCGGAAGACTTTTGTCATTATTTTATGTTATATGAACATTTTTTTCAACCCCAATGAGTCAAATGCTCTGAGACTAGGCATTGTTTATGATAATGCCAATAGTAAAACCAGAGAGAGTTTTACAGCATTTTGCTAATAGTGTTGGGAAGCCTCAAGACTCTCAGAGAAAATTGTTTTTTATTATAGTTATGACATGTTAAGATATGAGAAAATACAGTGATGTGTGTCAGATGGGTTTGGAACTTTCTCTACAAGAACACTATAATTTATAGATGAAATTTCCACATGTACACAGGTATTATATCTGGAAATTTAGAAATTGATTACTCATTATTCTGGACTATTAATTCCTGATAAAGGTCAGAAGTCTTGAAGAGGATTTATCTTGACCATTTCCATTTGGACTAAGGGAAACTATCAAACAGGAATGGACAAACCACATAGCATAATGATACATAACTGTATTGGGTGTAAGTTGCAAGGTTTGGGGAGTGAGGAGGAGTTTCAGAATTGGCCTCTGTGGGAGGAGGTCAGGGGCTGCCCTGCGCAGGACGCAGCTGCCTCCAGACAGCTCCACGATAGGCCAAACCTGACCCCATAAACCAAGCTTCTGGCAGAGATACATTCCTAGAAGGACTGAGACCTGTGGATGAGCCCACCCCAGAGCACGTACTTCCCTGAAGGGAGTGCATCCTGTTGAGGACCTACAAAGAAGCACAGGAAAAAAGTGGGAAGATGCTTTATAATAGCTCGTGTGTGTTTTGGATTTGTGACCAAAATGGTGATAACATACTGATAACATACTGATGTTTTAGCTATTGCTGAGAAGTGCTTGCGCAGCATCAAGGCCTTCTCTATTTCTCATACTGCCCTGGCAGTAGGTAGGCTGGAGGTGCGCAGGAATTTGAGAGGGGAAACAGCTGGGACAGTTGACCCAAACTGACCAAAGTTCCATATTTTATGACATTATGCTTGTTTATCAATACAGGGTAAACAAAGAGCAAGGGGGAACATATGGAGTTATGGTAGTTGTCTTCCTAAGTAACCGTTACATGAAATGCAGCCCTGCTTTCCCGGAGATGGCTGAACGCCTACCTGCCAATGGCAAATAGTGAATTATGTTAGTTAGTTATTATGTTATTATGTTAGTAATTATGTTAGTTAGTTAGTTAGACATGCTTGCATGTGTGCACAACTTTGCGTTCCCTATTAAACTGTCTTTATCTCAACCCATGAGTTTTCTCAGTTGTGCCCTTCCAACTCTCTCCTCTCATCCCACACAGAGGGATAGCTCTGTGGGCCTTAGCTGCTGACTGATGTTAACCTACCGTAGGACACCACTGATGTAATCTGTTGCTGGCATGACCCATTCCAAAATACCCAACAGGAAGCATCACCACCTGAAGTGTTTCTTGGGCTTTGCTGATGCCTGCTGCTTGTAGGGACTGAGTTGTCTCCCAGGCTACAATGTGGAAAACACTGTTGTAGTTCATTATCATCCACTGCACTCTGCTTGTAAAATGCTTTCATGTTATCTGCCCCTTTGGCATTCAGCCACATCTCTGCTGTACTGGAAATATGTATGGGTTCAGCTGTGCATATTCCGCCTGAATCTGCTTCTGTATAATAGTTACTTGCAGACAGCCCAGCTCATACAGCCTAAGCTGTGTCTGACATCCTACTTGAAAAAAGTAAGACCTGTGCCATAAAATGACATGTGATACTTATGTATCTGCCAAGTTCCCTATATGGAATTCATCACATGTTTTATTGAATGAAAAACTTTAAAAGGAAACAATTTATTTTCACAGAGAAATGGCTTCAGGAACCTATCATATTTGATCATAATATTTAATTTTTTTTTTTTTCTTAAATAACCTATTTTCTTGTGGTTTCTAGTAGATGCACCTTCTTGCATGTGTGCTATAAACCAACACATTTATCTGTGCTATTTTTCCGGTCTCAAAAAGAAAGAGGAAAGCATTGCAGGCATTTAAACTTTGAAATTTGATTTCACCTTTCAAGCTAAAAATATTGAAGATAGTTATAATGACCTTAGGGTCTGTTACTGCTATATAATTTGAGGAAGTTTCAATATAAAAACTTTAGGAAGTTAATTTAAGCACATGGAGAATGGAGAAGCTTTTCGATTGAATTAAAATTGTGTGCCCCTTGCATCTTGTTCTGGAAAATTATGCAAGAAGAGAAAAGGCTGATGTTATAAAGAATGCAGAAATATCTTTAAAACATTCTCACAGTGTCTAGACCTTTTCTAAAATGCTTGTTACAAGGTCTCCCACTGTCCATCCCACTGAAGTCAATAGGAGAGCCTTTTCCATTGCCCTTTCCAGGTTCAGAATTCAGGCCAACAATGAAGACATCTGAAAAAAACACCCCAGTGTTTTCAGCTGACCAAAAAGTCAGAAATTCTCACAAGGGAGGTTGTTCTTCAGAGGTTTTCTGCTCAGTGTTATAGATCCAGAAGTAACTGAAAATAGCTCAGATAAGCTTTTGCTAGAATTCAAATTCTTGAGAAAATTTTTATAGTCTTTGAAGCTTTTGCACTTCTATCACCATTAGTTACAGAGGTATATCTATTCCATATACATATATGAATGCTGTTCTGTTTAGTATAATTTGATTTGATGCACATAAAAAATACTTTAAAGAATTATTCTTTAGCAAGGGTAGAGTTTTGTTTGTTTGTTTGTTTTCCCCTTTCCTTTTCCTTGTTGCCTGTAAAAGTTTATTTCTTCAGTAGACTGGCTTTTGTGTCTGTGATTAATTTCCCCTTTCATATTTCTTTTATATTTCATTTTGTGGCTCAGTACACATAAACTTTTAAGAAGTCTGTTCCAGTTCTTGAAAATGGCTTCATTTTTGTATTCATCATGTTAAAACAACTATACAGTGTAATCTGGATGATTATATACCCTTTTAAACATGACCTATTGAGATAAACTGGGACATTTAGGAAATTATTTGAACTTCTTCATTGCTTTGTTCGCTTATCTGGTTCCACGACTATTTTTTCATGTATGTGTGAGAAATCTGTGCATACCAGATACTGTATAGTCATCCAGATGTTCATTTCCTTGTAGGTCTCCGTTCCACCAAGATTTATTACATTTGTGATTGGCCTTTTCAAGATTATCTCCTTCACTTACTACTGCTTACTCTGCTCCCTGTAGTGAAATAGCTGATACTTCAAAATCTGAAGAGAACAAGGAGGAGACACAGAAATCCCTGATTCCAGGATGGCTATGGAAGCAAATTGTTTATCTTTTGATTTGTCAATTCCAGTTTCAATTTATTCTTCTGATGACTGTGCAAATATTGTTATACACACCACAGAAAAGTATTTGTTCAACAATAAATTCTTAGTATAAATTTTCTATCCTAACTTCTCTACTAGACATTGAGTCTGTATGAAAGGTGAACCAGTGTCCTGGATGAATGGTCAGGGCAAAGAAAAGAGCATGGTGCTCATTGAGGCTAACACCTGAGTGAACAACCAGCTATTCTCTTCTCAAAGCCTTTTGGTTCAATGCATTGGTTGTTAAAGGCAAAGCAAATAAATAGATCTCCAACTCCGGTTAGAATTGACAATTTAAAGTTCCTCTACAATATAGCAAATCTGGATTCACAAAAAAATTACTGCCCGACTATTTGACCATAAAATTCTATGGAAAGCACAAGGTTTTAATCTCTGACGTTACAGTCATTCACAACCTTTGGCCTTTTTTTAATGTGGCTGAAATTTTAAAAGCAGAATAAACTAGTTTTAGACTGTGCTTTTGCCAAGTGGAGTCATACCTTCCCCAGTCCTATCTGTACAACTGACTCCTTTTGTTAGCGCTTGTGTGACCATTAGTCAGCTACTGAAACAGAATTTAATAAAATGACCTATTTTCAGCCAACAACATCAGTGATCTGGCACAAAAGGTATTGCAGAAATTTGACTTGAAGCTATGGGGAGATAAGGACTATTCCTTTTGGTGGAAGCTGAGCTTTAGAAGGACTTACATTCTGCTAGTGATATTGCAGCCTAACTATGGATTTTTCTTAGTAATGTTTTTTATTTTTATTTGGTACTAAAGTTTGGGGTTTTTTTCCTCTTAGGAAAACAAGCTGTTTTTTTCTCTGATCGTAATTTTTTTCTACTCTCCACTACATCCCTTTTTCTTCCTATTGCAGTGATCTGAGTGCTGTCTTTACTGTAATATCACCAGCATCTTCCTTCCTAATCTTGCTAAAATTGCCTTTCTGCACAATACTACAAAGTGGCTGCAATGCAATACACCTAAGTGATGCATCCTTAAATTTGTTTTATACTTTGTGAATTTGGACACACACAGATTGTTAAGGTAAAGATTTGGTTGTCATAGCATTAAAACGTGCCTTCGGGATTCAGGCTTACTGAGAGCAATTTATATTGCATGTTTCAGTCACCAAAATGAATTTGTGCCACAAAAAACAACACAGGACTTTTCTCTGCATCCTCGTCTTAACCACATAATCTGGAAGAAAGCTAGTAGAAGCACTTCCATATGGAAAAAAGATATCTGCAGCCAAAACAAGTTGTTCAGCTTATTAGAATCTGTATGAATATAGTTTGTGGAAAATTTGGCATGTCTGAATGTTATTTTCTAAAGAAATGATTAAACATTGATCATATTTCTCATTTAAATGAGATTTTGAACAAATGACAAAATATTTTGAGTCTGAGGGCAATAAATATTTTTACTATGTGAAAATTTGGATTGTTGTGACAATTTCCAAGTTTGGTGAATGGCAGCATTCTAAAGCTACTAAAAGCAAGAAATAATAATTAAAAGCCCAAATATACCAAACTCCAAATTAGAAATTTAACTTGCAGAAAAACATTTATGCAATGGGTAATTAGTTTTACTCTTACTGTCAAAGTACAAAAGATTTTGAAAATATTTGAGTTATACTTAAATCAAGCAAGTATAAACTGTATGTTAAGCAACACATATAGCCTATATTCATGGCTGTCATGAAGGAACCTGTGAGGTGTGTCTTTGTTTCTGTGCACAGTGAAAGTGCATCTTGCTGGACTGATTTATTCAAACTACATTGAGCAGGAGTTCTACAATATATGAAGAAAGAATATATTTTGATTACCATTCAGCTAAATCTGTTCATGGGCCTTCTGCCTTTGAATAGAAGAGATTGCAGCTGGGAGCTGTGGATGTTTCCCCCCTTATACAGAACTTCATATATTTAGTGTCCCAGTTTTGTTCTCTAGAATGAAGGTGCCAATTTCTAAAATCACCATCTTTATCTTTCCACTCTGCTCAGCCCTTTCCTACTCTACTTAGCACTTTCTAGGCCATACCTGGGTACTGTGTTCAGTTTTGGTCCCAAGAATTCAAGACATGGACACACTGGAAAAGGTCCAAAGGAGGCCATGAAGATGATCAAAGAACTACCTTGTGAGGAAGACTGAAGAAGCTAGATCACCTCCCCCTGGAGAAGAGAAAGCTCGGGGACATCTCATTACAGTATCCTAGTGGCTAAAGGGAAGCTACAAAGAGGACAGGGGCTCTCTCTTAACAAGGAGCCACATGGAGAAGACAAGGGGCAACGAGTACAAGTTGCACTGGGAAACGTTTCATTGCGATAAAAAAAAGTTTTTTTTCCAATGACAACAATCATTCACTGCAACAACCTCCCCAGGGATGTGGTAGAGACCCCACGATTTCAAGTATTCAAGATGTGATTGGACAGAATGCTAGATGATCTTGTCTAGGCTTCCTTTCCCATAAAAGGTTAAACGAGATGATCCTTCAAGACCCCTTCCAGCCTGGCTTGTTCTATGATTTTACAATCTATATATCTTCCACTTGCAAAGACAAGTATGAATCTTGTATTCAGTATCCTGCTTCTTACCCATCACTACATAAAATTAACTGTTCCCTTTTTAGTTTTAACTATTTAACTATTTTTTAAGTTACTGGTTATTAAAGTAACAGCCTATATAAAAATATTTTACTGATATAAAGTAAATTATGTCAAAGAACGGAACATTCAGTGCACAATAGCTGAATAGCTAGAACCTAGTATGCAAATTCTTCAGGATGAAAATTTATTTCTGATGAAAACTAAGCTGAGGACTGAGTTTGGAAACCTTTGCCATGATTAAATCTTGGCCAACCACAGTCTACTAGAAATAGCAATGTTTGTGACCACTTGATTCTCATTCAAGGTACGTATTGCAGCTCTTCTATCATGTCAGAACAGGCTTTTCATCAGATGATCCAGGACTTTCTGTCTGGCAGAGACTATTTTAATATTTTAGCAAATGTTTCTGGCATATGCAGTATCAATCAAGGCACATCTTCTCTTTTCACAACTTGTTTTTAGCTTAAGACTATCAGGCAGTTCGTGCTTACTGCCAGTTACCTAAACAACACTTCCACTCTGCCATGAAAAGTAATTATGGCAACCCTGTACAACAAGACTAATTTTGTCTGTCTATAAAATGTTTCTCATGGTATACAATTTCTGTGGTATTTTGACAGGCCAGACTTATGTATATATAAATATTTGTGGTTGCTAGGCTACAAAATATATTTATTTTAGACCTTGAATAATGTTATTTTGAGGCAGAATAAGTTGCTTTTTTAGACCTCATAGTGAGAAAGGTTTACAGATTAACGTATGCTTCTCTGTCATTTCCAATGCAAGTCTTTCACGGAATGAAAATTGCTGAGCAAGTGTGGCCTGTTATCCTACGGTGGCTTCCCTCTCTTTTTTACTACTTTGTCTACCATGTGGTTTGTTTTATGTAACAGAATCAAATAGCCTATAATTTCATACAGAACTGAGCCATGTAAACTAAAAAGTAAAACGCCTATGGTCTACTGTCAAGAAAAGAATAAAACTGTACCTTCAAGAACAGAGAACTTTGTTGATGAAGTATACCTGAGTCTGCCTCTTTACCTTCTCTGTTTTGTTATCAACGTATTGCCTGAACTCTCTCAGTCTTTCCTTTTGTGAGAAAACTTTCTGTCACCAGGTGGTGAAGAATGATGGAAGGATTGCTCGATCCCTGGCGGTGTTCAAGGCCAGGGTGGACAGAGCCTTGGGTGACAGGGTTTAGCATGACATGTCCCTGCCCGTGGCAGGGGGGTTGGAACTAGATGATCTTAAGGTCCTTTCCAACCCTCATTATTCTATGATTCTACGACCATGAAGTTCACCTTCAACAGACATGAAAATAGCTGACTAAGCCTCTCTTTATTCAGTACACAGCAGACATGAACTCATAGTTACTTGCTGTTTCCTGTTTAGCCTTTTCGTGCTCATCTAAAAGCACTTACAAAAAATATGCCTGTTTCCAAGCGAAGCAGTCTCCCAGTTTAGAATGCCTTTGTTGTAGGATCAGTCTAATCAATTTCTACTGCCTCTGAAGGCCTCAGGATGATAGATCTAGCCACAGCACCACCACCTTCTGGATCCTAGTATAATATCCTCTTTGAGATATAGCTTTCTGACACGCTTGAAAACATTTTGATGGGCTGCAATAGACCTGACCCTAAGGAAAATGCTGATAGTAACATGCATTTGAGCTGGTATGTACGGTTTGGGTCTTCATTTTTCAACGCGTGCAGGACCTTTGTGGATAAAAACACTTTATTTTCCCATGTATTCTACTTCTATTTACTCCCTTTTAGGATTCTGGACAATCCTAAAAATCAAATCTTGTATGCTAATGAGGACTGCAGTATGATTGTGTTATTTGTTATCTCTGGCCAATATATAAGTATTTACTTTGGGACAAAAGGAATCACAGTCCAGAAAAGAACTTTTTACACATTTGTTCCATGCTATAACAGTGTCTAGCGCAAAATCCTTTTCTGTGATTATTGCTCTTAGGTGTTATGGCACATAGGTAATACATAAAATGTTTCAGTCCAGCTCTTGCCATGACTCACAATACTGTCAGGAAAGTTTTGAACTTATGCAGTATCAAGCCAACAGGTTTATCACTTCCAACACTTAAAAAAGAGACAATACTTTTTCTTCTTTTTCAAGATGTGAACACTATTTCTCCCATATCCTTAAGCCCTCAGGAAGCTCTGAGTGCTTTGGTTCCTCTGTGCTTCAGCACTGCAAGGTAATTCTAAGTAGAAAGAATGGAGACCTTTTGCTATTGAAATGTGTACTTGAGAATACTTTAGCTGTGAGTGAAGAAATGTACTGCGTGTGTTCTGATCTACCCTTAATTTATCATTTTAGAAAAAAATTTAAGAATTACTCGCACCTTTTTCCCTTTCTTTTGTACCTTAAATGAGAAGAGATACCACCCTCCCTGTCCCCCCCAACCTCTATCTGAGTGAGGAGCTGGATAAAGATAAATGCAAATAATAAACTGTTCAGTTGCAGATTTAGTTCTAGATTGCAACAAGTTGGATTCTCCAAACACATAACAGGAATAGGCTCTTGGCTGTGTAAAATCAGTCAGTGAGAAATCCAACAGATCCTGGGGGCAAGCCACATATCACATCTGGCTAGAATTCAGAAACTGGCAGAGTTTCACTGCTTTGGGAAATTTAAAGTGAATGTGAGGTTCAACTTCATCAACAATTCTAGTTACTGCTTGGGAAATGGAAATAGTACATATGTCTAGCATTTACAGTCCTGTACCAAAGCCTGTAAATCAAGAAGCAAAGCACTGGTAGTTTTCACTGAGTATTTGGTTTCAATACAGCCTATTTCTGGATCCCTTCATTTTTCTCCTAAAAATGGTGATTGTAAGTACAAAGTAGTTTATGTAATGTTAAATAGTGTATATTCACACATCAGATTGATCACAATACTGTTTTAAAACACATTTGAAATCGTGAGGTTCGCAATTTAAATGTTATTAAAAAAAAGAGGTGGATTTACAGTGAGTTTTTTGGTTTTTTTTCTTTTTTTTTTTAATTAAGCATCTAGCAATAGAATGTTCTATACATGAAGTAATAAAACTCACTCAATAAAACTGCTTTACTAACTTCTTATATGATAGCTTGTTTTGAATAGCAGTTTTTACAATATAAAGCTGTTACTGAAAATATTGTCATACTATAGAAATTCACATCAAACTGATCTTCATCAGAAAAGCTGCCTGTTAAACTCAGCTGAAAAATACACAGCAGTACCCATTGTCTGTCACTTTCACCGCCTACCTAACTGAATGCTCTGCTCTCATAAATTCTTTCTGGATATCTCTCTTCTCTCACACTGCTTGCATTTGTATTGTAGCTCCTGTTCTTTCCTTTCTTCCCTAACTTCAGATCACCCATTATGTGTTTTTCTTACGCTCCATGGGTGAAGGTCCAGTTTCCATTTCTCCATAGCTGAAACTTTTACTTGGAATTTGATCACTGTTTTTGCACCTTCTCTATTTCATGTAACTTTCCCTGTGAGATTTTTGAACACCGCAATATTTTCCAATTGCTTATCATGTTCATAGTCACTTTTTTATTGTGGAGGAGATATACTGCAGCTTTCTGAATTCTTACTACTAGCCAGGGAAGGTGTGGGTCAGATTCTCAGTCTTCATCTTAGTTTTTCAGTGTATTTTGACTGAAAATTTCATTTTTATGTAGCTTGGAAACATTTTTCTCAACTAGCAATTTGTCTCCATCTCAGCCATGTCAATGGAAAACTGAGGCACATATTCGTGACCTAACGCTGGGTGTTGTTTTCTACTTATATTTTTAAGGAGGTTGTAGTGAGGTGGAGGTTGGTCTCTTCTAATTAGCAAGTGATAGGACAAGAGGTAATCACCTCAAGTTGCACCGGGGAAGGTTTAGGTAGATATTAAGAAAAATTTCTTCACCAAAAAGGTTGTCAAGCATGGAAACAGGCTTCCCAGGAAAGCGGTTGAGTCACCACCTCTGGAGGTATTTAAGTACATGTAGATGTGATGCTTAGGGCATGGTTTGGTAGCAGAATTGTCAGTGTTATGTTAGCAGTTGGACTCAATGATCTTAAAGGTCTTTTCCAGTCTAAATGAGTCTATGATTCTACAGATATTGCAATGAAACGGGGAACAAGAATTGTTAGAATAGGAAACCAAGATTCCATAAATTCTTGGTTTGGGGAGACTTTTTAAAGAATAAGTTTGTGGTGTCACAGCTTTTCAAAAGTTTTCACATCATTCAGTTACCTATTATATATTCAGATGATCTACTGCTATTAATAGCCACCTGTGTGGTTCCCCTTACTGCACATAGACCTCACTGTACTAGTATTCTTAAGATCTTAGATTGATTTCAATATTGAAAAAAAACCCAATGCTTTTGTAAGGTGTAAGATCATATCTATACATACATACACAAATTCTATTTTCTTCAGATATGAGGCATTAAAAAGATTTCCTGTAGATCACTGTCTGAGTTTCCTCTTCGCATGTTTTGGCATTGATATGGTTCTATAGGTGCTTCTCTGCTGACTGACCTCACCTGGGTTGGAGCAGTCCCAGGCACACCTACAGGTTGGGCAGAGAAGTGATTCAGAAAAGTCCTGCAGAGAAGGACTTGGGGGTGTTGGCCGATGAGAAACTTAACATGAGCCGACTTCAGTGTGTGTTTGCAGCCCAGAAAGCCAACCGTATCCTGGGCTGCACCAAAATAAGCATGACCAACAGGTCAAAGGAGGTGATTCTACCCCTCTACTCTGCTCTCTCAAGACCTCACTTGGAGTATTGTGTGCAGTTCTGGTGTCCTCAACATAAGAAGGACACGGAGGTGTTGGAGCAAGTCCAGAGGAGGGCCATGAGAATGATCAGGGGACTGGAGCACCTCCTGTATGAAGACAGGCTAAGAAAGTTCAGGCTGTTCGACCTGGAGAAGGGAAAGCTCCATGGAGTCCTCATAGCAGCTTTCCAGTATCTGAAGGGGGCCTACAAGGATGATGAGGAGGGACTCTTCATTAGGGACTGTAGCGACAGGACAAAGGGGAATGGGTTTAGATTTAAACAGGGGAAGTTTAGGCTGGATATAAGGAAGAAGTTCTCTACTGTGAGGGTGGTGAGGCACTGGAATGGCTTGCCCAACAAAGTGGTGAATGCTCCATCCCTAGCAGTGTTCAAGGCCAGGTTGGACAGAGTCTTGGGTGACATGATATAGGGTGAAGAGTCCCTGCCCATGGTGGGGGTGTTGGAGCTTCATGATCTTAAGGTCCTTTCCAACCCTAACTATTCTATGATTCTATAAACTTCAATCAGACTCTCATCCTCCTTCTCACCAATAACCCCCCTGATGATATAATTCATAAATATTTTAGGGGAAGTTTCAGTAGTGTTTTGGAAAAATTTTGATTGATTTTGATTTGACAGGAAAGCTATATGAATTCTGACCTTAATTTTCTCTGGAAATTTCCACCAGCTATGTTTTCTCAAGCCATTTACAAGGGCCTCAGTGATCCCCAGTGCCAAAGGCGACAGTTTTATGACTCTTACGAGAATGATAGTCTTATTATTGTTCCTTTCTGTGGCAAATAGATTATGCTGTGGTCTCCAGCAGCAGCAGAGCTTGTTTCTGAAGAATCTCTTAAACTTTCCCCTTATTTTTTCACTCTGCTGTGAAACAGAAACAATTGCCATTGAACAGCCACAGAAGTTGCCAGAGTGAAGGCAAATATGTAAAGTATATCCCTAAAAGCGCAAGAAACATACATGTACACCTAGAAGTATTCTCTTGTGATAAGACCAATACATGAGTTTGAATCTGTATCTGATTAAATTTTAGAACTTGAACCATGTATAATTAATAACATATGGTACTTCATCCTGATGACACATCCTATCTGTTTAAAAGCAATTTCTCAAGGAAAGATGATATTTACATTTTTCAGGCTTTTTTACTTCCTGTCTTTTATGAAGGATGGCAGTCCAAAATGATAATGCAGACTAAACTTCAAAGGAAAACAGTATTTTTAGCATGGAAATTTCTAATATGTAAATGAGATTGTTTGAAAATTAGGAATCTAGCAGCAAACACAGTTTCACTATATAAAATAAGTGTAGCACAGCTTAGAAATATGTTACTAAAAAGCATTCCTTAAATGTACACTTAGAATTATCACAGTATCACAGTATCACAGTATGTTAGAGATTGGAAGGGACCTCAAGAGATCATCTAGTCCAATCCCCCTGCCAGAGCAGGAACACCTAGATAAGGTTACACAGGAATGTGTCCAGGCGGGTTTTGAATGTCTCCAAAGAAGGAGACTCCACAACCTCCCTGGGCAGCCTGTTCCAGTGTTCTGTCACCCTCACTGAGAAGAAGTTTCTTCTCAAGTTTAAGTGGAACCTCTTGTGTTCCAGTTTATACCCATTACCCCTTGTCTTATCATAGTTTGCCATTGAGAAGAGCCTGGCTCCATCCTCATGACACTCCCCCTTTATATATTTATATACACTAATAAGGTCCCCCCGCAGTCTCCTCTTCTCCAAACTATAGAGACCCAGCTCCCTCAGCCTTTCCTCATAAGGGAGATGCTCCACTCCCTTAATCATCTTTGTCGCCCTGCGCTGGACTCTCTCCAGCAGGTCCCTGTCCTTCTTGAACTGAGGGGCCCAGAACTGGACACAATATTCCAGATGCGGTCTCACCAGGGCAGAGTAGAGGGGAAGGAGGACCTCTCTCGACCTACTGACCACCCCCCTTCTAATACACCCCAGGATGCCATTGGCCTTCCTGGCCACAAGGGCACAGTGTTGGCTCATGGTCATCCTGCTGTCCACTAGGACCCCCAGGTCCCTCTCCCCTACACTACTCTCTAACAGGTCGTTCCCCAACCTATACTGGAACCTGGGGTTGTTCCTGCCCAGATGCAGGACTCTACACTTTCCCTTGTTATATTTCATCAAGTTTCTCCCTGCCCAACTCTCCAGCCTGTCCAGGTCCCGCTGGATGGCAGCACAGCCTTCTGGCGTGTCAGCCACTCCTCCCAGCTTAGTGTCATCAGCAAACTTGCTGACAGTACACTCAATTCCCTCATCTAAATCATTGATGAATATATTAAATAATACTGGTCCCAATACTGACCCTTGAGGCACTCCACTAGATACAGGCCTCCAACTAGACTCCGCCCCATAGACTACAACTCTCTGGCTTCTCTCCTTCAGCCAGTTCGCAGTCCATCTCACTACCTGATCATCCAGGCCACACTTCCTCAATTTAGCTATGAGGATGCTGTGGGAGACTGTGTCAAATGCTTTGCTGAAGTCAAGGTAGACCACATCCACCGCTCTGCCATCATCCATCCACAATGTTATTTCCTCATAAAAGGCTAGGAGGTTGGTCAAGCATGACTTCCCCTTGGTAAAGCCATGTTGACTGCCCCTCATAACCCTCTTATCCTTGACATGCCTTAAGATGGCATCAAGGATAAGGTGTTCCATCACTTTCCCAGGGATGGAGGTGAGGCTGACCGGTCTATAGTTACCCGGGTCCTCCTTCTTGCCTTTTTTGAAGACTGGAGTGACATTTGCTTTCCTCCAGTCCTCAGGCACCTCTCCCGTTTCCCAAGACTTGGTAAAGATGATGGAGAGTGGTCTAGCAATGACTTCCGCCAGTTCCCTCAACACCCGCGGGTGCATCCCATCTGGACCCATGGATTTATGGATGTCCAGATTGCTCAACTGGTCCCTAACCCATTCCTCATCGACTAAGGC
Organism: Psittacula echo; assembly: GCF_963264785.1. Taxonomy (NCBI): domain Eukaryota; kingdom Metazoa; phylum Chordata; class Aves; order Psittaciformes; family Psittacidae; genus Psittacula; species Psittacula echo. The sequence continues at coordinate 45,021,296 of NC_137739.1, forward strand.
AAACCGCTCCAGTGACCTGACTTCATCTGAGGTCTCAGGAGTACAGGGTTCTTCAGGACTGCCTCCGGCAGAGTAGACTGACACAAAGAAGGCATTCAATAACTCTGCCATCTCTGTATCTTCTGTCACCAGGGCACCCATCCCATTCACCAGTGGGCCAACCTTGCCTCTGGTATTAGTTTTATCAGCTATGTATTTGAAAAAGCTCTTTCTGTTGTCCTTGACCCCTCTGGCCAGATTTAATTCTAAGGAGGCCTTAGCCATCCTAGCTGCCTTCCTACATCTTCTAGCAGCAGCCTTATATTCCTCCCGAGTGGCCAGCCCCTCCTTCCATGACCTATAAACTCTGCTCTTCCACTTGAGCATACCCAGCAGTTCCTTATTCAGCCACGCAGGTCTCCTGGCCCTCTTCCTTGACTTCCTACGTGTCGGGATGCTCAGCTCTTGAGCTTGGAATAAGCAATTCTTGAATGCCAGCCAACTATCTTGGGCCCCTTTACCTTCAAGCAGCCTTGCCCATGGGACTTCCCCTAGCAATTGCTTGAAAAGGCCAAAGTTTGCCCTGCTGAAGTCCAGGGTTGCAATTCTACTTGCTATTGTACTGGTCCTACCACACAAGATCCTGAATTCCACCATCTCGTGGTCGCTGCAACCAAGGCAGCCCTCAACCCTTACTGCTTCGACCAGACCCTCCTTGTTAGTGAGGATGAGATCCAGCAGCGCTCCTCTCCTGGTTGGCTCATCCACCATTTGCATGAGGAAGTTATCATCCATACACTGGAGGAACCTCCTGGACTGTGGCTGGGTTGCTGAGTAGTCCTTCCAGCAAACATCAGGGAAGTTAAAATCCCCCACGACGACCACGTCCTGTGACTGTGAGGCCGCTCTCAGCTGCTTGTAGAAGGCCTCATCAACTTCCTCACCCTGATCTGGTGGCCTGTAACAGACACCCACAACAGTATCGCCCCTGCCAGCCTGCCCCTTAATTCTCACCCACAGACTCTCAACTCGCTCATCCCCTGTTCCTGGACAGAGCTCAGTACATTGTAGCTGCTCTCGCACATAAAGAGCAACCCCACCACCCCGCCTAGCTGGCCTGTCTTTCCTGAAAAGGACATAGCCCTCCATGAGTATATTCCAGTCATGTGAGCTGTCCCACCATGTCTCTGTAATTGCCACCAGATCATAATCTCCTGACTTAACACAGGTCTCCAACTCCTCCTGCTTATTTCCCATGCTGCACGCATTGGTGTATAGGCATTTCAAGGAGGGAGCTGAGCTCACCAATTTCACCCTAGCATTATAGGAGGCCTCCCGGTCTTCATCAATCCTAGAGTGCTGCCCCACTGGGGCAAGCCCAGTTACAACCCCATCCCCCTTCGAATCTAGTTTAAAGCTCTCCAAATGAGCCCTGCTAATTCATGCCCCAGCATCCTTTTGCCTCTGTGAGTTAAACCTTTCCCACATGCCATCATCCAGACTGGAGCCTTATAAAACCAGCTGTTATCAAAGAACCCAAAGCCCTGCCTGAAGCACCAGTCTCGTAGCCAATTGTTTACGGACTGAATTTTCCCATACAATCCCACATCATCACCGGAAGATGGAAGAAGCGAGGAGAAGATCACTTGAGCCCCAGACTCTTTCACCATCCGCCCCAAGGCCCTGTAGTCTTTCTTCATCCCCCTCAGACTGCGGGAAGCAGCTTCCCCCCCACCTGTCTGGAAAACCAGCAGCGGGTAGTAGTCTGTCGGGTGCACCAGGCTGGGGAGCACCTTGGTGATATCCCTGATCCGGGCTCCAGGCAGACTACACACTTCCCTATGATGAGGGTCAACTCTGCATATCGGGCCCTCTGTTCCTCTCAGAAGGGAATCGCCTACGACAATGACTTTTCTTTCTTTCTTGTCAGAGGCAGTCTTGAGGTGCGAAGTCGACCGCCTTTTCCTATGTGACCTTGTAGTTTGGCCTTGCACCACATCCTCACTTACCTCTCCATCAAGATCCAGGGCCTCAAACCTATTACTGAGGGGCACCTGGGGAAGCAGGGCAGGAAGGGAGGAAGGTTGCCCACGGTTCCGAACTGGAACTCGCTTCCAGCCCTCATCGTCTTTTTGGTCCCTTACCTCTGCGCAACAGCTACAGAGCAGGGGCTGTCTCGGGTCATCCCCCTCTGTCTGAGAGGACAGGGGGTCCATCCCCTTGTGGGGGGTATCTCCCTGGAACCGTTCCTGCTGACATGCTAGGGAGTTACTCCACCAGTCGATCTCCCTTTCACAGTCCCTGATGGTCCTCAGCGTCTCAACCTCCTCCTTAAGTTCTGCCACCAATCTAAGCAGATCTTCTACTTGCTCACACCTCACACAGGTGGAGTGCTGGCCTCCCTCCCTCGGCAGCAGCAGGCTCTGGCACTCCCTGCAGCCAGAGACCTGAACAGCCACGGTTTGGGACGGGATCTCTGTCTGAGTTGCTACAGTCTCCTTACTGCAAGCTCTCCTTCTGGAGGCGACCATATTGGTCAGCAGTCTGGGACACCAGCAACAGGATCCACTACACGACCTGCTTGTTCCTCCCTGCGCCCGGCGGTCAGCGACCGGTCGCTGCCCCCCAAAGGCTCTTTCAAGGCAAGGGGCAGGGGTGCGGTCGCCGTTACCGCGGGAACGCCCCCTGCCACGTCAGCCGCTCTCTCGCAAGGGCTGCTGGGGCTTCGGGGATCGGGAGATGTCGGGAATCGCGATGTCTCTGCGCTGTCCCCTCTGATTTTCCTAATCTCTGCTGAACCTCGTAGTTTCTGAAGCGTGCCGGCTCCGGCTCTAGCTGTGCTAGCTCCGATCAGCTGACTGACTGTATTAGTAGTGAATTTTCTCATTAACAAATGCATTCTGATGTGTTTGCTTTTAAAATACATCTTAGGAAATCTATATAAATGAACAGAAATTATCAAATGTGTATTCCATTAAAAAAATACCATATGGCTAGTCATTTTCTGTGTTACAAAATGAGAAACTGAAGAGGAAGGGGCCTGTATTTCCTTTAAAATTTAACTTCCATTAAAATTAATGATAAGCATACCTTAAAAAAAGATAGTATCTCAAGTTTAGGATTACATCCTGGTTTTGTACTCCTTAGAGGTGGATCGTTTAAGGAGTAACACATAATTCCTCAGTACCTTATTACCCCTCAGAATCTGTTAGGAAAGTTGACGTGTTTTCTTACAGAATTTAGCTCAGGTTTAGGAATATAAAATTCAAGGTAACTGTGTATTCTTATCTGCGTAATTTGTTTCAATTTGTCAGATCCTGGTCACTGTATGCTTTGTTTCAATTGACAGGTTACCAGCAGTAAATCACTTTTGCAATTTGTTAAATCAAATGTTTTATAAGAGGCATTGCTATATTATACTGCTAAAATCTTCCTTAGTCGCTACATACAATGTCAAGTTCCATCACCATATCATCTCTATAAACCAAAGCAATATATAAGGCATCCACACTTAACCTACTACCTATCTTAAAATACATGTTTAACCATATACAGAGGATCTGCTTTACTGGGACCACTAGGAATAGAGGTCCTGTTGCCTGTATGGTCTTGGATACTCTTGTAATGCAGAGGAGCCACATTGTGATGGAAACTAATGAGAATTTACATCTAAAAAAATAGTGTTCATATTTTGTTAAGTGATGTTACTAATGAACTCACATTACAATGCATACTATGTAATGGACTGCAATATTCCTGATACAGCATAGCCTTTGATGACAGAAGACTCTAAGATAAGGCAGTAAACTCCTGCACAGTATGCATATCTTTTCATCGGCTTGCAGTGAAAAATGTCAGATAAGATGCTGTTATGAAAGAGCTGATTAAGGGAAGGAAAATATTCTCTTTTTTCAATTTTAATACACAAAACTGTGCTCTGTTCCTTCTATGCTTCTAGAAGCTCTTGTCCTGCAAACAAATATATGGAAAACTTTTCTTTTTTGTGAGCTGAAATTATTTTAATGGTGCAGATATGGAATGTATGAGCCAGTCTTTTTAAATATTTGTGGAACCTGGGTGTCATTGAATCTCAGCTGTTGGAGAATGGAATATTTTATGTCTAATGCCCTTCTGAAAGTTGTATTATACATGTTTTCATCAATACATCCAAACTACTATAAAGCGAACAAACAAGCCAACCAAACCTTAGCAAACAATCTTGCTATATTGTGTGGGCAAATGAAAAAGAAAAACAAATATAACTTTTAGAAAGCTGTGGTCCAGGAGGGATAAGTTGGGGGAAAGAACAGACTTCACAATTGCATGTGGTAAAGGCACCGATAGCTGTGATTTTTGCACTCTAACTTAGTTTTTAAATCTCCTTTTTAGATCCAATATTTCTGTGGATACATTTTCAACTTTAAAATGTTTGTGCAGTTAATGTAGTTCAATTAATAATTTAACATGTGAGAGAAAACATTTGAAAATGGAAAACTATAGGATTTCAAAGTTTTTCATCCTGTCTGTGTCAGTAAGCGTGGAGTGCTACTGGCACAGCACCTTTCTTTATTGGGCTAGGAAAGAAGGGAAATGGAAATGCTTACAGTACTCTGCAAAACTAGTATTTTTAAAAGAGACATTTCATGCTGAATTAAAACAGATAAAAAAAGATATATACTTTTAAACTGCTCTAAACCCCAAATTTTTCTCACTCATCTGCATCCTTGTTATACCAACTGATCTGAAAATACTTAATATTTTATTATATCATGGTCTGAGGGAGAAAAGAGAAGCTTCTCTTTCCTCATTTAGCTAGTTCAAACTCATCCCTTAGAAGTCTGATTCTTCTTCCAATAAGAGCCATAATAAAGTGTTTTACTATTCTGGGCTTTGAAACACACCTTAAGAACATAATTGGGTCCCGTAGATACTTGTACAGCTGATTAACATTTGTTGAACTTGGCCACTGATATTGGACAGGTTTTTACTTATTATCTTCACAACTACCAATACAGAGATAATTTTCTACATAAAATTATGTGAAGTACTAGTAAATACTTCAAACAGAGAAACATTACCCATTCTGCATAGAAATTGACATTGTTGCTTTAGGTAATTTTGATGTTAAAAATGACAGAAACTGACTTTTATAATGTCTGGAAAAAAAAATTCCAAGATGAAATCACAAGCTGAGGACCTAGTCTTCAAAAGCCTTCACAAGCCTTCACAAATCTGCAAAAGCAGAATGTGTGTGGGGAGAATATTCAGGCTAAATTGTGCACTGAAATCGGCAGACTCATGTCAATTGATGTTTAATGATATAACCACGATGATCCATGCCATTAAATCAAAATCAAAAACCAATTATAAAACCAAAAGAAAACAAAAAATTATCCAGAGACTGATCTGAGCTACCTTGACCATTCTTTAACCCCTATCATTGCAATTTTTCTCCCTAATGTTTAATCAGAACTTCCTTTGTTGCAACTTGTGTCTGTCTCCTATTGTCCTTTGCACTTCCAAAAGTTTGGTATGTCTTCTCTAGAACCTCCTACAAGACAACTGAAGGCAGTAGTAAGATTCCCCCTCTACCCTCTTTTCTTAAGACCGAAAAAAAGCAGGTCTCAGCTTTTTCCCATGTGACCTGGGTCTTGCTCCTCTTCTTCTTACTGCTCCTGGAGTGATCCTTCTGACCTGAAGTCCAGGATCAGGACAACATTTAACCAGTGCTGTGGCATGGATTTTAAACACATTTTTTAATTTGTTTAATATAGGAGTCAAACTACAGGCATTGCTGTTCCAATACTAAATTTAATAGTTTGGACTGAATATCATGATGATCTAAATGGAAAATACAGTAGTTTGAATTGCAGTACAACTGCATACTTTTTTGAGTAGTTTGAATACCAGTCAAGCTGTGAACTTCAAAGACTGAAATGTCATATCATTCTTTAATCATGCTGCATTCTTTGTCGATGAAGTGATAGAATATAACTGTAGAAAATATTTGCTGATCTGCAAAAGAGTGTGGTTTTGTTGCTAAATATGTTTTAGAAAACAGACTAGTAGATAAAAATGTTTACAACCTATGATGTAGTAAGCATATTGAGAGACAGTATGTATCTAAAACTAATAAAGCTTATTCTGCTTTCAGCTACTCCAGAAAAAACCTCAAAGTAACTTCTGTGATTCAGAAATTTAACTGAATTTATAACACTCCACATGAAGATCATAATATAGCCCAGACCTGCAACTGTATCTTTGCACATTATTTCAATTGTTATATTCAAATATTAATTGTGGTGATATATCTAAGATTCAGAAAAACCCTGAATTATTTCTCTTTATATCTGCAATATGTACTGAAAATAAATTAATCTAAGAATATAATGTTCATTATCAAGGCAGCACTAGAGTAAACCTGCGAAACACAAAATATTGTTTAAATGTCCATGTAAAAGTGGTAAAGTATGTGGAAGTAACAAATTCAATATGTATCCAGGCAGCATTTTTTTCAAAGTAACAGATAATATGTAACATAGCTAATACCTTAGTAGATTGTGCAAGTGTTGAGTAAAGAAGTACTTCACAGAAAATATTGCTAAAGTGGAGTTTGTTTGACTAAATATGGACAATCTTTCAACTTACAACAGTATTCCCACCAAATCAGTAAGAGAAGTTGATGTGGTCAATATGGGTCTGAATTGAAGCCCTGTTCTACCTGTGTCACTGGTTTGCTGGGTCACTAGAGCAAATTACTTCTTTTTTTGCTCCAGCTTTTCTCATCTCTAAAATTAAAAAAAAAACAAACAACAGCAACAACAACAAACCAAGCAAAAAAACCCCAAGCCAAACCAAACAAACACCCCCACCCCCCAAAACCAACAAAAAAAACCCCAAAACCCACCCAACCAAACCCAAAACCCTATATTTTTTGCAGTGGGCTTTGAGCTCTGTGGATGAAAAGTGCTATACAAGAGTTGAGTTTATAATTAATTTAGTGGTGCATACATACTTGGACTGGTGAAACAGCATCAGGCTATGCTGATTTTAGTAGTGATTAAAATTATAAGACGTATGTGATCTTGGTTTATATCTGTCAGCTGCAACATGTAGAAAGTGTCAGCAATTCTAATGACTTCAGTGATCTTGGCTAAGTCTTTCTGTGTTAGTTAATTTACTATCACTGTTTTTCTATCATTATGTTAGACTCAAAGAAGTGACTAGAATGATGACACTCAGAGGTAGCAGAGAGGCATTTTATAACTTACTCTTATAGGGGCTGAAAAAAAAGGCTGCATTGTGAAATGTCTCTGCTGATGAGTAACAAGTTATATTTGTAAATATTGTGAACCTATGTAACTATCCAGAACACAAATTATTTTAAAATATTACTTTTTATGAGAAAATTTTTGCTCTCTTAAAATAAAAGATATTCCCAGACTCTGGAATAGGAATACAGTACAAGGATTTTATTTTCTTGAAAATGAAGTAGTGCTAGATGATGCAGTATGGTTTTCCCTGTATACGTGTGATATAAGTAACATAAATGTTTATTTAGTAAAATGAGTTCTAACTCTATATATGAAGATGCACTATAATTCACCAAAAGTAGGAGAAAAGATTTTTTTAAGGGAAATAGAGAAACAAAAAACTCAGCATAAAAGCTATTGCACTACCAGATATGCCTGTCAATAGCAGTGTGTTACTCTTTCAATAAAAACTGCAATGTAAGCATACTACTGACACATATCACATTTGAAATAGGCTAAAATGAATGCAAGGAACAAAGTACCAAAAACTATGGCAATGCTGTATAATAAACTTGTACCCTGCAGCAAGAGATAATACAGGATGATATACCAGCTTTTTAATCCAGGTTGTTTTGGTTTTTTTTTTGAATATCATATAATTATTGGACTGGACAGGGTGATTGTAGGATTGACAGGTAGTATGCATATCTCTGTAGTTTTTTTCAGAGTGCTGATGTGTGTACATTCATGCTGATAAGAGTGGTGACAGAAATACAAAATCCCCAACCAGTTTGGTGAATGAAAGAAAGAGCTGGATAGCAAAGCTTCCTCTCTCTCTGCCCTTCTAGACACAGTATACTCTGCATCAAAAGGCAGAAAGAGCTTCTGTTCTCTTCACAGTTAGTCAAAATTCCTCTTCATTCACCTCAGACAAATGGCCATCAAGCAGGCATTTCAGCTTTACTTTCTGTAAACAGGAATGAGGTCTTCATAGCATCATCAATGTTCATTAAAGCCTTTTTTGAAGATCAGTCAGAAGTTCTCAGTGTTGGTCCTGTGAAATATATTCTCCCTGTAACAGCTGTGTTTGTGGTATGTATCTCACTATCTGCATATAAACCAATGCTTATGAACATTTAGAGAGGAATTTCTCAGCAAGAGATAAATCTTGTCAAATATCACGTAACTGATCTGAAAATGTTCATTAGCAGGCATGCAGCATTTGCTTTGGCACTCGTTTGTAGTGCATCCAAGCATTCTGGAACCGATATTCAGGCTTCTTGGCACAAAGGCACATATGCAATCCAGGTAGCAAATATATTTCTCCCAAAAGCCTGGCTTTAGATATATCAGGACCTGATAAATTTGTATTTGACCTTTTATGGACACACAGTCTTCCAGTGCAAATGTGAATGTGAGTTTTGTTCATATCAAATCTGGATACCTTAATCACCCACCCACCAACAATAAAAAAATATGTCCAAACAAGCAAAAAAACCCCTATCAAACTACAATAAGATTCAAGGTTAAAAGCTTCAAAGATGTTAAAAGTTTTCCAAGTTTGATCTGAAATTGATTTAACAGGGCTGTTTTCCATACTCCAATACGTTTGTATAGGTTTAGATGATCTGAAGTTAAAAAAAGAAAAGATTTGGGTTCAGACTCCCACTTCAGCCTGGGTTCAGATTTCACAGGCAAAATTCAAATTGCCCTGCCTATGGACTAACAGATGGAGTTAATTGCTACCATAGGCAACTACTTGCAAAACATACAAGATAGTATCCATTCCCATTTTTGTCTGAAACTACTACACGCAGCAGCAGAGGGGAAATTTTTACCTTCAGAAATTAGTAATAGTATTCATGAAAGTAAAAAGGTTTCTTTCAACAGATAGAAATGAAGTCTTAATATTACTTCATTAAAAGAAGTCTATGTCTGCTTTCATTTACACAGATGTTTTTTGAAGGTATTTCAAACAGACAAAATAGTTACCTGCTGTAAATATGGAAGCATACTTTGTTTAAAAAGAATTAGAACCAAGCTGGTATGCAGAATAAAGAAATTAATATGTGATCTATCTGTTTGATCTACATTATTCTTTGCCTTATACTTCCATGCATTGTAAAGGAAAAAGAAAATCCAAACAAACCCCAACCACAAACATTTTAGTTCACTGATAAGGAATACAAAGATAAGGAAATGAGTCAGTTTTTCTTTGGAGAAAAAAATAAGCCAAGCTACTATTTAATATTCCTTAGTATCTTGGTACTAAACTAATAGGCATTTTCAGAGATTAATTGTACTTCAGATAATTTACTTATGATATAATGCAAGGCAAAAAATGGTATATATCAAATACCAGATAATAACAGAGAGGACTCCAAATTTCTCCGTTTATTTGTATAAGAAACTGATTGCAGAGATGACACAGTTGCACTTAATGTTCAAGCCATGTGGAAACAGAGCAGTAACTCTTCCAAATTCTCGCTACTAGCAGTGTTCCTGCTTCCTCCAACTTCAGAGATCCACAGTTGCACGTTCCAATTTTCAGGCAGGGTGAAGCAGGTGAGAAAAACATCCCCTGTTTTTTCTTTCTGAAACCATAGACTTTGGGATTGTATGTAAAGGTGTACTGAGGTTTGGAGAATTAACTCTGTATTGTTTTCAGGTCTAATTAGTATCTTATCTGTATCGCATTGTCTTATGATTGCTACCTTATCTTGCTATTCTTTCTATAGCAAATATAAATAACATGTGAAAAAAAAAAAAAAAACAACCAACCCAACCAAACCAAACATGAAGAGAAGAAACATACAGTTACAAGCACTACATTAGATTAAAAAGCCAAGTCAGGAACTGCTAAATTGGTGTTTGCTTACGTACTGTTAAATCTCTCCCATGTGTGTGTCCTGTGTACTGAATGAGGCAGGGGTCCTGTGGGAAAACAAGATGAGGGTATGTAATTAAGAACTCAATCATAATGCATATACATATAACACTACATTGCACACACAATGTGTGGTTCATTTTCTTTCTCATCCTGTCCCTGCAGAGAAGATGAGAGGGAAAATGAACTACACATGACAGATGTTAGTAACATAAGTTAATGCATCCTTGGAAGGCAGTCAGATACTAAATTTGGTTAAAGGATGTCGCATGAACAGAACAAACAGAACAGAAAGGAATAGAATGAAATGGAATGGAACGGAATGGAATGGAATGGATTAGACCAGAGAATAGAGAAAAAAAAATGGAGAATAGAAAATAGAAAATCAGGAGAGGACAGGACAGAACAGGACAGGAGAGAAAACAGGTCAACTGACCCATATTGATTTTAAATATTTTTAAATAAATGTTCTAATATAAACCCAAGAACAATAACTTTCTAATAACAAGAAGGTGATAGATGGAGTTGGTTTTCTAGAGTGCTAAAGAAAAAATATAACATATACAAACAGTGAAATCCTATGGATAGGACAATTCTAATAATTTGTAATAGTAATTTGTAATACCCCTATGCAGTCTCTTACTTTCGTTATGAGTTATGGCTGCAATGAAATAGATCTTCATTCTTCATGATCCTTAGGGAAAAGCTCTAACATTAGATACTGTTCTTCTGCAGGTGATGTATATATTCCTTTTTCTTTCATGAAGACTGGATTAAAATGGTCTCACATGCAGAGATATATATTCAAATGACTAATGATTTCATTTGCTTCAGTTTTCTTCTAGAAATCTAATATTCATAAATGTGCTTTTCTTTAGTTTTAGAATACAAAGTTAATATACTAAAAATCAGTCTTTAAAAAATAATCTATTTTTCTTGCAGTTTACATTGAGTTTATTTATTTCTTTTAATTGTACTGAGAGTGTCTAAAAGCTTTTCTACCTGCATCTAGATAAAAATTTGGTGAATACTTTTAAATCTAGAATCATAGAGTTACAGAATTATTTAGGTTGGAAAAGACCCTTAAGATCATCAAGTCCAACCATTAACCTAATACTGCCAAATCCACCACTAAACTATGTTGTTGTGGCCCAAGTGCCAGACTTGTTGAGCCAAGCCTTGTTGAACCTCATTGATCTGCCTGTCCAGATCCCTCTGCAGAGCCTTCCTACCCTCAAAAAGATCACCACTCCCACCCAACTTGATTACACTGAGGATGCACTCGATCCCCTTGTCCAGATCATTTGTAAACATTAAACAGAGCTGGTTCCAATACTGAGCCCTGGAGAACGCCACTTGTGACTGCTTGTCAACTGATCGTAACTCCATTGATGACAGCTCTTTGGGACTAGCCATCCAGCCAGATTTTTACCCAGGAAAGAGTACACCCATTTAGGCCATGAGCAGGCAGATTCTTCAGGAGAATGCTGTGGGAAATGGTGCCAAAGGCTTTTCTAAAGTCTAAGTAGACAACATCCATTCAGCGGGTCACCTGGTCAAAGATGATCAGGTTAGTCCAGCAGGACCTGCCCCTCACAAACCCATGCTGACTGGGCATGATCCTGGTTGTCCTATATATGCCTTGTGCTAGCATCAGGATGATCTGCTCCATAATATTTCCCGGCACTGAGGTCAGACTGACAGGCCTGTAGTTCTCTGGATCCTCCTTCCAGGCTTGCTCATAGATGGATGCAGATTTGTTAACCTCCAGATAGATAGGACTAATCTGGTTAGACAGGACTGCTGATAAATGATTGAAAGTGGGTTGGTGAACACTTCTGCCACCTCCCTCAGTACCCTTGGGTGGATCCCATGTTGCGTGTCTAAGTGGTGTAGCAGGTTGCTAGCCATTTCACCTTGGATTATGGCAGCTTCATTCTTCTCATTGTCCCTCCCTGTCTTTCAGCTCAGGAGGGCTGGGTACCAAAAGAACCACTGATCTTACTATTAAAGACTGAAGTAAAAAAGACATTAAGTACCTCATCCTTTTCCTCATCCTTTGTCACTATGTTTTCCCCAAGCATCTAATAAAGCATGGAGATTCTCCTTTACCCCTCCTTTTGTTGCTAATATCTATAGATACGTATAATATATATATATAATAGAAATAAATCCAAGTTTAACAGACAGCATATTCTTGACTTTTATATGAAATAGTTGAAATAGCTGTCATATTAATAAAAATAACATTTTAATAAAAATATTAATTAAAATATTTAACTGTCATTGTATGTATTACATTGATAAAGAAATCCAGACATATACAGTCCATAATTCATCAGATATTTAAGTGTATATCTATTTGACATGGCACTGATGATTTAAATATGATCAGGATGAAGGAGCTAGAAGTTAGTTTACAACACATGATCTAAGGTCTGCTGAAATTTGATAAAAACACTCCCAGTGACTTTGATGGATTGTGGATCAAGCTTCGAGCTGAAGAACATCTTGCAACGGAAAGACCTCTTAAGGAAGCCAATTGCTTTCACTATGGAACTGGGAAATTTGTCAGGATTTTAGAGCAGCTACTACAATAAATGGTAAATAAGTAAAGTTGGGGGATTCAGGTGCTAAAAAAAAAATAATTCAAAGAAAGTCATTAGGTTTGATGCATTCATTGTGTGACAAGGCTGAAAATTAATTCAGCCTGTAATGTTTGACTATCATACAGACTTAAAGAATAATTATTTAAAGCCTGAAGTTGCATTAGATTTTAAAATATTTGATTCCTTTTCACAATTATAATTCTTCTCTAAATACAGACCTACTTGGCATACTGGTTGTGTATTTTATAGTTTTCAAATGAATTTTAAAAGCTTGCCTTTTCGGAGCAAAGACTCTAACCACCACACCAGGGAATCCCTGCCTGCCAGCCTCTCCATATGTTCCCTGCACTCATAAGCCCTCTTGGAGTAATACTTGCAGAACAAATGTAAATACAGCTCTAGACCAAGTTTTCTCTCAGATGAGCACACGTCAAAGACTAGTGCAGTGAAGAGACTTTTCCTTCATATATTGCTATCCAGCTTTGAATGCTGACTTCTATTTCTTCATTTAAATTTGACTATAGTTACTGCATAAGATTAAAAACAGATGCTACTGAAGGCAAAAAATTTGCCCCTTACACATTGTGATTTGCACATTATTCTGAGTGATCCTTTTAAGACAAGAACTAGTTTTTTACTTCCTTTTGTCAAGTAACACTTTGATACCAATGGATGTAGTACAGAAGGATGTGTGGCTATGTAGAGCAATGTATTACTCAATGTAGCTCAATCATGAAAATATCCTCATGGAAGAACTGCAAATGTCTGCTGTACTAGTGATCAGATACTCACATGAGATTTCCACTGAAATCAGAGGCTGTTCATATAGGCAGCTCCTCCTCAGGGTTATTCAGGTAATCATGAATTAATTCTGAGTAATTAGCTCTTATAATGAAGGGTTAGAAGGCAGCATACAGCATACTCATATGTTTTTTAAATACTGTACGGGTGATCCAGGGAATTGCAGAGGAGTAAACCTTTAAATTGTATCTGGTAAAAATGTTGACATGAAATTTCAAAACAGAATAATAAAGCATCTGGAAAATCCTCTAGTAAGAGTGATTAAACCGGTATGATATACGACAATGGAGAATCAATCTGTTCAATTTCTTTGAATGTACTAAAGGAGAAGGAAAGAGTAAATCAGTTGTTTTAATGCATTTAGTGCCTGAAAGTTATCTGACAACAGTGTCTTTTCCATGACAAGGTGGGTTACCATAAGCTACTAATAAAAACAGTCATGGGAAGAGATGCAAATGTTACTTTAAACTGTCTAATAGACAGGAAAAAAGAGAAGAGAATGACCACTTTAGTCAAAAAAATGATTTGTTGAATATATATATTAATGAATGGGCAACACAGCGATAGATGAAAATCAGCAGTGATACCATAAAGAAAAACAGCTAACACAGAAGGGAGACACCTTAAACGCTCATCCCACTCTCATGCTTCTAAATTAGTCATATCAGCTCAGGACATGAACCTCAGAATCACTGAGAACAACTCAATGAAGACTTCAGTTAAATGTGCATTTGCATTTGAAGAGCAAATGAAGTATTGGATGCATGAAAAAAGGGGTAGAGAATAATGTTAAACTATGTAATACCTTTATATACTCTGTGTTTTTTCTCCTATCTAAAATATTGTACACATATAGGCCAAATAATTTCTATGAATTTAGATAAAGACAATTTAGACAAAAAAAATAGAATTTGGACATGGCTAAGAATTGTGTGAAGGAGAATAGACAGATTTGGGCTTTTGTATTTTTGAAAGAGAAAACTTTTATATAATCAAGTTACATATCTCATTAAAGAGCATGGAGGAGACAGATTGAGGGTCTCTGTTTCATGATAAAGGACAGCAACATTCTTCAGAAGTGGGAAGAAGCAATTAAAACTCTTGCTCCAAAATAGTTTTATCGTTTAACATATAATTGTACTTCAGAACTTACTGCAAAGTATGTTACCGAGTCCAAAAAAACACTGATACTGAAAATTTGGCTGAAATTAAAATAAACAACAGGTGTAAAAAACCTAACAGATTGGTATGAGTTAAAATCTGTGCTCTTCAGCACTTGATCTGAATTCTAAACATTAGCGATTAGGATGTAGGAAATTACCTTACATCTGATTAATGCAGAGTATTATGCTTACCAGATGTCATTCATACTGTTCATACAGAAAGCTCAAAAGGCTCAGAAGACCTTTGAGCTTGGAACCCACTGGTGAGCTTCAGAGGGACACTGATTAGGGGTGGTAGGAATTATCATTTCCTGCTGAAGATAGAAGAGCATTGTGAAAAATGGGGGACACATCTTCAGGAGAATGTCTAGGATTCATCGGTATTCCTAAGAGTCCTATTCCTGACCTCAGAAACACCCCCTTGTATGGATATCTGCCACTGCAGAAGAAAAAAGTTTGTCATAATATTTAATTCCCAACTGTCTGCATGATGAAGCATTCAGTACTTTATTTGAAATCTGAATGTATAGAGGTGGAGGGGCAAATTTTATCTTATTCCCACTAGCAGAAAGCTTGTTTCAGTGAAGTTTTTGACTTCAGAATTTTCCTTTGGAAGTAGGTCGGGATCACAGATTGGTATCCAGAGCTGAGGCAGTGCCACCAGTTTGGACCGGTTGGCCATTGGATAGAAGTGGCTGTGAGATGGCACAGTGACACATACTGTATAATTCACATCGCATGTGTGGTGGAAGCCATGCTACCTGAGTCACAGGGACACATCCAATGGCTTGACAAGCTCCACCATTAAAATATGTTTCCTGGGAAGCAACTAATAGCCAGGAGCTCCTGTACAAAATACGGAAGTGTGGCCTGTGGTCAATCTTCTAAAGAACCTGGATACAAAACCATAAAAAAGGATCATATTCAGACCCTGACACCTCATGCTGGCTGCTCTTAGACCTTGACACAGAGGAAACAGAAATGTAAAGTATCTGATAATCTGTCTATATAACTCAATATGAATAAAAGTGATTCTACAAATGTATATGTTTGTTGTCAACGAAAAGTAAAGGGAGAAAAATCTTTTCATGTGACCTTTTGGAACAACTTAAGTTCTTATCACAGCAGCAATCTGTGAATACTATTGATGAGGCAGGTTACTGAGGAGTTACTTGTAAATAAATACTCGTGCACATACTGTATTGTAACTATGCCTTTGTTTATAAGCCTGGGTTCTAAGTTGGACATGTCCAATGCAGCATAAGAAAAAAATAGCACCATAACATCAGTAAGTATTATATAACTGTATTATCATTATCATCATTAAGTCATACTGAGCATGCTAATTTATCAGTATTAAAGTCTTGTTACTTGCTGCACAGAGTAAACAAGCGAAAACTAGTTATTGGAAAACAATGTTAGCCAATACAAACGGTAATGGAATACCTTTTAAGAATAGAGCATTTATGCCTAAATACTATGAAATAAAGATGGGTTTTTTTTTCCCCCATAATCATTGAAGCAACATTTCCAAAGCAAAATTACCTTTGGAATCTTTGGAATTAAAAACCTCAGTATTGGATGCAGAAATGCAGAAGACCTGTTAAGAAATATCATCAAGCATCACACCAAGATGAGAAGTTTGCGAGTATTGTGAAATGGGTGGCATTTTAGGCATTAGAAGCCAGAGCATGGGAGTGCTGGGCCCTCTGATAGGGAACAGCCTTTGGTTCCCTGTGTTGGCAGATGTAGGCTGGCTTTTAGCAGTTGATTTTACTTATGAAAGATTGTACATTAAAATGATTCTACAGGGCTGCTCTTCCCACAGGAGTGCATTGTGTGGCGTGTGGTATAAACTGAAAATAATAAAAGAGAAAAGATATATTTTTTGTACATGAGATACATGAGTTATTTTAAATCCACTTACTCATTTCATAGTGAATTTAAATGTTTTCCTGGTTTTCTTTCTCCTTTTGTTTTTTCCCTTCTACTTTGAAGAACTGTCTTCCCCTGTAGGCTGGCTGAAGGAAGAAGAGAGAGCTTGAGTCGATTGTCATTTTCATTAATGTGGGCTACGAAGTAGATGACAGAGCTAGAAGAAAGTATAATAACATATGACAGGCATGTATTGTTAGTATGAGACAATAAGAAAAAGCAAGTAGTGACTCTACTATTTTACTACATCCAGGTAGTTTAAAAGATAGAGGTACTGATAACGTTTATAGTTTAAAGCAGCTGAGCAGTAAAGGAAAAAGGTAAATGAAATAGCAGATAAAAATTTACTTGCAGTCTTAACAGAGCCAGAACTTCATAGACAGCCTTAACACTGTAGCTGCTAGATTTACAGGCTCAAAATCTGTAGCTGGGTATAAGAAAGACTAAGACTTAGGTGTTTATGTAATTATAGATGTTACTCTTGTGAACATGGTGACTGAAATTTTAGAAGCTATTTCAGATCGTGCAAGTTTTTCTCATTCTCCAGATAAAATTAACATTCTCACTTTTATTTATTTTAAAAATAACATAAAATATCCTTAGGGAATATAAAACATCAGTAGATATGAATGGATTTTTTTTTTTTTTTGTATCTTCTGTAGGACCTTGAGAACATTCAAAAGATTAAGACACAGAAGTCTAGAAATTTTTTACTTTTATGGTCTGTGAAGGAGAAAAATGACTGCTACAGCTGAACCCAGGACAGCTGTCAAATCTGAAAAGCTAAGAATATACCATTATGTCTAATTTTCTATCTTTTAATGAGCAATGTTTTACATTATCAGAATAGATGGAGTTACTGTCATTAGAAAACTTTCAGAATAAGAAGGACTGTATTACAGTAGTGAATCACACACAATTTGGATGCTAAACTCCCTGGAGTTTGAACAGGATCAGTGCTGGCATAAAAACAAACAAAAGCAATACTCGTGGAACTATTAGCATGCTAAACAAATGACGGACCACATCCAGTAATCCTTTTCAAATGAAATTCGGAACAACTGTTGTTGAGGTCCCTTCAGTGAATGTAGCACCATCTAAATACTGATAGAAAAGGATGAGCAGAAAACTGCCTGATTTTCAGCATTCATCCTAAAATACCAGGGTTCATTTACATAGAGAAATACATATTAAGCAATAGTGCATATATATGCAGCCCACTAGGTGTCCTAGATTTTCCTGCAGGCAACATGCATGGTTATACATTTATACCCTGTGCTGAATGTATTTTAAAGGAATAAAAATGTGTTATTTTACCACCAAGCAACCTGCAATAAAAACAAACAAGCAAAACAAAACAAAAAAACCAAACAAACAAAACCAAACAAAAATCAAATCCTAAATAAACAAAAATCTTACATAAAAGAAAGTCTTTGAAACAAACCTGTGTTAAGTAGTGTATTGTCTTTTGAAGCCTGTAAAGCCAAACTGTTGCTAAAAGTTGTAAATATTTCTCTTGGTGCAATAGAAATCCACCAGTGTAAAACTGACCTATAAGGAATCAGAGTCAGAGTTTTCCTTCCATATTTTGTGATCATTCACTTCCTGAAAGGTGAATGTAGAAATGTCACCAAAATATAGAGAGGCACTTTATTCAGCTAAGAAAAACAAGGGTGTGAATATCAGTTATTCAGTGTTTACAGTTGAAGGAAATCATATGAGTGTTAGGATGTTCCTCAGCAACTGGCTTACTTTTGACCAGTAAGCTTGGTGTTAGCAAGAAAAATTTAAAACAGACAATAAAATTCAGAATTAAATGCTAAGCAATCTTTTATGTATGGAGCTGATCAGCCTTTCTTGGAAGTCAAATAATTTGCAATTAAAAAAAATCAGTTTCTTTTTAAAGTTTCACTTATATCTTCAGATATTAGTTCTGGCATGTGACAATTTAAATGTGACTTATTTTTTCCAACATAGTTGCTTCTGTCATAACTGAAGTAAATTTTTTCCAATCAGAAAATAATTTACAAGTCTAGTAATATTACTTTTGTGAAATCTGAACAGAATTGCTTGATGGTTTTATCCACAAAAGCAGACAGTATGTCAGAGTGCATTAACAATCTACATCTTTATGAGAAGCTTAGACAAATCAATTGTTTCTTTTTGAAAAATGTAAACCTTTGCACAAGCAGCTAACCTAATTTGCATTAATGGATTTACTGGCAAAGATCTTTTCCTCTGGAAGTCTCATGAAATATGCTTAGTATTGAAATATATTTAGTAATGAAATATGAAATGTGTTTAGTATATTATAGGGTTTTTGAAACTAACCAAGCTTTTTGTAGATAGGTGACCTTAGTAGGACCATAGCAATAGTGACATAAAAAATACCAACATAGTTTAAAGTCCATACACTTCCATTTATTATCTGAAGAACAGTGTACACAAGAATGAGAACTGTCCAAATTTTACATCTGAGGTGAACTGAGGAAGAAACAAAAAACTATGCTAGGTGTTCTGTTGCCCTTGAAGTTGTCACAGTGAACTGTTGTGAAACATTCTCTTCCTTTTTTTATTTAGTGATGTTCCTATGTTTAGTTTCTATTATAAGAATAGCTTTTTAAAAAGTGGTCTTTTAATAGTACTGAATATTTAATAAGTATTAAAAATAAATAAACAAAAAATCCTAAGAATAGGTGAAGTAGTGTTAGGTATTAGCGAAAAACTTTAGATCCTTTTTTCAAGATCAGCTCACTGAGACGGAATCTGTACTTATAATTCAGTAAGGCAAGTATCAGACTGCAAGGCAGGTATTTTCAAAGGCACAAGTCACAAATACGTACTAACTCCTTGTATGCCTTAAAAAAATATCCCCATAGTCCTTTTTTGAAGCAGCAGCTCTTTCTCTTTCTCATGCGCAAAGCCATATGCCTATTCTTTTTACATCAAGATAAAAAAACCCTGCAGGCACAAAGCTTATGCTGTGATGGCCTTCTCCAGCTCTCATTGATTTCATTAGAAGTTGGATGAGGATTCCTGAGCACAACTAAGGCAGATATGTAGGAACAAATAACCAGGATTTTGCCCTAAAAAATATTTTTTTCTCTTACACTGGCAAATCCTATAGTTACTTCTAGAGCTTCATGTTCGTCAGTTATATAAGACTGACCAAAAGTATCACTTAGAAAAAATTAACTGTATTTCAGTATAAAGCCGAATGGTTTCACTTGATATTTGAATTAATCCTTTCTCAAACATGTAAATTTTATAGCTTACCATTTTACTTCGAAGGATTCCACCTTTATTTGACTGTCATTTGTCATGTAGATACAGTAGAGAAAGATTATTTATCTCGACAACAGGCTGATGACAAAACACCTATACTATGATTAATCTAATTTCTAGATTAGAAAGATCAGACTAGCACTTTCTACAGCTGGTGTCACTGTGACAGTTGTAGGTGTCTTAGTCTGCATTTCAGTGTCTTGCATTTTCTCCGAAAGAATGACTGAAGAGTTCTGATTTATAGAGCACCCATCAGTACTACATAAAACCAAAGAACAACAGTGACATGACCTACAGGATTTTTTATTGGAATATCCTACTATTGATATTTATTTGATTTTGATGGAAATTTCGTGCTGATCACAGCCTTGAAATTGACTTCATGTTTATAGAGACAGACTTATGTTTGTTCTTTTGTTTCCTAATCCTATAAACTTCAGAAATCTATGATTTGACTTTCTTTCAGAAGCTGGTTTTTTTTTTCCTCAGTTTTCAATGTACAAGTGTTTCAACATGTGAAGATTTCTTTAGAAAAAAGGACAAAACCCAGCAGTTTGAGTTGGCTAGCTAGCTAATTAGGGCTGCGGAAGAGTTTTTAGGAAGGCATATTTTAAAATGGAAAAGCTTGGAAAAAATGGAATTTAGAGTTGGGTTATATATATGAAGAAGGGAAAGCTGGAGTTAAGATACAATGCATGATATTTATTTTCTAAAGAGATTAAGGTCAATGAGGAATTATTAAGACAATTGAATAAGACCATTCTTCAACAGGAAATACTAACCATGTTAGTGTCTTATAGGCCTTACTAAGCCAATCACATACCAGTACAGATTGAACTTAAGTGTCATTCACAGCCAGTACAAGTGGTCAGGTAGAATTCAGATGGAATGGCATACAGAAATGCAACTTGGGGCAGGAGGCAGTATCACTTTTGCAGCCTGGATCTAATTCATCAGACAAGTCTATACAACTTCCTAGAGACAGTTTGTAAAGGAACACAGAAATGTTCTGCAACACTGTCTATGTTACAGCTGTGCCTGCTGATAGCTCACAACTGAATTAGACAAATACTGTGAGGTCTTCACACCAAACAGTTCAGACAAACAGCAGTTTGTGAAACCAAGAGAGTTGGATCAGGAAGGTGATTATATTCTTGAATCTTTGTTAGGATTACAATCTTTTCGTCACCGAGGACACTTTCATTGTTCATGGGCAGATATGTCAAACCAAAAAAAAGTGTGGGTTTCTTGTTTGTTTGGGTTTTTTTTGTTTGTTTGGTTTTTTTTTAATTGTCGTTTTGTGCACTCAAATGTACGGTAGTGCTTTGTTTAATCAGAGAGTAGTGTGACCCCTACCTTGTTAGATAATCTTTTGCTCTTACGGCCAGAAATTCAATGACTCAGTCAAAAACTTCAGGGTAAAATATCCAGAAAGGACAATTGCTTTTAATAATATATTAGGAGAAATTTTAAACATTTTACGCAGACAATAAATCCCACAGTAACTTATTTTTCCACAGTGATGCCTTATATACAACCTGTGTGGTCCAGAAAGGAAAAAGAAAGAAACTTTAGATTGCTATTGTTTCCATATTTTCCTGATGAAAAATGGCTTTGAGTGAAATAAGGTTTTTAAAGGCCTCTGATGTGAATTAAAGTGGAAGGTATTCAGCTGTATAAAATATGAATAGGTGAACAATCCAACAAGCAAAGCCTCAGAGCATCAGTACCCTTACAAATCACAATTTCAAAAATATGTTGAAGCATCCATTTAGCAATCAGAAGCATGTTCAACAACTCTTTTTGAGTTACCACAGCAAATAGAAGTTATTTAATTTTATAACTACAATATAGTAAATAAATAACACTTCTTTGTTTTCCTATGTTGCAACAGGTTCAAAAGTTCAGCTTCAGCCAATACATACTCATCATAGTGTGCAGATTATTATACTACTGACAGATGATGTTAGATATAAAATACTTTTAATGCATTTATTAAATACTGCATAAAGAATCCTGTAAGGGAGAATCAAAGTGAATCCATATGGTATTGTTTCTTTTATATATACAGTTTATATATATAGTTATATATGTACTTATAAACATGTTTTTCAAAGTCCCTCATTATTCCAATGAAAAAGCTAATTTGCAGATTGAACATTGGTCATCTGTAGTTGAAATTAGAAAAGTGTACTTCTTTGATAATATAAGGCTGACTAATGCTGAAAACAATGGCTAAATCAATTTGTACTAACTCAATTTTACATAACTCAGTCCTCAAATGTGTGATTTGTTAACAGCTATTTTTGTTTAAAGGAGAAAGACCTCTGGAATAAAAACCTCTCCTGTGTTTCTTTCTGTGTGACTCTGCCCTCACGAATAGTAGTTATAAAAGTGTTAAAGTGAGTAGAAAACTTTAATTTGGTAGTATGTTACACTTGTGCAGATGTTAACAAGTACAAAAGATGCAGGAGATGAGGAGCCAGCCACAGATACTATATATCCAAAAAAATTATCCAATATATCCACCTCCATTGCTCTTCACATCTTCTCTTTTTCTCAGTGGCTCACCAGACGGTGATGTTCTCAGCTCAAATATTCTCTATAAACTGGGAGAACATTTAGCTGATTTATGAGGCTTTTAGCTATTACATACTTACCTACTCAATAAAAGTACTTACATCATATGACACACAAGCTACCTCCACAATCCAAGAATCACTCTTAAAGTGACACATACATCAAATTGTAATGTGATTTCCTGTACCTAATATATCACTTAAGGGCAAATAACTGGCATTCCATTGCAGATATTTTTTATTTCTTCGTTAATTGTTCTTTCTATTCTCAGACAGCACTTTCTTACTCTTCTGGCTTTCTCTTACACATAAATATATTCTTTAGCATTAAAGAGAGCTAGAAGGTGAGAAGGGAGACAGAGATGGGTTGTGGGAGTGAAAGAAACACAGTGTAATTTTCTTAACATTGTATTTTGTTTCCAGGCTTGGAATTAAGTAGCAGTTGATGTGTAGTAAGAAGAAAATGGAGAATTTGAAAGAGATTTTTATGAAAATATGTGTCTTGCTTGCAGAATAGACCGGTATAACAGAACTACAAACCTTCAATTAACTGAGCATCAGAATATAACCAGATATATTTGATTTATAATAACATTATTTCTGACCAACATTGTCTATTAAGTGCACATTTCACTGTGCAAGAGGAAGTTGTATTATTTAGGTTATTACTTTTGGATACAAGTCCCAGTATAATTACAAGGTTCTAGAATAAAGAGAATATGGACGGAAAGAAAGTCGTAAAGGGAGAAGTAGATAATATTATCCTTATTTTGCATGAATTCTTAGGTAGGAGCCTGAGATAGCAAGTTCTGAGCAACTTTTGACAATATTATTAAGAATATAAATAGAGATTTTGACCATCCACTTCCTCAAAAACCATATTCTAGTCTGTAGACAACATTTCAGAATTTCTAATTTCTAATTTCTACCTCAATTGCACTCGAAACTGAAATATTTGAATTCTGGCTCATACAGTAGGTAGAGCTCACTATTTTAACTTTCTCTCATTATCACATCTTTTTTCCCTTTATGACCACAGGACTGCCATGTTCCAGGATCTCTCTGCCTCAATGACACTCAGCTTGTATGTGACAAGGTCTCAAAAAATTCCTTAAGCAGCAAAAATTACATTATTTGCAAACTTTTACATGATTTATCTTTGTTAGCTGAAAACTGGCCTACCTGTGCTGAAACAATGAAATTCAACATTCAATTGTTGTCCATAAAACAAAGAGAAAGTACTGCAACATAAATAAACCTCAGACTCCAACACTCTCATAGTTTTCATAAAGTTTCTGAGCTGCTTGTCTCCCTTCTATTGGTTGCCTGCTTACTCACACCTGAACTTGGCAGTCTATTAGCTAACAGAAGTATAATAGCTTTGCAGGGCCAACTATGAGTAAGCCACTCCAATTATATAAATACTTTCAATAGATAAATGCTAGTGAATTTATGATACCAACTTTGGACAGAAAATGGCTGAGCAGCAGACATGACAGACCTTGATTCAATCAGATCGTATAGACATTGTAAGCATGCTGTAGAAAATCTAAGGGTATTTTGTGAATGAATAATGGCCAAAAGGGAAGGATTTCTAATATCAAGGCTTACATTTTAGCCTCTGATGAAAGTAAACAAATAAAGCTTTTTCATAGTAGTTAAGTAGTAGTTTAAACTTCCTGTTGCAGCTGTAGATTGTTAACTACAGTATATGCTATTAAACCTCCACTAAAGATAAGTTCTCAGAGGAAAGTTCTAGAGAATATGAACATGAATCTCACGTCTGTAGAGATGTATAAAGGTTCCTCGTCTAGCCTTGTAATGCCATCCATCTAAGAGAAGGACACTCTTACAAAACCTATGACTTTGCTGTCACCATCCTAGCTATCTAGGCCGTGGCAGATAAACCTCAGGTGTAAAGGGTGGGGCCAGTTCTGTGCATGCTGCGCCTCACCTAAAAAATCCATTGCGCAGGCTGGAAGGGTTTACTCACACTTGCAAAGCCCTGTCAACAGGTGAGGGTCAAAACGACAGGTGACAAGGTGCATCGGAAGCTGCAGATCCAACTTTGCCTGTGGGCGGTTCAGGCCTTTGGTCACTCGAGCTTGATCCAGGAGATGACAATCTTGTGCGGAATCTTTCTGATTGCCTATGCAGCTTTTCTCCAGTCAGTTTTGCCTATTCCACTTGTCCTTAGTCATCGTGCTTGTAGTGAGTGTGGGTAATGCCCTTCCCAAATCTTCGCTTGTGAAGCCAAGTCATCAATATAAAACTAAGCGTAAAAGCCTTCTGTAGGAAAAGCTGACTTTTACCAGACGTTTTATAACCTTTAAAAATGTAGGCTCCTGCATATCACTGTCAGGTTTTCTTTCAGTGTGACATAGACCCAGTTGGATTTACTATGAGATCAGAATAATTATATGTTTAACTTTGGTCCATAGCATCAAGGATGCATCAAAATTTAGTTTCTTTAGTATTATACTAAGATATTTCTATGGCTAACAAACTTGAAAGGCTTGAGAATAAATATATCTGAAATAATTTATTTTCTAGATATTGTAACGCTGGTAAACAAAGACTACACTCACCCATATGATGCAAATGCAGAAGCTACGGCACAGACATCTGCAAAATATGTGAAAATGAAGGCTCATTAAACTGTGTTAGCATCAATAACCCTGACTTATGACAGTCTGCCCAAACATGGATTTCAATTATGCATTGAACATCTTGGTTAGTTATTGCTTGCTCCTTTTTGAGAGCATTTTCACTCACTACCACCTAATCAGTCTTCTAACCAAATTCAGGTACAATAAGCAGGCAAAATTTTCTTGATAACATAAAAAGTATTTTCTTGACATGAAACCTTTTTTGTTTGTGTGTGGCTTATTGAGATGGAGAAGAGAAGCTGCTTTTTTTGTTTTTCTCTCATTCTTCAGATTCTTCATAGCCTGGCTCCACCTCATCACCTGAAATTACTGTCAGTATATTAACACCTGCTTCTAGATAACCTTTTCAGATCTTCATTTTTTACTTAGTTAAATTTGAAGTAGGGACCTTATTCCTTTTCTTTTTCCTACTGTCTTAGCTTGAGAACAATCTGTGAAACTATTTTTCTGTCTGTCTACTATCAAAATGTCTTTTAAACTCTTTTACTATGGTATCTAAAAAAACATTAAGAAGAAAGACTGTCGTTGGGATGATTAACCGCTAAACAACCAGTATTACTATTTGTTTGTACTCTTCTTGCTGTCTTTTGCTCATCCCTGGAGTGTAAGCTTTATAGGGCAGGAATCTTTCTGTTTGCTATGCTCACTTACCTTATCTAGTGTACTGTAATACTACATTTTGAGTACAGTTCCCTTATAATGGAGACAGTAGTCTTATAAACAAGTACTGAGAATCAGCCTGAGTTTGTTAGATGAAATATGTTCTATTGTGGTCTACATGGAAAAATGGCCTTATATACCACAGCTGCACTGAGAGACAAGAAGGACAGACTAGTTTGCCGTAACTAGTCTTCTTGCACTGAGGTGCATGGGTGATATTCTTCTTGAAATAGATCAGTAAGACCAGAAACTAATAATTTTTCAGTAAGCAATTGATGATCTTGAAAATGAGCAAGTGCTTTTGAGCTCGGTAATCTGCCAAACAGATTTCACAAACTGTGATGGAGATGGTATGCACCAATTATTCTATTTTCTATTTAAGGAAAAGCATTCTAGCATAGTAAATGAATATCACACACTAAGTTTAGTTAAATCAAAAGAAATTAAGTGCATTCTCTTGTAACATGCTTCACTGTATGCAATCTATTTTTAGGAATTCCAGCCTCTTTTAGTGATTATTTTATGCATCAGGTGTGTTCTCACTGAAGTTCATAAAAGCTGCATTAGTATCAGTTGTGTGAAATATTAAGACAATTTTAAAGGTGACTTTCAAGGTCATATATCTTGACAAAATATTTTAGAAGTGACAAAAATATTTGGCAGTCTGTTCTGTAAAGTAAGACTTTATTAAGAACCCAATGGTTAATCATGAAGTTAACACATACAATGATTGCCTGCTCTGCCCTCACCTTGTTTCCCATTAATTCAACATCACACTATGACAGTAGAGCAGATTGTCATCACTTCATGGCATCATACATAAAATGTGTTGTTATAAACATTGCATCAAATCAAGATGTAGGATATAAAGCTAGAGTAACATATTTGGTGAAAAGTGATACCTTATCTCTCTCTGAATTTTGCTCCTCAATTTAAACATCAGTGAAAAGATTTTTGCAAGATCTGTTTATCAATATTCAGTGCTGGGAAGGCGGCACATCAGAGAAACAGAACATTCTTTCAAAATCAGGAAGCTACAGTGGGTGTCTTGGAAAGCCTCTGAATATACTGAAGTGGAATAAATAAATAAAATAATTAAAAAAAAAAAGAAACTAGCTTGTAAAGTACAATAAACAAGTATGCTTCCAGAAATTTGTAGAGAAAATGTTTATTTTTCTTCCTGGGAAATTTTACAAGTTCAGGCCTTGTAAGTTAGCCAGGATACAAAGAAAAAAAAAATTAAGTATCTTTAAATATAATTTCTGAGGAAAACTTGAGTTTTAAATTTTCAAGATGAGATGTTCTGTTGCAATCTTTCCTCTCTACTAAGATGTATTGGAGTTTAAACTGGAAAAAATGTCTATAAAATGGAAATAATTTGAAACATGATATCAAATATTCCATTTCAACAAAAGCAATCTTATCAAATGGTTCTTATAAAAAATACCTTTGAACTCATTCTTTTTTAAAATGAATATTAAATACCTCTTATGTCCTTTCATTTCTCCAGAACAGAAATGTTCCAATGGAAAAAGTTATAGTAAAAAACTAATGCCTGCAGGAGAAGTTAAAAACCAAAAAGTAAATAAGAATAAAGAAACTACTATACAGAGTTACCATAAAATAGCTTAGGTTGCATGTCACCCTTATAACTTGGACATCCAAAACAATGTTTTGTAACACAAAGAAAAAAGATATTAGAAATAAAAGATGGTCACACCTGCAGCACTGCAGTAAGTCTCTCTATGCTTTTTTCAGGCTTGTTCTGAAAAGTTCCAGACTTTCTCCATTTCCCATGAGAAATTATTTCTTAGCATATGGAAAGCTAAGCAAGTCTTTTCTGATATTCAACAAAAATTTACCCTTACTAAAATTTGTCATCTTTTTCTGATACTGGCTTTCAACCACACAAAATTATTTTTTTTTTAACCCAAACAATCTTTAGAAATGGAAAGATAATTATCATGTTATCACTTCATCCTCACTTGAGGCAATATATTTTTTCATCCAGCTTTTCTTAAATTGAGGTGACAGCTCTCAATATTACTTCTATTTCTTCAGGGTGGTGCACCGCAACTCTTATTTGTCTATATTTTGGAACACTGAAGTGACTAGGACAGAACCTAATGCACAAGGGACTGTCTTATCAAAGCTGTTTAGAGATCTACTCTCATCTCTTTTCCTGATTATCTGATGCCTCTGCAAAATCTTTTTCCCTTGATCAAAAAAGGATCAATGTATAGCATTATGTTACATGAGATATTTTTCCTGTTATCATAAAGAGAAACGGCTGACTTGTCATCCCCCCCCTAATTGCCAGACGTACATTCACTTCAGTGACTGTACTTGGGTGGAGGGGTTGAAAGGTGGTGTTACTGTGGGTTAATGCAAGCTATGCTTACAATGGCTATGCGATAGACACTGAGCGTCATGTTTTTCTCAGAAAATAGACTTACCATGCCATGGGTTCAGTTTAATATTTGGAATTTATTAGTGCAAACACAAACTCCTTTAAACTTTAGCCACGAAAAGCAGTGAGTTAAACTGAAGCTGTCTTCTAGAAAGGTCTTAAAAGAGAGAGTTTCACTGTACTTTTTCCAGAATGCATAGGAGAACTGCTGCGGTACTTGATTCCCTTGCAGAACTGGCTGAACATGTGGTGGCTACCTAATCAACCAAAAAATTGCACTGCTGGATATTTTGTTTGAGATTCCCCATAAATTTATCCTAAACCAAAAGATGTTTCTTAGGTGGGGATAGCTGAACACTGTCCTAGTTAGTGAGTGCTGATCTTTTCTCAGCTCTCCCACTGTTCTATCCTATTGACCCAGATGCAAATGGTAGCAGCTTTAACAAATCTTATTCTTGCTCTGACCAGCAGCTAGTGCAATGACCTGGAACTCTACATGGGCATTGACTCTCAAATCCAAAATAGCTACAGCAGTTGGGGTAGAAACCCCTGCAACAGCCTTTGAATTGTTCCTGGAAAGCAGGTAGCTGCTCTGAGATGCAGACCAGCATTTTTCTTTCTTTCTCACGGGTTCTCATCTCTCATCAGGACTATGTCAGAGCTACAGTGACAATTATTTTTCCTGCCTGATAGATTTTCCAGTTGAATGTGATAAGTTAATGTTTCTGCTCAAGTGTACAGACAGTACTGCCTGTGGCAGTTTTGCTAGGGAACTGGGATGCACAGCTCTTCCAGTTCTTTATCACAGCATGGGCTTAAATGCTTCCTCAGTATTTCTAGTATACTTAGGAAGAAATCCTCTGCAGAGAATTAACATGGATACAGCAGATAAATAAAGACGAATTAATCCTGATGAAAAGTTATATAATTATTATTTTCCTTTTTTTTCATTCCTTTAGTGTTTTTATCATTCAGCCTTCTGGGTTACAGAAACTGAAAAGTAAGAATCCAGGTGCAATGAAGACAAGGAGTTCTTTAACTGTGCTGGCCAAATAACAGCTGTGTCTGGCTAAGTAGCACTGTAAATCTTAACTTGGAGTAAACAATTTTGCAATATGTTGTTGCCCACATTATAAATAGTCTTGGTAAGGTCAGAGCTGAAATGCATTTTGAAATAAGGCAAGTAATTATAACTTCTCTGTGAGACATAGTTTAAATAACAACTGAAAATCTTAAACAAGGGAATTAGAAAAGTGATGTCTTCTATTTTAGGTACAGGCATATTTCATAATCCTGAACAACACATAAGTATAGGCTACTTTTGTAAAGGTTTCTGCCTCTGAGAACAACTGGGAGATTGAGAATTAAAAAGTCTGAGAGGAAAGGTTGGGAAAATACCATGCACAAAAGGGGCTGTAGAATGCATCTGCAAAAAGATACAAAATAGTAAAAAAAACAAAAAAACAAACAAACAAACAAACAAAAAAAAACCAACCAAAAACCCCAAACAATCAAAAAAAAACAACACTAAAAAAAACCAATGAAAAAGCATCTTGGGATATAGTGCTGTAAGGAAAAATGGCTTTCTTGCCATTGATTTCCTCAGGCACTCAGGGAGCCAGAGATGTATATGTTCATTATCAGTAAACAGAATTATATCAAGGATTTTATTTTTTTTTTTTTTCTGGTGATGAAAAAAACCCATGCAGCTCTGGTTTTTTGTTGGCTATTCAGTTACAAAAGCAGTAATGTTGCCTAAAACAGCAGCTTGTCTGGAGTCCATGCTTTCCCTACAGAGTCTATAAATGGTTACAGTGGGAAATTAAATGTTTCCAAGATTATCGCTTGTTTCCTAAATCTTGTAATTTTCTGGGTGATGTCCAGAAAGATTATCAAAGAGACCTGGGTTATGTTAATGTTCCCCCATGCATTCCTATGAGAAGTGGCTCTTCCAAGGCAGTTCAATAAACAGATAAATCAACGGAAGACATTCATAGCCATATCAACAGTGGGATATTTAATGTAAGTTACAACTTCCTCTCTTCACACTAGCAAGCTGTTAATAGCATTCGATTCTTCTGCTGCAAAATTACACATTAATTTTTAAAGGATAGATCTACACAAGTGAAAAATTGGCAACATACCATTCCATGAATTTATTTTTAAATTGTTTTCCCAGTTGCAGGGCTGACTGTTTCATATTTTAATAAATAGAAATTAGCAAGAGTTATATGAAACTAAATTGGGTTTTGAACAGGAGAATTCAAATGACAGAAATTGGCTAGGTTGCTGCTTGTTTTTTTGTTCAGCTCACCTTTACAAAGTGACCATATGTTATATCTTCATTTCTTGGCAACTGTAGGAGTTGCATGCAGATACAGTCCTTCTGTTGATACTCTCTTTTCATTGTAGTGCTTGTGTCTAGAGGCATCATTTTGTGAACAGCTGTAATGTTGTTATTAAAGCAATACATATATTTTAAAACAAAATAGTAGACATATGTGCCTACTGTCAATGCAAGCAAGTCTATCTAAATGTCATGTCGAGTGTTGTAATGGCTGGAAAACAAAGCTGCTTTCTCCCATTTGCATTTCTAAAATCAATTTTGTGCAGGCTTACAATCTGTCTGCTCAAGTAAAACTATTCTGGGAGATGCTCAGGTATGAACTTGGCACAGACAACTAGAGATACAGAACTTGATTTTTCACTGCCTTGATCCCTTTATAACCATTTACCCCTGTGGAAAATAGGTAGAAAACACAACTGTTCATTTTCAGTAATATGGCACACTTATTTTTCATAAGTGATGACACAAGATACAACTGGTTTAAGTAATGAAGAGTGTTCTATTTGATGTTTTTATTGCAGTGTTTGGCTATTCAACACTAGCTGTAAGTAAAACCCTCTGATACTATAACAGCATGATTTCTGGTAGTCAGGGTCAAGTACAATAAGGCTATGGTCTTTTGAACTCCGTTTTAAAACCTGCAAAATGTTATCGGTTTTCATATCCGGTTATAATTTCTGATATTCTTCTTTATGACTACCTAAAAAAATCTTTGATTAGAAGAATGTTAATTTTCTAATTATGTAGTTATACACCTGAATATAATCTTACTCTGCTGGACCAATAAAATATATGAAATTATTATAGATTTATGCTCCAATATTTTTTTTTATTTTATTTTAAATTTTGTCCTGCATATCAAACTAATAAATTCAAATGTTGGTTCTATGTGCAAGTGCAAATTGTGGCTGCTGAAGTATAGTACAAACATCTGGATTGTAGATTCATAAATACTGTACAAAAATGATAATGTAATTTGGTAGACTATCAGATCACTATGAATCTATTATCTCCAAAAGCAAATGGAAATGGGAGTTGCACAACTGATTTCAGAGTAATTCTGCAGTTTTTGCTATCATCAGACATAACTTGAGAATCACCAACAGAAATTTCTTTCCTAACAGAGGACCTGACACAGCTAGTTTTATGCCTCTCCACAGAACAGGCTGGTATGTTCAAATGTGCAGCTGGAAGAGTTTGGCTTCTTTACAGGCAAACATAAATAAAACCTTACGATGAGTGTTTCTAGACTAAATGGTCTTCCTCTGAGAATCCTCAAGAATGCACTGGCTGCTGTGTTACAGTCCTTAGTAGTGGTTCCTTGACTTAAAGGCAACTGTGGATGAAGATATTCATGAAAGAGGAAACTGGTGGAAAAAGATCCAAATACTTTTAGATATCCTTACTGCTGTGGTTTTGTCTTTTTAAAATTCTCGGACTTGAGTTTAATAGCATTTTTTTCTCCTTTAGTGTATGTTAACTTTATTAGATCACCTCCCATATATAAATCTGGCATATCAATCCACAATTTGCATTGTCAGCTCCTCTGAGTGAAATCTATTCCAGTTACAGAGCTGTCCTGCTTTTGCCTTTGTAGCAACTTTCAGATCACAATAACCATCATCAGTTTAAAGCAGGCAGATCCATTACATTTCCTCTGTTCCTACAACCCCACATTAAGCTAATATTATCTATTTCCCAAGTGAAAAAAGCCCTTCCAGTCCTATCAATTATTAATTCCTTGCTTGCAGCTAATGTTTTGTTTGAATTATTTAAATGCATCTTCATTTATCAATAAACATGAAATGTTAAACAAAGAATACTGATGAAGGGCATTATTTAAGCCATAATATTTTATGAGATTATTTCAAGTGCTTTTTTTGATTTATTAGCACAATATGTTTTATAATTATTTTTCCATTTCTAAAAACAAAACAAAACAAGAAACACCATGTTTCAGGGTATCATCAAGAGATCTGCAGGCTTACTGAATGCTTTCAGGAATGTTACATTTTGGTCTGGTTTCTCAAAAAACTAAAGTAAATTCCCAATCCAATTGCTAAGAAAATTCAAGACATAGTTAAGATATAAGATGCCTATGATTTATTATGAGAATAACAGTTACTGGAGTTCACTTTAGCCTCCATTTCTTTTTTTCCAGTTGCAGCCGTTGTATCAGAAACAGACTGAAACCCAGGCCTATTGTTAAAAAACTTAAAATAAAAACAACCGAGGCAAAACAACAATAAGTGGTTCAGTGTTTTATTATCTTGATTTGCCTGTTATGGTTTTAAAAGAGCAAGGAGAATAGTCAGGTAAATGAAATAAAATCAACATTATAATATTGATGAATGCATTCAAGCTAATTCTGTCAATTAAATCACCACTTCTTAATATGGAACATTTTTAAAAATACTGTGGGTTTTTTTTTGTTTTGTTTTGTTTTTCATCCTGGTTTGTAATAGTATAAATTAAAATAATTTTAAATTAATATCCCAGGCACTTTAAAGTCATATTTCTTGAAGTTGAAATACTGTAGTCTATAGCCATGTCCACTTTGTGTCTTTGCCTTCAGGTGTATAAATTTCTCTGTTTCTACAAAACCATCCAAAAGCTTGGAGAAAATAGCAGTTCAGTCATGATCTTCAGACAAATTCATTTGTGACCATATAGCAAAGATTTTTAACAAAAATGCTTTCAAAAGACTTTTCCTTTTCTATTATAGAGAATATTGTGGCATTTTTTTAGTGGTCCAGATTATACAATTAATATCTCTGGTTTTATCACAAATGTTAATCCTTCCAGTTTATAAGAACTCTCATCCATTGAAAAATTCCCTTCAAATAACAGCTTATGACCGTTTGATATGGTCTCAGTAAAGGTTTCAACAATGACCTAGGTCCTATTATATTATGCACTTATAAAAATATGTGTGCTTTTCTTGGCGGTTACAGTCACCTAGTAAAACAGATGAAAAATCAGTCACGTGTGTTAACTGCCCCAGTTTTATGATAAGCAGCTAAGGTACAGAAGTCCTGTACACCCTGAATAATTTTTCTTATTACAAGTATGGTATGGAGGACTTCCCATGGTAATAGTCCACAGTATTGGATACAAATATTGTTCATGGCTTGTGGAACTGTTATTTCCCCCTTGCATTCCCACTGCTAAAGAATATTATTATTTTCTATATAATTGGATAGTTAAGGGTAGAAAAAAAATCTGGAGGTCTGAAAAATTATCCTGAGGTACAGATGGCAGAGAGAATTTCTAAAAGATTTTTTAAAAATGCAATAATTTTTCTTTCAGTTACCCAAGCAGACTGAACTGCATTGCTGCTGCATTAAATGAAGCAACAATTTATCAGAAGCAAAGTTTGAAAGTTTGTACTAAATATACTTTATATTAGTTTGCTGTGAAAATATTTCAAATTAAAGTCTACAACTGTCTTTTCTGTAGATAACAAATATTAATATCTTACAGAAAAACAGGTTCAACATTGATGCTGTCTATATGTGAGGTGTCTACAAGTACGACCCAAGAATCCAGAACTGCAGAACCGATGACACAGTGCATGTTGCTAAAATACAGGTTCATTACCACACTGAAAATTGTTCATTCAAAGGAAGCATAAGCATGGGATATTTAGAAACTAAGTAACTTACTTGTTTTGAGCTTGAAAGTATAGTTACAGAAATAACTCAATTTCTAACATTGAAATGCTTTGATAATGTATATCTCTGGAAGATTAAGTTTATTAAAGCTACTCATTAAAATTAAGAGTTTTTTGGTTCTTTTAATGAAACTTAGAACATTTTCTGTATAACTGTTGTATTTATTGCTTGGAAAAATACTAACTATAACTTAAATACATTTATTATGTCTGTTTATGTGCAGGTAATACTTCAGGGAAAAAATAAAGTAGATTATACTAGAAAATTGTATCTTTTTTTCTACCGGTAATTTTAAATTTGAATCATATACTCATAGAAATGTTGATAAAAAAAAACTACTGGAGGTTTAGTCCAATTTATTGTACAAAGTGGGATTATCATCCTCATTTTAGAGTTTTACAACTTTCTGTGGAATATAAATACTAGGTAAGATTAGGGATGCAGTGGATCTGCACAGTGCTTCAAGTAGAAATGTGGGTTTCCATTTTTGTTTCATTGTTTTTTTCTCACACACTCTCATATTTTAATTTTCTGTTTCCTCCATTTCACTGCTTCCCATTAAGATCTTGTCCTCAGCACTGATGACAGCATCAGGTGTGGGCTGCAATACCTCAAATGCTGTGTTGAGTGGGAAGGACATTATGAGAAGAAGATCCTATTCTATTGTCTACTAATGCAGTTCCCCATGCAATATCATCTGCATTCAAGAACTGGTCACATAGGATGTGCCTGCTTGGAATTATTGCCCATAACACGAGAATATGGCAGAAGTCAGTATTGAAGATTCTGTGGGAGGCATATCTGTGAAGCAGTCCTCTCCCTCTGTGTGCAAGGGTAGTCAGAACACTAAGTTACACACAAGACTAGCAAACTCCTCCTAGACACCAGCGAGCATCATCACTGCTTTGATTCCATTCCCAGAACTGCTAATCTCCCACATCAATATTTCCTGGAACAGAAGTGCAATGTTGAAAAGCTGACTGGCCGTTGTTGTAGGTAGTAACTCATGCAGGGTGTTAGCCTACCTGAAAGTGTGGGCATGGGAATGGGATGTGGGCATCCTCCCATCTCTACCAGGAGGTAGCATATCAATAGATTCATGCCTGCTCCTATTTAAAAAGCTTTTCAGTGTTATTTATCAATTTACATCACTCTTTAAAACCATGGTATATTAGTTAATTCCTATATTACAGTGAAATTCCTATGGAAGTACATATTACAGCCACATTAATATCACATTAGCCCATGATGATTAATGTTATTGCAATGAATGAATTAATAATGATTTGCCATTTTACCAAGTTTGTTGTTTTTTTTTTTTTACCTTGACGTGAAGAGGATCCATGGTATTGATTATCACAAATATAATGAATTGATTCATCATTTATGGGAAAAGAGGCTGTTCTTCCCATAAAGCTTATTCTTTTATTGCCTTCCCCCCCCCCCCCCCCCTTCCTAGTAGATGTATTATCTTTGGCAGGAATTCAAACCATCTATAGATCATTCATATGAGTAAACTCAGCTTCAAGTACTGTGACTTGAATGCTAGCTGTGAGAGAATGAATGGAACTCAGGTGAATGAGTTGTGACATGTAAACTCTGTCAGGAAACAAGATAGTTATGCTGGATAATGAAAGTATAGTGAGATTAAATGCTTTGCAGTTCTTTAACTGTGGGTAAAGGTGATCTACCAGCATATGTTATGACACCTATGTATGCAAAGCAGCATGATATCAAATGCTGCTGCTTTTGCGCAGCTGAAGGGCAGGGGTTATGTCATCGCTGAAATGGGAAGTTACTGAAATCAATCTTTTGATTGGTATTGTGCAATTATGGTTGGTCAGTATATGTACGCCTTGTACCTGATTATATACTCACAGGTTCCCTTGTTAGCAAGCAATTGGGCTTATTTTTGTCACAATATTTTGTGATTATCTTGAAATGATAGTTTTACCACTATTTCTTTCTGCTGTTAATTCAACACTAAAAAATTGAAGAGATTGGAAAGTACTTTTGTTCTCTTTTCCTGTCTTTATTTTTTTCAGGGACTTGATGGCTAAATCAAAGTTTCAAGAGCACAATGGAGGACAAACCAATGAAGGACTAATCCCCTCTATACACTTTTCCAAGCGTTGGCGTTGTGATGCAAATAAGGTTGTTCACTCTACCACATATAGTGTTTTCTAAATTGGAGAAGCAACTTTTTTACTCCCAGAGATCATGCCAACTGATGCAGTTTGGAGCCTCTAGATTTGGAAAAGATAGAAATTTCGGGAAAGTCTTCACAGTGACACCCAACTGCTCACTCCAGTCACACCTGCAGTATGTCCTGCTTTTGCTAGTGTGTATGACAGAGGGGAAAATTTTTAATGCTGATGTCAGTTGTGATGTTATGATTTTAACGACAGTACACATAAGATACACATTTAATTTGTCAGCGTGTTTAAAATCTTCTGTTATTCTGACTTGAGTGATTTACATTCCTCCTTGAACTGCTAGTGAAAATGTAATGTTTTAAAAACAGATGATACATTCATTGGAAAAAGGTCTCAGTGAAAAAATATTGTAAATATACCAAGATTTACAGATGAAATATAAATTAAACAAAAATAAGATATCCTTTTGAATTACTGTCTTTGGATGATATCATGTTCTTTTGCTGTTTCTTAAAATTTTCTTTTCACAAGCCTACCACATACTGATCAAAGTTCTTAATATGACCTGTCAGCAGATGCTATAAACTGTGATGTTATACTTTGCATATAAAACCTGATTTTCCCCATCTTTCTTATTCTTCCTGACTTATACAGGGAGCCTTTTTAAATACTTTGCAAATACACACAAAAAAGATATATAGGCTGCCTCATAAATTCAAAAGGGGACTGCCTGTGAGATTTCCACATCTCCAAAGTTGAAAAATTAAAATAAAATATGGCTAGAGAAAGTTTTGTTTTCCATATTGTTTCTAAAATTCTGAAAACCATATGTTACATTGCACTGCAAATGAACAGTTTTCTGATGGAGAGGGTCATGTAAAGGGCACTTCCACCTCGAACTGAGAGTTTAGGAATTCATTGAAAAACTATATATTAATAGTAAAACAAACCATGTGAATTTTCTTTGAAGGTTCAGTCTGACTTTCAAGCTCTGAATCTAGAGCTTGTTTGCAATTACATTCTCCACTATTCAAAATTAGTCACAGTACCTATAAATGAAAATTTGATGTGGTACTTTCATGACTGTTTAAAAATTAATTTCAGAATAACTTTTCAGTGTAAAATCATGCATTATTTCACTCTGCACATGAATTCTTTTAATACTGTGTTCACACTGTTTCTTTAAGAAAGTTCTCAAATTTAATCAAGTTCTCAGAAAGAGGATCATATAACATTCTCAGATAATTCCATTAAGTAAATCCAGATTGAAATCTCTGAAGATACTTCTTGTTGTGGATGCACATTGATATAAATGAGAAGACATCAGGGACTTCTCTTCCACTAATTATTCACCCTCTCCTAACCTCTTCTTGTCCACAATCATTATACAAGTCTCTATGTTCACTTAATCGTTAATATGCGGACTCTTCAGAAAAAATACCCCAATGAATCAAACACATGTGTAGTGGTAAGAAGGAGAAACATTTGAACTTTATAGCTCACCTCTCTCCCAGATCTTGTATTGCACAAGTAATTGAAATCCAGTTTCCTCTAATTAAACTTTTAGTTGTTTTCCAAGGTCTTGTGTTTAAAAAGGAAGGTAAAATGATAGAAACATAATAGTCTTTTTGAGTGAGATTTATTAGCCTTATTTCTGATGAAGAGGCTTAGACTAGCCCTACAGAAGTCACAAGGTAGATTCTAAAGCAGTGATCTCCATTCTCCCTTGGCCTCTAAGCAACATACTAAACAAATGCACTGTGAAAACCACTTAGATTTTCCTTGTCAAGCTGAAAGAGAGTGGCAGTGACTTAACAGGACTGTTAAGTCCTCAGGACAGTGAGAAGAGCGTGCAGCAAGCTCACTGCCCTGGACTTCAAAAGAACAGACCTTGGCCTTTTTGGGAACCAGCTTAGTAAGGTTCCATGGGGTACAGCTCTAGAGGGCAGGGGGGCCCAAGACTGGTGGTTGATATTCAAGGATCACCTGCTACAAGCTCAGGAGTGTTGCACGCCGGCTAGAAGGAAATGTGGCAGGAGGGCCAGGAGACCTCCATGGATGGATAAGGAGCTGCTGAGAAAACTTACAAGTAAAATGGAAGCTGATAGAAGGTGGAAGCAGGGACAAGCAGACTGGGAAGAATACAGCGACGTGTAGGGAAGCTAGGGATCAGGTCAGGAAAGCTAAGGCCCAGTTAAAATTGAGTCTGGCCGGGGATGTCGAAGATAACAGGAAAGGCTTCTATAAGTATGTAGCAAACAAAAGACAGACCAGGGATAATGTGAGCCCTCTCTGGAAGCTATCAGGAGAACTGGCTACTGTGGATTTGGAGAAGACTGAGATTCTCAATGACTTTGCCTCAGTCTTCACTGGCAAATACCTTGACCATGCCACCCAAGTCTTGGAAGGCAGCTGCAGGGACTGTGAGAATGAAGACCTTAGGCCCACTGTAGGAGAGGATCTGGTTCAAGATTATCTTAAGAACCTGAACGTGCACAAGTCCATGGGACTTGATGAAATACATCCACAGGTCCTGAAGGAGCTGGCAAATGAAGTTGCTAAGTCACTGTCCATCATATTTGAAAAATCATGGCAGTCAGGGGAAGTTCCCAATGACTGGAAAAATGGTAATATAACCCACATTTTCAAGAAGGGGAATATGTAAGATCCAGGAAACTACAGACCAGTAAAATCTCACCTCTGTACCTGGTAGGATCATGATGCAGATTCTCCTGGAAGGCATGCTAAGGCACACGAAACACAATGAGATGGTTGGTAACAGCCAATATGGCTTCGCTAAGGGCAAACATGTCCATGTTGGTGACATGGACAGTGGGACTAAGTGTGGCCTCAGCAATTTTGCTGATGATACTAAGTTACGTGACCTGGTTAATATGCTGGAGGGAAGGGATGTCATCCAAAAGAACATTGACATTCTAGAAAGGTCGGCCAATGCCAACCTCATGAAGCTCAACCAAGACAAGTGCGAGGTCCTACACCTCTGTCAGGGCAATCCCATGCACAGCTACAGGTTGATCAGAGAAGTGATAAAGAGCTGAACCCACTTGGAGTGTTGTGTACAGTTCTGGTGTCCTCAACATAAAGACATGGAGGTGTTGGAACAAGTCCAGAGAAGGACCACGAGGGTGATCAGGGAGCTGGAGCACCTCCCATGTGAAGGCAGGCTGATAAAGTTGGGGCTGTTCAGCCTGGAGAA
Organism: Psittacula echo; assembly: GCF_963264785.1. NCBI lineage: Eukaryota > Metazoa > Chordata > Aves > Psittaciformes > Psittacidae > Psittacula > Psittacula echo. Next base: position 45,060,920 of record NC_137739.1, read on the forward strand.
CAGAAGGCTGCATGGAGATGTCATAGCAGCCTTCCAGTATCTGAAGGGGGCCTACGAGGATGCTGGGGAGGGATTCTTCATTAGGGATTGTAGTGATAGGACAAGAGGTAATGGGTTTAAACTTAAACAGGGGAAGTTCAGGTTAGATATAAGGAAGAAGTTCTTTACTGTGAGGGTGGTGAGGCACTGAAACAAGTTGCCCAAAGAAGTGGTGGATGCTCCATCCCTGGCAGTGTTCAAGGCCAGATAAGAGAGAACCTTGGGTGACATGGTCTAGTGTGAGGTGTCCCTGCTTATGGCAGGGGGGTTGAAGCTAGATAATCTAAGGTCCTTTACAGTCCTAACTATTCTATGATTCTATGAGTCTATGACTGCTAGCAACAACACAGAATGTTGATTTGTTCTTATTTTCTGTATGAACTTTGAGTTTTGAACACCATTTTATTAAAAGGATACTTGTCCATCACCTATGCTTTTTTTTTAAGAGCCAAACATTATTTCTTCTTGCCCAAATTGTCATCAATTTTCAAAATCAATTAAACTAACTAAAAGATCTTAAGCTTTGCCCTTAATTTGGCATTATCACAATTACCCTCTATTCTATAAACAGTTGGATAGTTTAATGTCCCTGACCGAAAGAATCAAGGAGAACCATCTCTTCTGCATCTCTTCTGTCTTACAGCAACCCCAGACAGAAACAAAGCTTTACATTTAGAATTACAGTTAACGCTGGTGGATATTCACTTTGTTCTATCAGAACAAATATCTTTGAGCAAATTCTGACCTCTGTCTGAGACAACATAGGGGAAAATAAATGACGGCACAATACAAGTAAGAACCCACAGCTAAGAAAGAACACATGGCTGAGGTATCCTTGGACTAGGATATCTGGAGGGCAGCTCTGCAACAGAACATAATGTGAAGATACAAGTACAGTAATCTGAAAAGGCCAGTATGTACTGATGCATGAAATTTGAGCGACTCTTTTGTACGTCATTGTCTTGCTCTGTTGATATCCTGTAACCTGATTGCTCATGAAATGTAATGTGAGCCCATGATACCTGAATTGTCTGTTTCTTTATGGGAATACACAAATGAAGACTCTTCTGTAGAAGAAAAGAAAAATTTACAAGCCATAGCCTAGGACATAATCTTCCTAGGACATAAACTTTCCTGACAGAAGAGTTTTGGAAATGCTGCCGTGTCTCAAAACTAGGCAAAAATATAAATGCCAAAGGCAAATAGGAATATTCTTATGCTACTTTGTCTTGATTCCTCTAAGACGTCATTCAATCTCAATACTTTTTTATATGATTCTTTTCAGACTTGCTCTTTTATATTACACACCAGTTCCCTCCTTGAATGTAACAGATATTTTATGTTATATATAAACAATACTTTTCTATTTTTTGATTGAGGGATTTCTTAATTTTTCAGGATGAGAATTAAAAAAAAATCCTTTATCTTTGATTTTATTTATTATACAAGTCTGACAACCTATTTTTGAAAATTCCAACAGATCTGAATTTTTGAATCATATTCCTCCACATATGGTACTAATTTATCTTTGTCTTGCCTTCATGCAACACAGCAACAGATGTTGAAAGTTCTGCTTTTTTACAGGCCTCTGATCTTATGAAGATTCTTTTCAGGAATAGGCAGAAACATGTTTTTAAGCTACAGATCATTTACAAGATTCTCTCTGATGAAGTTTGTTTTGCTAACAAAATGGATTTCATCCCTTTTTTAGATATTTTGATTTCACATGAGCTTTAAAATGGATTTTCACTAGGAAAAAATTGTAATATTTCAAAGTTGTCCTTTTTTTAAGATCAGATTAAACTAGACATGGGATTAGAGTACTGACCTATATTCATGAGTTTAATTGCTGCAGTGTACTTTAACTTCTTACAGATGTACTATTGAACTGGTTAACCTTTACTGGCTATCTTCACTAATATAACCTTTTGCCTTCAGATTCTGATTTTTAAGGTGAATGGTCAAAATATTGTTGAAAGGTTAGATTTTCTTATGCATTTTGGGTAATTTCTGAGGAGGTATTGGATAAATCTCATCAATATATATGGATTGATTTTTGTGGTGTCACCAAGACAAAATAGCTGTAAACCCATCTGAATGAGCCAGATGAGACTAGCATAAAGATGGTTTATATTGGATAGAGCAGTACAAAGCAACTGCAATTTATTGGTGAATCTGACATACTACTTAGAAGTAATTTCAGTGCAAGGTGCGTGTTATGTGGGCGTGTATCAGCAGGTAGATACATATGCACAAACTTGCACACAGATGCTATGCAGACCATTTGTAATGTGGACAAAGAAGTGAGAGATGCACTGTGTGCTTCTCAACTTGAAGTAGGGAATTAAGATCAGGCAAGAGGGCCTAACAACTCAATTGCACACCTTTTCTCATGCATAGTCTACAAGACTTAAGATGGGAAATGATCACTCTGCACCCAGATATGCAGATTTTGTACATCATGCAAACATTTTGCAAACAAATTGATGACTGGAAAGAGGGAAATATAACCCCCATTTTCAAGAAGGGGAAAATGGATGACCCGGGGAATTACAGACCAGTCAGTCTCACCTCTGTGCCTGGCAAACTCTTGGAGCAGATTCTCCAGGAAGGCATGTTAAGGCACATGAAAAACAGGAAGGTGCTTGGTGACAGCCAGCATGGCTTCACTGAGGAGAAATCCTGCCTGACCAATTTGGTAGCCTTCTATGATGGGGCTACGAAACTGATGGACAAGGGTAGAGCAGTTGATGTCATCTATCTGAACTTGTGCAAAGCGCTCAACACTGTCCCACATGACATCCTTGTCTGTAAATTGGAGAGACATCAATTTGATGGGTGGACCACTGGGTGGATAAAGAACTGGCTGGATGGCCACATGCAAAGAATTGTGGTCAACGGCTCAATGTCCGGCTGGAGACCGGTAATGAGTGGTGTCCCTCAGGGATCGGTGTTGGGACCGGTCTTGTTCAACATCTTTGTCGGTGACATGGACAGTGGGATTGAGTGCACCTTCAGCAAATTTGCTGATGACACCAAGCTGTGTGGTTCAGTTGATACCCTGGAGGGAAGGAATGCCATCCAGAGGGACCTTGACATGCTTGTGAGGTGGGCTGATGCCAACCTTATGAAGTTTAACCATGCCAAGTGCAAGGTCCTACACCTGGGTTGGAGCAATCCCAGGTACAGCTGCAGGTTGGGCAGAGAAGAGATTCAGAGCAGTGTGGGTAGCCAGGGTCTGACGGTCGGAAGATATTGCGCTGTATGGAAAGATAGGGCCCCTCTCCTAATAGCCAATAACACTTAGTTTATGATGTAAGCAGACGGATGTGACGTTGTAAACCAAAGCTATATAACACCGTGCCATTAAGCAATAAAACTCCATTTGCCGTCCACCACATTGGTGTCAGTGAGCTTATAGACCGAGCGGCCTGGGGTTGGTCACCGTGAAGTTCCTGAACCAGGTCGCTACGCCTACGTGAAGGCAACAGAGCAGCCCTGTGGAGAAGGACTTGGGGGTGTTGATCAATGAGAATCTTAACATGAGCCGACAGTGTGCGCTCGCAGCCCAGAAAGCCAACCGTATCCTGGGCTGCATCAAAAGGAGCGTGACCAGCAGGTCGAAGGAGGTGATCCTGCCCCTCTACTCTGCTCTCGTGAGATCTCACTTGGAGCATGATGCGCAGTTCTGGTGTCCTCAGCATAAAAAGGACATGGAACTGTTGGAACAAGTCCAGAGGAGGGCCACGAGGATGATCAGGGGAGCACTTCCTGTATGAGGATAGGCTGAGAAAGTTGGGGCTGTTCAGCCTGGAGAAGAGAAGGCTGCGTGGAGACCTCATAGCAGCCTTCCAGTATCTGAAGTGGGGCTACAAGGATGCTGGGGAGGGACTCTTCATCAGGGACTGTAGTGGCAGGAAAAGGGGTAACGGATTCAAACTTAACCAGGGGAAGTTTAGATTGGATATAAGGAATAAATTCTTTACTGTGAGAGTGTTGAGGCACTGGAATGGGTTGCCCAGGGAGATTGTGACTGCTCCATCCTTGGCGTTGTTCAAGGCCAGGTTGGATGAGGCCTTGGGTGACATGGTTTAGTGTGAGGTGTCCCTGCCCATGGCAGGGGGTTGGAACTAGATGATCTTAAGGTCCTTTCCAATCCTAACTATTCTATGATTCTAAATACAGCTAAGTAGCTAGAGCAGATTTTGCTCTGGATTTTTTTTCCCATATGTATACACGCAAAGTTCTTATAAAAATCCACATCAATAAGACTGTTCACTGGAGACAAAATATTTTTTCATATATTTATTAACCATTTTCAAAACACGCTCTTCTACTAGCCAAGCTTTAACATGTAAGATACTAATTGGAGACCTTGAAGCAGATTTTTAAGTTCTTCATATCTGCTATGGTCATTTACAACCCTAAATGGGACTCAAGAATAGTCATAAATGGTTCTAACCAGGCCAAGAGAAAAAGCTTCAGAAAGTGCTAAAAAAAACATTTGCTGTAATCTATTGGACTGGTTTAAATTTCTGAGTTATTTTTTTTTTTTTAAATGGAAAGCTAAAATTAAGTGTATCAAAGTGTTGAAGTATGACATTTCAGAACTTTTTCATCCTTTCAAGAGTTAGTGAATTCAATGTTAATGAACTTCTCTTTCAATTTCAACAGGAAGTTTATATTTTAAATTGAAACATATATTGTTAATAATTTTTAATTATTATACTGTTACTTCTTAGTAACAAATATGCAAAATGAAGAAGAAAAAAACATAAAACCAAACAAAAATTGAAACCTCAGTCTAAAAGTTTCAGACCTTCCCACAACTAAGTATTCAAAGAATTTCCCATGAAAAATTTGCACCTGTTATTGAGTATATATATAGCTTCTAAATGCATACTCATAGATTAGTTTTCCATTCTACATTGTGACTTTTTTCTGAACTCTCAGAATAATCCAAATCATATCTGGCAATCTATTTCCAAAGTTGTCAAGGATTACATGGATTATGTATTAGTGAAACATTTTTATAAGACATGGTAAAAGTTGTTTGAACAAGGTTGAAGATGAACTCGATATTGCTAACATTCACCTGAAGTTTCTACCTTAAGAGTGTTTGCAGCTATGCTACTTGGAGAGCCTGTAGGTAAGCAAATATGTCAGCCCTAAAACGCAACTAAGTTTGATGCCTAGTATTCAATTTTTAGGGTTAGCAGGACTCAAGAGCTTATATTTAAAGCCTATACTATATACTTTAAGCAACATAAGATCTGGACAGTGGGATTAGTAGTATTTATTTTCTCACACTGACTAGTTTTCAAAATGTTAAATTTAAAATGTTAAAAAAGGGTCATGCCAAGGAAGAATTAAGTTTCTCATGTTCATAAAGATTTTCAATAAGACTATGGTATGGTCAGGGTTTCTAGAGGATAAATTTTGGATGTAGAGTCTTCTACTTCACAGCACACTGTAGGTAGGTGTGTAGGTCTAAAATGAGCTTGCAAGGTATTGGGGTTAGTGGATGGAAATACAGTTCACTCCAAAACAAACTTTTGTTTTTAATATTTTATAAACTAACCAAAGGTATAAAGGGACTCAGTTTGCACACAGCGGACAGAAAGTTTATAGTATTTTTTCTAGCTGGTGTTTTTTCCATTAGTCCAGAATGGGAATGCTGTTTGGGTTCTGAAAGTCTGCTCTGTTAATTTACTGTACAAACTGGTAATACTGCCTCTCCATAAAACAAGCAAAAACTCAGACAAAGATACTCTCAAACCAATTTTCAATTCTGATGTTAGAAAGAAACACTTCTTGCCACTGGGCATTTTGAGTAGCTCCAGTGCACTATGCTGCTGTTTTACACAGAGCTGTTAAAAGGTTATGTCAGAAAAGAAACCAGCCTTTAGAAAGAATGAGTATATGCAAAATAAATACTTTTAACCTGTACCTTTTTATACAAAATTCTTAATGAGATGTTAGCTCACTTGCAATTGATGTGGCAGTTTATGAAATATCTATACAAAATGTTACAGAAGAGTTAAACAAGATGACAGTATTTTACAAATATGCATCTCATGCATGAGCTGTTCAGTTGCTCTCTGTTCAACTAACGTAAGATGCAGGTGCAGCCACATCAGGTCTGTTTCTTTTTGTGTAAAAATCCATTAAACTTTTTTTGTGCGGTGGTGAATATAGACTCAGTAAAAAAGATCACCCATATAAAAACCAAAATCTAGTTTTTGGTTTGTTCTGGTTTAAGCCCAGCAGGTAACTCAGAACCATGCAGCTGTTCTCTCACTCCCCACCTTCCTCCCCCTGCTCCCAGAGGGATGGGGAGGAGAATCGAAAGAATGTAACTCCCACGGGTTGAGATAAGAACAGTCCAGTAACTAAGGTATAACACAAATCACTGCTGCTACCACTAATAATAATAATGATAAGGGAAATAACAAGGGAAGAGAATACAACCGCTCACCACCCGCCGACCGATACCCAGCCTGACCCAACCAGTGATCTCACCCTTCTGGGTAACTGCCTCCAGTTTATATAGTGGGCATGACGTGCTGTGGTATGGAATACCTCTTTGGCTAGTTTGGGTCAGGTGTCCTGTCTCTGCTTCCTCCCGGCTTCCCCTCTTCCCTGGCAGAACATGAGACTCACAAAGTCCTTGGTCAGAGTAAACATTACTGAGCAGCAACTAAAAATATTGGTGTTATCAGTGCTGTTCCCAGGTCAAAAGTCAAAACCACAGCACTTCACCAGCTACTAAGAAGGAAAAAAATTACTGCTACTACTGAACTCAGGACATGGTTGTTTCATTTAATTTCCAGATTAAATAAAATATTTTCTCTTTAACTGTACTAAAAATGAGATGCTTTAAAAGTTGATTAACATTTCAGTTGCAGAGGTTCATTGTTGGTGTAGTTTTCAAGGCTACAAATAGATCTGCCTCCTCTCATATTAAGAGGATAACATTATTATATGTACTGGAGTTTTACAACTTTGGTCTTTTTATTTATGGTTAAACTAATTATTTCTTTTTTAGTTCTCCCTCCAACCTTCTCCGGAAAGGTCATAGAGAAGAGATAAATTGTTGGAAAGAAAAAGAAATAAAATTTGACCATCCTCCTGCTGATGTAAAAAACAAATAAATAAACAAAAACCACAACAAAAAAAAATTAAAATTGCAGGACTTCAATTTAAATAAATTTTCAAATAATTTCTCACATATTTTTATGAATCAGGTTTTTCTAATTGGAAAATGTTATTGAAAATGTAAAGTGAGTACCACCGTTTCTCTTAGGCTTCCTAGCAATGAAGAAAATGCACCTTCAGAGAACAGTCTGAAAAGCAAAGTCTGGATGACCTTTCAGGGTTGAATAGGATCTTTGCTATTTAAACACTGTGAAAGGAATCCTTTTTTATCTCACTGGGCAATAAATCCAAATCTGAAAGGACAGAGTAAACCTTACTGCTGCTTCCAGATGCACAGTGATTTCATTGAGTAGCAGCATTCAGAACCCAGAAACTACATTCCCTAACTACAGGAAGACTAAGACTGTGTTTAACAAAAGTCTGTCAGGCCTGCAGGGAATCACAGCTTAACCAGGAGACAGCTAAGTTATTAAAAGCCCGTGGTCTGACCCCTAGGCTTTCCATCATTATAAAGTCTTAGCAAAGAATTAAACAACAATTCCAGGTGATAATTTTAACAGTCTGCTTTACCTGCTGAAAAAGGCAATAAAAGAGAATCCACAGTTAGGAAGTTTACATGTTGGTGTATGAAATCCTATTTGCCTTTATTAACAAATGCTTAAGGCTAATTTCTCAGCAGATATCATAATTTTATCTATTCTTCATGTTGTGCTTTCATCAGGGTTGCATTTAGAGACTGGAAATTCTCATCAGTAGAAGGGTGAATGCTTTGATTGTTTTTGATGGAATGCTTTAATTAGGTCACCCAAAAAAGTGTGTTTTAATAACCTGTGTGATTACTTAACAAGGGGGATTTAAATACTAAAAAGAGGCTTCTATACCATCAGACATCTGTTCAAAAACTTACTGTGGCAATATAATCACTTCATTGTATGTACAAATTTGATTAGCTAAAACTTCCAGAAATTATTTCCAGCTGATTAACCCAGGGACCTTACCTTCAAGTATGGATGTTTTATAGATTGACCAAAATCCTAGATAATGTCAGATATTAAAGCCTATAATTGCAATGTAAGTGGAAGATGAAGTAACCTAATAACAAACAGAAGACAGTATTTCTGGTATTGTGTTAGTAACTGATAATTTAATTCATGTTGTGATGTCAACAGCAAACAAGTCTGAATTTCCACAATTTCCTCTTTGCAAACTTCTACCCAGTAACACTTCTGCTCTACATTTTATTAGCTCTGTGAGGCTTTTATTCTGTTTGTTAAAATGAAAAAGTGACCTTAGTACAATCACTGTTAATGGTATGGTGTGGTGGTGTTTGTGTTTGTTTTTTTATTTTGTTGGGTTTTATTTGCCAAGCAAACATAAACAGCAAAGTATGTGACATTTTAATGCATCCCTTTGCAATCCAAAACAAAGAGGCCCTAATGTGGCATACAAACTTAAAGCGAGATCGCTAGGTAAGGGGGTACATATGATGACCTTAAATTAAAGGTTACTCTGAAGGACAATTAAAAAGACCTTCTAAAAAATATTTTTTGCTGCTTAGGTATTAGTTTTAGATGCAAAGGGGGACATATTTTTCCTTACCCGATGTATTGTCATTTTACAGTCTGCAAATTTGTGGTTTGGGAAGCTATAATTGAAATATGTCTTGACTTCAGAGTGGATCTTCAGCTTTGTTAGGACTGTCACATCCATATCCATATCTTTTTCTTCCATTTGGATGATTTACGGAAGAAAAAGGAAGGCAACTTCCAGTCAGTTCTTAGATCAGCTGCATATCTTCTGTAGTACTTGGAGAATTAAAGAATAGTTAAGTTACTTAATCTTTAGTGCCCAATTTCATCCTGCTTAACTCTTGAAGCACCTAACTGCAGTTCGGATCAGTTCAGGACTTAATAACCTTCTGGAACAAACTGGTTTTCCACTGTCTGTAACAGATACCTGTGTTTTTAACTTAAATGATTGCACTGGTATTTAAAAGGGATGAATCTAGGCTTTGCTGCTTCAGGTTTTTTCATCTGCTAGTGGTCGCCTCAGATATAGAGGTGTCTGATGCTTAGTTAGTGCATAGGATGCATGGGAATGTCCATTAGAATGTGCTAAAAATTATCCCTCACAATTAAGGTTACTGATGTCACACTGCACAACATGAAAAGTGTTTTCTTCTGGGCAACATTCTTAGTGCTAAAAATTATCTGGAATTGCAAGGACTCACACAGTGGAAATTACCTTTCAACCTGGAGTAGGATAAACTTCCAGAGCCCAGAATTTCAACATGTCAAGCGTGCTTTCAGGTGAAACCCTGGGTCACATGAAAAATCCTAGCTTGCAGAAGTTAAAATCTTGAACTCTTAGTTTATCTCTTAAACTTCTGTCATTTGTCTGTTCATGATGAGCAACAGATACAGATTAGGGAAGGGAGCTAAACTGTGGCACACAGGAAGCTGAACAGGTCCACACCAAGATAGTATGGTGTTGCTCTCTAGCACTGGAGAATGACTGAATAAAGAACAAGTGGATAGCTTCATCTTTTTTAGACTGTTGAGACAATTGTGAAGAAATTCATTATTTCTTTTATCAAGTAGAAGTCTATATCCTACATATTACCAGGAAGAAGATAGTGGAGGAAGTTTAAGTGATTTATCTTTCCTATATTCAGTGAAAGGTGACAGAGGTCCAGTACATTCAGGCCAAGACTGAATGGTCCTTGATTTTCAGTCAGATATAACTAAGCTTTTCTTGCAAAGATATATAAACTAAAAAATAAAACCCATCAGTTCTACTGTCCTTTCCCTTAAATCTATTCTAAAGAGACTAGAGAACATTTCCCTCCTTTTAACAACAAAAAAATGGAAGCCTGAATAAGGAGAATTCATATTCATTAATTCTGAAAGTATCAAAGAAATAAACCTTAGAAATATCTGCATGCCCACAAGCAGTTGCATAAGGATCTTTATCTACAAGTAGGATCCTTATTTCCAAAACTGTTCTGAATTCTTCCAATCAAAATGCATATTTTCACAACAGAAATGAATCAGGGACAGTCTGGTTTTATTCTGGGGCAAAGCTAGACTAGCAAAACCAAATTCCCTTCTTAGTTACCGACATCAATAGATACATCATAGATGAATTTGTAATGTGATGTATAAATGACACTATGTTCCTAGCTTTCATTCTAGTGTGAATCCATAAGCTCTAAGAGGTATGAAAAACAAGGAACTCCACCAGCATGGAACTGGCCATGTGAAACAGCTGTGTTATAATTAAATTTACACAACTTTACAATACAGTGGGTAGCCTCCACTACCATCCAAAGAATCCTCAGAGCTATCAAATGTACTTCACAAGTAATTAATCTCTAATGTTCAGGTTTTTAACATAAATAACAAAGCTTCATAAAATAAAAAAGAGCTTCATAGAAGAGATGAACAGAACATTTGTTGGAAATGGTTTTCAAAAAATTTCCTGAGCATGAGCTTCTTAAAAATGGGGAGGAAAAATCTCACATAAGGTAAAAGCAATTGAGGTCTTTCTGGTTTTCATTTTTCCTCCTTTCTCAATTTTTTTTAATTGATATTAAAAATTACTTTTTCTTCATAAAGAGTGCAATATTTATTATCTTTTGGTTTCAGTTCTTTTCAGAAATTGTCATCATATTTGTGAGTTTAAGAGAACACTAGTCATACTTAATATCTAATCATATACTCACCTCCTAAAATAAATATTACACATTATATTTTTGTGCTGGTTTTGGATGAGACAGAGTTAATTTTCTCCATAGTAGCTAGCATTGGGTTGCATTTTGGATTTCTGCTGAAAATAGTGTTGGTATTTCAGGGATATTTCAGTAACAGTTTTTGTTACAGCTGAGCAGTGCTTACCCAGAGTCAATACCTTTTCTGCCTCTCACACCAGTGAATAAGGGGCGGGGGGTGAACAAGAGGTTAGGAGGACACATAGCCGGGACAGGTGACCCCAGCTGACCAAAGGGATATTCCATACCATATGGTGCCCTGATCAGCATATAAGTCTGGAGGAAGAATAAGGAAGGGGGTGATATTTGGAGTTGTGGTGTTTGTCTTTCAAAAAAATGTCACAGGTGATGAAGCCCTGCTTTCCTGGAGATGGCTGAACACCTGCCTGCCTATGGAAAGCTGTAAATGAATTCCTTGTTTTGTTTTGCTTGCATGCACATCTCTGGCTTTATCTATTACATGTCTTTTTCTCAGCCTAATGGTTTTCTCACTTACTCTTCCAATTCTCCCCCACCCCACTGGGAGGGAGGGAGTGAATGGCTGTGTGGGCTTAGTTGCAAGCTGGGGTTAAACCATGACAATTCCTTACAGCTGTTAGCTGGCCAATAATTTTTACAGCTGCATTATCTGTCTGGTAAAGAAACAGAACTTGTATTTAATTTTTCTATTTGAGTCCTGCTGCACCATTCCCTCTATCTAGGTAAGAGTGATGATGACTATCTTGAGGATGTCTTTAGCTTCATTTACATGAATCTAAAATTCTACCATGTAGGTTCAAGTGAGATATATAAAGCCCATTCTCTCTAGTCAATGAAACATAGGTAGCACCTATTGCACCATATACACTCTCAAAATTTTGTCATGATTGCCTTAATTGCTAAGTAAAATAATTTAAAATTTTTCAAAACCTCTACATGAAATATCACAATATTGGAAGATTGCTTCAAGGAAAATCAACCTTTTAAATCAGCCACTTCAAAAAGGTCACATATTTGTTGTTTTGTGCTTATAAACATTCAGAGATGAGCACATGATTATGTAAAGGTCTAGAAAGAAGTTGCTTTCTGGATACTTTCTAATGAATGTCTTTCAACTGGAACACTTTCAACTAGAACAGTTCTTTACTGTAAGGGTGGTGAGGCACTGAAACAGGTTGCCCAAAGAAGTGGTGGATGCTCCATCCCTAGCAATGTTCAAGGCCAGATAGGAGAGAACCGGTCCTTTCCAACCGCAAACTTTCAACTTCATTCTATTCCACTCTATTCTATTCTATTTTTTTTTTTTGATTATCTGAAAATAAAGTTTTAAAAGTTCCTAAAATTTCATTCTGATGGCTAAGTGAATATTTTTCACTTGCTCGTCAAGCTCATTTTCATTTCTGTGCTTACCAGTTGTTAATCATGAGAAACTTTTAAAATCTCATAATGTAGCTATCTGAAAATATTTATAAGACAGCTGAGAAAGAACTGGATACACAGGCTAACCATGACAAGGAAATTTGGGAACATTTCATAGTTCCAGAGACCAGATGAATGCTTTCACTGAATTTAAATAAAGGAAACACATAAGTGTGTACTACATCCTGCTTTTACACTGAAAACATACAGTTACTTACTAGAGGGACAGTAAATCTAGAAGAGTCATAAGCAACCAAGTACGGATAAGAACAAGTTACACAGCTTTTGTGCTGTGGCTGTAGAAGTGTTAACTATAAATGACTGTGAAACAGGAGGCATGTAAATCACAGTAGTATGCACATAATTTATTTGAGACTATAAGTAAGTAGGTATATCTTCTGACTGTGACATTTCTGCTTTCAGTGATTACTATGATATTCCATTACTTCACTGGCTTTAGTGTGATTTGATGAAGTTTCTGTAAAGATAATAAATGCTATCTTGCACTAGATAGTAGGTGAGAAAAACTACAGAAAGTCAGGCAACAACTGAATTAAAGTTGCTTAAATAATGTCTCACTAAATAGTAGCACAACCCCTTAAACATACGAGCAGCATTCCACAACCCAGTGGAAGAAGTAAGAGACTTTTTAGCTTATTAATCTATACAGAATGACATTTCTCAATGATGAGAAAGGTTGTGTTTCCAGGATGCACTAGTTAAGTGGTGTAGAACAATGATGCAGAATTCTGCAAGTCATAAAAGAACAGAATAAAAATATTGTAAATTTGAATATTTTCTGTATAAGCCAAGCAGATCAGGATTATTTAGTTTGCCCAACTAAAATAATGTAGTCCAGAGATTAGCAGAAAAACTAGAAGCAGAAGGCTGGTTACATGTCATGAATGATTATTAAACAGGACAATACGTAGCAAAGACTGAATATATGATAGAAGCAAAAGAATTGAAATGCCAGACAAATATATTTTGGAGAACTTTAATTGTTATTAAAAGAAAAAAAAAGAAAAAGAAAAAGAAAAAAAAGGAAAGAAAAAAAGAAAATAATTGCCTTTGATGCTTTCTGAGTAGAACAAGGAAAAAGGGACAAAATGGCTTTATCAATGGCTCAGATTCAGACTGATTTGGGAGTTTCCTGTGTTGGTCTGGAGCCACTGCATAATATACAAATATAAAACATAGGTAAGAAGTGGATGTCTGTAAACTGTATATATATAATATGCTTCATAGCAATTCCAAGACACAATCTCTGTATTATATGTTGAAAGCTAAACCTGCACCACCAAATTTGCATGCATAACTTTTTAACCAATAAACCATATTTTTAGTGCCACAGTCTGTATGAATGGCTGCATATATCTATTTATAGATGCCCTGAAAAAAAGTGCTATCTATTCAGCGTAAAAAAAAAAGTGCTATCTATTCAGAATATCTATTCTATTCTTATTATTTTTTTTCTAATGACAAACTTTGACTTGAACGCAATTGAAGTCCACAACACAGTTATTCATCCCATCAAAATTTAATATCAGCTAAGGTTTAAAGACTTGTGCAAATATTCCTCTTACTTGCATGTTATTTCCTTTTCTGTTTGGCATGGCCCACACTTGAGCTCAGAGGGAGCCCGTGAGCTGGGCTCTGGGTGAGGCTCATCAGGATCATTAATACACATTAGCGCATTCAGAGCTCTTCCAGTCACATTCCTTTTCACAACAATTATGCCTCAAGCTGCAAAAGATAAAGTAAGAAAATAAAATCACTCACAAGTGTATTCTATTTCTAAAAAAAAATCTGTGCAGCAGATGTATGGAAAAAATCCAACAAGTAGTGGCTGACCATATGATTTCTTTCTCATATGGGAATATTGCTTTGGTTAAGGAAGCTTTATCTACAACACAGCAGAATAGAGGCAAAATATGACCTGTAGAAAAGCATTATGCTTATTTTTGTCTGTCCTTTTCGTGAAAATGAATAAGTGATTATGAAGAATCAGGTGCCTCGTATTCTGCTGTGTTGTTTAAAAGTAATAAAATAATTCAATATCTCTTTTTTTCCTCAGAAAGTAAATGTATTGATGAATCACTTCAAACAATGCTAATCAACAGTGTGAGAAGTCTGCAAGAAAGGACATTGACAGGCGAGGTACTATTACTAATTTATTTGTCTTTTTATGGTTCAGTTAGAGGAATATCTTAGGGAGTACAGCACATGTCAGTGTTGTCAAATGTTACACAGTAGCTGTCAGAGTTTTGACTGATGTACAACACTACCTGTTCTTGTTTGCCCTTCCTTTCTGTCGAGTGCATACAGGTAAGACAGCTTGTTGGCAATTTTTATTTAATGTTTTCAGTATCTGCAGCTGCTTTTTTATTGAAAGTTCTGACAATGAGGGATTCCACCCACCGAGATTTCCAAGATTTCCACGGTAAGGGTTTCATCACTTAAAAAAGGTTTTCCTCTGAGATTAGAACATGGCAAGTATTTTTTTTCTGATGTCTAGTGATCTTGGTAGTAACTGTTTACATTTTAATTTATTAAACTCTTCTGTAAAACTCATGTTAAAGAAATGAAATCATAGAAATTAAGAATGCAAATGGCTTTTCACTGCTCAAAAGAAGGTATTTTTCTTTTCAGCTGGTTTTTTTTTTCTGAAATAGACGTGTCTTAAATCTCACTTTGCCCAGAAAAGCACTTTCCATTTTAAGGAAGTCTATACAGAAAATACCTGCAACTATGTGTCTGAGGAGGTGTGGCTATCACACAGACTGTAATCCTTACTCAGCCACATAATTTGAAATCATACTTCAACAATTGCTAGCTAAAATTGGAGGCATCACTTTTTAGCATGCAAAATCAAATGAAACCTTCTAACATAAATTATAAAATGGCACATTCTATTCCTTAATGTAACATAACAAGATGCAAGAACATGAACATTTTTGAAGGAATGGGGTCAGAAATAGGCTTATGCTGGGAAGTCCAGCTGGGTTTATGACTATGGTGTATTTATTCTATGGAAGGAAAGGATGTCGGTCCCAGATGCTGAAGTGAAATATTTTCAATGTTTAGAAAGTCATTCCAGACACTGAATACTACTGAAAAATTTCAGCGTACTATCTTAAGTCTATTTCTTCAGTATTGTTAATCTGGTGAATCCTACATCTTAATGGAAATGTCCATATATTGAAAAACTGTTTTGCATATTTTTCTCAAACCATGGAGTTTAATTTGGAACAGAAATACTCTTTTGCGAGTTGGGATTTTTTGTTTGGTCTTTTTTTTGGCTTTTTGTTTGTTTTTCTTTTTCTGCATGCTTTTGTAGACTTTCTCATTCTGTGTTTTCAACTGAGCACCTGGTTCCACTCTGATTAGCAAAGGCCAGTTGAACAGAGAGCAGATGAGCAGCAACACATTTCTCTTTGACCACTCATTTACTTATCAGATAGTTAGAAATGGCAATGCTGTGGAGAATAAATTTTATTTCTTTTTCTCTCAAGTGTTGTGAAAAAATGTGTCTAAGATAACTTTCAGAAGCCTCTGCTGCAGTGTTTTTGTTGTGTTGTTTTTTTTACTGCAGTGTTGGTTTTGTTATTTTGAAACAATATTTGTCTCACCAGGAGTCACTTTTCACTCAAAGGAATGTGGTTCTGCTGCACATATTAGAGGAATCATAGCAGCCCTGTGGTTTCTATGATCTCCAATGCTTTCAGGATGCGAAAATCATGCATTCAGAGGAACTGAAACTTCCTGGCAATCCCTGGAAGTAAGGAAGTCTGCATTTTGAAGCATTGGTAGGAAGAGTGATGGAAAATGCTCGTATTTGTGTACCATGCATATGCAATTCTATGGAAAAATTTATCCTGTCTTTGGGTTGTTTCTAATAGCAAAGTAGAATGAAAATATGAGAGGAAGCATTTTTAACAAATATCAGTAAAAGAATAAATCAAAGTCCTGAATATTTAGAATATTGACAGAATTGGGAACCACACAAATAGAAAGGACCAGCTTTCACCCAGAGTTATAGCTCTCGCAGTGCAGAGTGGAATTTCTTAATACTAGCTCCATAACTTTAATCTTAATTCATTATTATTTACTTAGCAGTCTGAATTTTCTCCCTTTGTGTATAAAAAGCAAAGTATTGGTATTACAATGTCCATCATAGAATTTGGCATTAAAATCTGTAATTCCTTTCAGAAACAGTGTTGTCTTTCATCTCTTAAAGCCTAATTAAGTCCCTGATTTTAATTTCTCATTATGGTCAGCAGTACATTAACCTGATCTTTGTTCCACGACAGTACCTCAGCAGGTGCTTATATTTTACTGACAGAAATGCAGTAAGGATATGTTTAAAGTACAAAGTTAAATATATTTTGGGAAGGAATGAATTTACATATATGCTTAAATGCTTTGCTGAAATAAGGCCAACATAGTAAATACATGTAAAGGTAACAGAATATAAGAGAAAATCCTGGCTGTACTGAAGCTGAAGCAATATTCTTAAGAGGAGTGTAGTTTTACTGCAGGACTCAAGGATGAAAATCCATACTTAGCAAATCTGAGTGAGGTATATGTAAGTGTATCTCTTTTTTTGTCTTTACCTTTGTAAGCTGCTAAGCACATATCTGTGTTCAGCAGAGTTGAAATTTGGAGTTTCTTATTTTGAAAGACCTTGGTAAAAATTTTATGATCTTTTAAAATAGTCTTTTATTAACAATCATAACTGCAACATTTTAAGATTAAAACTTCAGATATTTCAAGATCAACTTTTTCACGTTGAAAAGAAGATATTAAAACTTATCCTTAAGCCATTGTTATAACTCTCATTAAATGTACTTTTTTGTAATATTCATAGGAGATGCTGACTCTGAATATTTTTAAACTGAAGTAGTATGACAGCAGCACAAATGTGCTGTTAGCATACCCCAAATTTCATAAATCTATCTGGTATACACTTGAGATTTTACAGGAGAAGCAACCATTTTTTTTAAAGTTCAGTCACAAAAAGCACAATTATGTTCTGTGGCACTGAATCTTTTGGGTCTACAGGTTTTGCCAGTATTTCTACTGAAGCATATCATCTCAGCATTTTAAATGGATATTTTTAAGTTTATAGGGTGAAAAATATTCTAGTTGCTTCAACTTAAAGAGTCCCTAGTTTTAAAATTATATTCACAGCTGGAATCTGGCTAAAATGTAATTCAATTTTCATTTCTATGGGGAACTTATGCACACAGAAGGTTACTTGATGATGACTAGAAATGCAAGCCTTTAGATATTATATCTATTATATTATTTGCATACAGTTTAATTTGCTTTTTCCGATCTTTATCACAATCCATCAGAACCTTTGACTTGCTTTCCGCAGCTGTTTGTATCAGATTTAGACAGTAATCAGAATTTTCTTTGACCTTTGGTAATGAGGTCTTGATCATCGGCACTGGTTGATCAGTGTAAATGGGGAACTGGGATGTCAGCTATGAACAGACCATATTAGTAGTCAGGAAGACAGTAAACTCTTATTAAGCATGCAAATCCTACCAGTTAAAATTGTTATGAGATAGATCCTATTGTCTTCACAATTTCACATTATTCCTTGAAGACAGCTACTTTCTTTAGTCTTGTTTATGGCTTGAGAGAGTTGATCTTCTATCATTTCCTGGCTTTTCAAAGAACAAGAGACTTTGAATAACAGAAAAATTGAGCCAATATAATACATTTCCAAGCAACAGTCCAAAAAGAACCAAAAAAAACTCCAACAACAGCAAAAAAACCCAACAAAACCACAGAGAATTTAATAAAAAGCCCCTAAAGATTTCTTATGACAAAAAGTTAAGAAATGCAAGCAAGATGATATTAAACTAGCAGGTGCTGTTGATTTCTTTGAGGGACAAGAGTCCTTTGCAGATGGATCTATGTAGACTAGAGCATTGGGCAATCGTAGAATCATAGAATAGTTAGAGTTTGAAAGGACCTTAAGATCATCTAGTTCCAATCCCCCTGCCATGGGCAGGGACACCTCACACTAAACCATGCCATCCAACGTTTTGTCCAACCTGGCCTTGAACACCGCCAAGGATGGAGCATTCACAATCTCCCTGGGCAACCCATTCCAGTGCCTCACCACCCTCACAGTAAAGAATTTCTTCCTTAGATCCAATCTAAACTTCCCCTGGTTAAGTTTGAACCTGTTAGCCCTTGTCCTGTCACTACAGTCCCTAATGAATAGTCCATCCCCAGCATCCTCATAGGCCCCCTTCAGATACTGGAAAGCTACTATGAGGTATCCACGCAGCCTTCTCTTCTCCAGGCTGAACAGCCCTAACTTTCTCAGCCTCTCTTCATACGGGAGGTGCTCCAGTCCCCTGATCATCCTCGTGGCCCTCCTCTGGACTTGTTCCAACAGTTCCATGTCCTTTTTATGCTGAGGACACCAGAACTGCACACCATGCTCCAAGTGAGGTCTCACGAGAGCAGAGTAGAGGGGCAGGATCACTTCCTTTGACCTGCTGGTCACCCTCCTTTTGATGCAGCCCAGGATACAGTTGGCTTTCTGGGCTGCGAGCGCGCACTGCCGGCTCATGTTCATTTTCTCATTGACCAACACCCCCAAGTCCTTCTCCATTGGTGGGAAATTTAACAGGTCCATATGCTGGATTCTGCACCTGTGACAGAGTAATGCCAGGTCTGAGAGAAAGAGTGGCTGGAGAGCATCCTTCCTGAAAGGGATCTAAGGGTGCTGGTGGAGAGCAGGCTTAATGTGAGTCAGCAATGTGCCCTAGCAGCCAAGGGGCAAACTGCATCTTGAGGAGCATCAAACTTAGTAGCTGATCAAAAGAGGTGATTATCCTGCTGCAGCAATGGAGAGGCCTCACCTGCGCCCAGTGTGCAGTGTGGGCCCCACAGTTTACGAAGTACCTGAAAGACCTTGAATGGGTCCAGAGGAGGGCAACAAAGCTGGTGAAGGGGCTGGAAGGAATGTCCTATGAGGAACAGCTAAGGACTTTGGGCATGTCTAGCTTGGAGAAAGGGAAGCTGAGGGGTGACCTCATTGCTCTCTACAGCTTCCTGAGAGGGAAAGTGGAGAGGGAGGTGCTGATCTCTCCTCCCTGGTATCCAGTGATAGAGCACATGGGAATGGTTCAAAGCTGTGACAGGGGAGGTCTAGACTGAACATTAACAAGCATTTCTTTACCTAGAGGGTGGTCAAACACTGGGACAGGCTTCCTAGAGAGGTGGTTGATGCTCCAAGCCTGTCAGTGTTTAAGAGGCATTTGGACAATGCCTTTAATAACGTGTTTTAACAAATGTAAGTCAGCCCTGAACTGGTCAAACAGTTGGACTAGATGGTTGTTGTAGGTCACTTCCAACTAAAATAGTCTATCCTATTATACCCCATTCTATTTCAATTGCTAGTTGAAAAAAATGTGTACAACTTAGACTGCCAAAATAAGAATCACTGTAAAACACCCATAAAGATATAAGGATACTTTAAAAAAAATTTGTAAAGTCCCAAATGAATAAAAACCAAAACTACATGAGTTTTATTTTATAAAAATAAGTAAGAAATGGCTTTCTTCCACTCTGGACCAGACTGAAAAGTCCCCAGTTTTAGTCCAAAATCCACTTGAAGTCTGTAGACAATTAAATTCACCAGGTCTGGTAGATTCCACCCTTCTGTAGCCTGAACATTCTTAAAAGTGACTACAGTTCTCCTTATAGAATTATGGAAATGAGCATGAGATAGGATACTTGGAAGTTGCCTGGAAGCCCTCTTACTCAAAGTGGACCTGTTTCTATCTGCAACCTGGGTAAACTCTTGTTTGCCTCTTGTCTTACATTCGTTTATGACACTAGCTGGAGTGCTGGCTCAATAGATCAGGGATCCTTTGTGCACATCAGCAGCAGTGAAGTCAGCATAAAAGACTGTAGCTGTTTTCATCCAAATACTCATAGTTAGGGTGCACTTAACTAGGAAATATAAGATCTTTTAGCTGTCCGAACTTACAGAATGCAAAATAATATTTATTACCTAATAATAAGTAGCTTTTTAATGCAATACCTATAAAGAAACAAACTGGTCCAGAATCCACCCTGCTCTCTTTGAGCTTTTAGTGTGAAAGAATATTTAGTCTTTGTTTTAATCCAGCATAATGCAAAAATGAATTGTTTGATCACAGAGAAATAATATATAGTATTACCATTTATATATCCATTATTCTGCTGAATTAAAAAAGAGCATAGACAATGGAATGTGCCAAAACAGAACTTCTCCATTAGAAATTATTATAAGTGACTTCATTACGTCATATGTTTCCCCAAAAAGCTTAGGTGAGGAATAGTCATGTTAGATCTTTGCTGATATTGAAATAAAATTACAAGAAGAGCTGTACATGCATTATAGCATTCTTTGAAGTAAAATATTTCTTACCCAAAATGTGTTTTCCTAGTAAAAATGATAAAGTTTTAATGATAAACAGTTTCTCTGGAACTTGGTGGCCTATTTTCATTTAGCTGTATTTAAACATTAGCTAACAGCTAATGATAATACCAGCAGGAGGAAGGTTGTTTCTGTGGGAGTCGTCCTTCAGTCTGTTCATAGGGCATGGCTTAAGGTAAAGGCTAACAAAATTCTCCAGAAAAGCTGATACAACAGATCAGCCTTCAAAACTCAGTGTAGTAACTGAAGTCTAATTCTTCACATTTGCCAATTAATCAAGAGGATTTCAGGTGCATTTCCTCCGGTGTTCAAGTCCACAAAGCACTTTGTCTGATTATCCAGAGAAATTTCTGTTACTGCTGGCATATCGATGTCCAATTTGAAGAGTAAGATTAATTTTAATGGCATAAATAATAAAAAAGGAGGGAATTTAAAACAAGGATAGCAGGATGGACTGTTCTTTACTTGTAAAGCTCTTTCTAGCTATCCTTTATGACGGACATCTTCACAGTAGCACATTCACATCAGTTCAAGGATTTGTTAATAGTATAAATATAAATATAAATATAAATAAATATTAAGTATATTGTGGTCACTGTAGGGAAAAATCCTGCTAATTTTAGTGCATGTAGTTATCTCTCTGAGCCTTTTCCTGTCTCACACAATTTTATAGGTTATCTGCTATTAAGACAAATAGTGAGCTCTGATATTTGTTCTATAACAACAGTTGCTGTGGTTGGTGTGGGGTAAGCATACAAACATCATCCTGTACTGGTGGTCTTTTTTAGTAATACTTTTGGTATATGTTGATTGAGAATATTCCCCTTAATTCTTTTCCAAGAATGTACAGTGGCAAGTGCTGCCAAGAATGCCACAGGCAAGACAGCAGCAGAGCTAGCAACTTCTGAGGAGAACTGTATTAAGGCAATTTGCTTCCGCTGGCACCATGAAACTAGAATTCAGAGAACACCATCTAAAATAATCAAAGGATTGAGAAATGAGATCTGTAAGCAATGTTAAGAGAGATAAACATGCTTGCTTTTCAGAAGAGCTGGTTGAGTAGAAGGACAGGGAACATGAAAGCATTTTACATAGAAACAGCTTGTATAAATAGATATTCTAAGAGGAAAAATCTTGATTTCATTAACTACAGCTCATAACAAATGAAATGAGTCCAAAGCCTGCAGATCTATTCAGGTGATGCTATTAAAAGTAGAATTTTGTTCAGTGTTCAACACATATACATACATAGACATAAAACAGACACACAAAACTGCATAAAATAGATGTATAAAATCTCACATTTTGAATACCCAGGTTTGCGGTTTTTATTGTGTTTAGCATTGTACTAAATGTATTTCTCTCATAAATACTTTACTGTTTGCCTTCTCTTATTTTTGTTTACATAAAAATTGTTTTGTATTTACTTGGCATTACTGGATAGTCTGTAGGTTTCTTTTTTCTTTTCTGTTACCTATGGAAAAAAAAAAAGCATAAATCACCCACTTTTAAATTCGTTAAACCTCATACAGTGCTTTAGTATGTGAATATTCACATAACCAATATGCAAATTATGCATAATAATAATTCGGTAATTTATGAAATCTGTAAAATGTAAACTCTGGGATTGACATATTATTATGGATTTTGATAACATTTTCTCCAGTACTTTTTATGCAGTCAGTGTCATCTTAATATGTCAGATCATAATCTGACCAGTAATCAATTTTCAATCTTTACAACTTTCCTCTTGGTATAAGAGGAAAAGACAATTCTTACACATACTATTTTGATGTGTTAAGTTAGCTTTTACAGTGCTTATAATGTTCAAAATTTAAATTTCAGAATAAGTCTATCAGTTAAAAATTGAAACTCATTTCTTTGTTTATTTTCAATGGATTGTGATTGGTTGTGATTTTTATGACAGTGATTCAACTGAGGAATTATTGGACATTATCTGTAAGTATTTCATATCTCAAATTTCAACATCAGTGGAAACTAGGTATTATAACTTCTGTTTGTCGCATGATGAAATGAACGAAAGTTACATAGGTTTAAGAGACAAGGAGAATCTTTGCTGTCTCTGAATATCTCCTGATGTTATCTGAAATGTAGCTATTACTTCCTATATACACATCAACAAAAAATGTATATCCTCAAATAAATATCAGATGAGTGATGCTATGATATAAATGTGATCTTTTCAGGGTCCATAAGTAACAGTCCGCAAACTACATTCTGCTTATTAGAATTAGAAACATAAAGACACATAAATCCATAAGAAGTTTGGCTTTTTATGTAAGTAAAACCATATAAATCACTGTAAGAATATATATGGAATTTATTTAGATATTTACTTGGCCTGCTTCCAGTATTTTAGTTGACGTTGCCTAAAAGGATTTGAACTGGTTTAGAGAGAAATATCCAAAGTTCATTCTTTATGTAAATTTCTTACTGGAAGAGAGTACAAAGTAGTGACAGCATTGTTTGTCAGTGTCCTCCAGTGATTGTTAGCAATGCATTCTTGCGCATATTGTTTCAGACAAAAAATTAGTATTTTGCATTAGCAGAGGATAATTAGGCAATAAGATACAAAAGACTAGGGTTATCATGAGATAAACACACACATGGGGTGTTATGAGGCACAGCCAAGTATTTGCAATCCCTCCAGGGTATGATTATCTCGTGATAACCGTACACCCTGGAGTTGCCTTATTGCTATTATAAAATATCTTTATTATAGGAAGAAATGCACATTTTTGTGCTGAAAGAAGACGAAGGTGGCAATTTAGAATGCTGAACAGCAGTTTCAGCTGAGCTGTGTGGTTTACATAGATTAATCTGTCCCATTGGAATGTTTCGTCAGCCAAAAAAAATGTTCCCTAAATCCAAGCAGTCATAATCTGTAGTGATATGCAGCTATTTGGAGTATTTGACAAATTCTCTCCTTGGTTCTTACACTGTTCATTTGACTGCAAGGTATGCACATAGCAATATGAAGAGATGGAGGAGTGTTAACAGGATGGTGAACATTTTGAATATTTGATGATTTTTCTAAAGTCTGGTTTCTTTCATTTTACTTCTATGCAAACTCTGTGTAAACTCTGGAAAGCCTCAGAGAGCCAAATAATGCTTCTAAAGCTAATTGAAAACTATTGAGATAAAGGAGTTACAAAGTACAAACAATGTGAGTAGAGCTTTACAAGCTGGGAAACTGATGAGCCAGGAAGAAACAAAAAGTCTCTTCCAAGCGACATGGTTGCTTTTCTACCAGGCACAGAGAGGTGATGCAGTAAGGGGTAAAGACAGCTGGATAAATACAGACTCACCCCTGTACAAAACTGGAGCTTTGCCACCATCCTCAGAGGACCAAGACTTTAACCAAGAGAATATTTAGCATCAGTCTTTCACATATGCATATAATAGCTTTGTCCAAGCAAATGGCCCCTGAGTTGGCAGTCTTGTTGCCTCTCTTTGTAGACACCACTTGCGAATGAAAACAACTTTGTGAGGCTCCTGGTAGATGTCGATTTTTTAGTAACCTGCACAGGGAAATAAAATCTTGTTGTTATATCTGCATTTTGACAAGTAGTATATTAGTCATACATCCTTTTAGTCATAAATTCTTATCAACAAACATGCCTAAGGATCCATTTTCACTCTGTCATTCCACAATTAATGAAAACCATTATCATATTGCACTGCAACAGAAAGATATTCAGAGAGCATTGTGTTTCTGTAAGTTTGTATTATTATTGGAGAATTTTTAGGAAGAAATAAACATTGAAGTAGTTTATAAATAGTGTCTTAAAATGCAATCAATATTTGTATTCATGTTTAGGCATAAAAACACACAAAGAAAGCCTTGTAGAATTTATTTCTGCTTAGAAACTTGTACTGTGGCCTTCAAAATGTGCCAGTTTTAATTTAAGATTGGTGTTTAATATGGAATATGGAGATCAATGCAATTGATCTGATTGAATAAAAAAGTCCTTGTAAGGATATATGGTGCCCATTTTTAAATGCAACAAGCCCAATAATTGGTTTAAATGTAAAAATAAATTGTGTCTAGAGATATCTATCCCAGCCAGGGGTGATGCTTTATTGGTTTTTGCATTTCACTAACTGATGTGCTTTCATGTAAAATCAATATTGTGCAGTCAAATATATTTTGCTTTGTTGTGCTTTGTAGGTTCTGATGGCTAAAATATAATTTTTAACATAGGATACCTAACCTTTATTTTACAGCAAAACTTTTGTGGAGAAATGAAGGGAAAAATTAAAGAAACACTTTTAGCTTCCTAAATATTCTAGAGTCCTTTGCATAATATATATAGATTTTTTATGTGCTTCTCCAGCATTTTAGTTTTCTAACTCTCAGCCTTTTATTAAGTCCCTGGCCATTCCTCTGAAAGTAATCATCATCTGTGGAACCATTTTGACACCATTTTGAGTGATGCATGCATACCTGCTTTGCAGACCTGCATAAAAACTAGACATCATACTTTCTACCTGTACTGCAACTAAAAATTCATTTACCTTTAATTTTTTTTTAATTTATCATGAGGAGAAAATCTGTTTTCCATTTAGTCAATTTTGACACTTTTAATACAACTGAAAGGTAGCGGTTTTTAGAAAAATCCCACAACTCCACAACTCATAAAATTTCCTTTTTTTTTTTAATTATTATTATTATTATTATTATTTTGCTATTATTATGTTTGCCTCATGATCAGGGAGAGCTGAGGTCAAAAAGGGTATCTGACAGACCTCAATTGATCTTACTTTAATAGGTATCTAAATGATCAGCGAAACCCACTGCCACTACAGAAAATTTCAGCGAACATGGAATGTTAGACAAGAGATTTCTAATGGATATAATTCATCAGTTCAACAGGGTGCAGTCAATACAACTAGTTTAAGATGGCCATAAACATCTGCTAGTTTTCTTAAAGTTTGTATTTCTCTCATCATTAAGAAAAACAGATTATTTGAAAAAGCTGTTAACATCCAAAGGGAAAACGTTATTTCAAAGATTTATTTCAATATGCTTTCATGATGTGAATGGTATGGAAAAAGGGGTGGATACTGTCCTGGTTTAGCAGTAGCAGCCATTTTTTCTATTGGTGCAGTGCTGTGTTTTGACTTTTGGCCTGGGAATAATACTGATAAAGCCGATGTTTTCAGTTGCTGGTCAGAATGTTTACCCTGACCAAGGACTTTGTGAGTCTCATGCTCTGCCAAGGAGGAGGAGAAGCTGGGAGGAAGCAGAGACAGGACACCTGACCCAAACTAGCCAAAGAGGTATTCCATACCACAGCACATCATGCCCAGGATGTAGAACTGAGAGTTCCCGGAAGGGCTGGATCACTGCAGGGTGGGGGCGAGGTATCAGTTGGTGAGTGGTTGTATTCTCTTCCCTTGTTATTTCCTTTATCATTATTACTATTAGTGGTAGCAGTAGTGATTTGTGTTATACCTTAGTTATTAAACTGTTCTTATCTCAACCCGTGGGAGTTGCATTCTTTTGATTCTCCTCCACGTCCCTCCAGAAGCGGAGGGAAGAAAGGTGGGGGGGGAAGTGGACTGCGTGGTTCTAATTTACGGCCTGGGCTTAAACCACGACATGTACAGATTGAAGAAGACCATGAAGAAAAAGTATTTTTTGCATGTGGTACTCTACAGAAATTGACTTTTAATGTCCTTTTGTCCTCAAAACTCCGAATTACAGTGCTCTGTTCAGTATTTCTTTTCCCTGCTGTAGGATGCTAAATACAGAGATAAGGTGTGGTTTTTCTCTGATTTTATTTCTTCCTCTGTCAGTGGTCTTGAGGAGGTAGGTACAGTTTTGTGGTCTGTTTTGCAAAGCCATATTTATTGTAGAGATCCACATTTTCACATAGAAAAAAAGTATTTTCTATGCTTTAAATTTTGCTTACAGAAAATTGGTATCTCTGAAGGCTAAAAAAAAAAAGTAATAAACAAAGAAAGTGAATATACACACTGCTTATTGAATTCAACAGAGCAGAGAATTTTTTCTGGACTAGTGATTTCATAGACCAGTTTTACACTTTTTAGTCATGCCTTAAAACAATTGAGCACATGCCATAAACATTGAGTTGCTGGAAAATGAAGACTGGTGAACCATTCAGAACCCAACTGAATTAATATGTCAGAATGTTATAGCTTCAGAATGTGTGTAGTGAATCCTAAACCTGTTTGCAAGCCATTTTGGTCTAGCAGTTTTTGAAAGATATTTGCATAAAATCATGCATTATTTAAAAAAAAATTACCAGGACATAGAATGCTGGCTTTAGAGAGAAATAGCTAATGAAGGAGAAATAGGTTTGAATCTGTTAAAATCAATTTTTTAGCAATATTTAGGACTATTTAGATAGGGATGCATTATTTATCTACTTATGTAATTCAGTGTGGTTGAGATTTTACATCTCTGTTACTATCATCATAGTAAAAGAGTTTTTTTCCCTCTTGGCTATTAAGTAACAAACACAGAAGCCAAATAGAAAACCTAGACTGATGAGGACAGTGGTAACTAGAGATGAAAATATCTGCATAGATATTGAGAAAAAGAAAGCACTGAAAATTACAAGACTTGATTATAAAATTAACCTTTTTCAAAGTGTTACAGAATAGCATTCAAATGGAAGATTTCCCCAGAGAATTAAGACTCCTGGAGCACGTTCTTAAAACTAGCAAAGGCAATGAAATTTATAAGAGTCTGTGTAAAAGCCAACCACTAGGAGGAAGAACAATGAACCAATGAGGGATTTTTAAAAGTAAGTTTTTGGTTTGGTTTGGGTTTTATTTTTCTTCATTCAACTGACTCCCCTTTGTCCATTAAGTCACATTTATACAGTACCTATTGTAATGGGGTCTTATTTGGAGCAGGAGGCAAGACTTAAAGCCAAAATACAGAATCATAGAATCATAGAATAGTTAGGGTTGGAAAGGACCTTAAGATCATCTAGTTCCAATCCCCCTGCCATGGGCAGGGACACCTCACACTAAACCATGCCATCCAACGTTTTGTCCAACCTGGCCTTGAACACCGCCAAGGATGGAGCATTCACAATCTCCCTGGGCAACCCATTCCAGTGCCTCACCACCCTCACAGTAAAGAATTTCTTCCTTAGATCCAATCTAAACTTCCCCTGGTTAAGTTTGAATCCGTTACCCCTTGTCCTGTCACTACAGTCCCTGATGAATAGTCCCTCCCCAGCATCCTCATAGGCCCCCTTCAGATACTGGAAGGCTGCTATGAGGTCTCCACGCAGCCTTCTCTTCTCCAGGCTGAACAGCCCCAACTTTCTCAGCCTCTCTTCATACGGGAGGTGCTCCAGCCCCCTGATCATCCTCGTGGCCCTCCTCTGGACTTGTTCCAACAGTTCCATGTCCTTTTTATGCTGAGAACACCAGAACTGCACACCATGCTCCAAGTGAGGTCTCACGAGAGCAGAGTAGAGGGGCAGGATCACCTCCTTCGACCTGCTGGTCACGCTCCTTTTGATGCAGCCCAGGATACGGTTGGCTTTCTGGGCTGTGAGCGCACACTGCCGGCTCATTCATTTTCTCATCGACCAACACCCCCATATAGTACAATTACTAAAAATATAAGTAGATTTCAGTTAAAGGTAAGTATTGTATTCAGATACTTGCACTGGATGTTGCTTTTTCTTTTTTTTTTTTTTTTGGGGGGGGTAGGGGAAATAATGACTAGAAAGAAGAGAATTGGTTTATAATTAGAAGTATCTACAAAAGTTTCCAAAATATGTGTGTGAAGGAATAATTCCAATTGCAATTAAAAAATATTTAAGATACATGTGACAATGTGGCCCTCAACTTTAACAGGATTTCTTGCTTTCATGGTTTAAACCCAGCTGGCAACTAACTACCAGGCAACTGCTCACCCACTCCCCTACTCCATCCAGTGGGATGGGGAGTAGATCCGGAAGAAAGATAAAACCCATGGATTGAGCTGCTGACAGCTTAATAATTAAAATAAAGTACAATATACTACTACCAACAATAATGAAAAAGGAAATAACAAAAGAGAGAGGGAGATAAAGTTAAAAAACTCCCCAAAGAAACATAGCAAAAATCTCCAGCAAACAACAATGATGCACAATGCAATTGCTCACCACCCACTGACTGATACCCAGCCCAACACAAGCAGAGATAGGTCCCTTCTGAGTAACTCCCCCCAGTTTATATACTGGGCATGATGTGCTGTGGTACAGAATATCCCTTTGGCCAGTTTGGGTCAATTGTCCTATCTCTGCTCCTTCCCAGCTACTTGTGCCCCTTCCCACTGGCAGAGCATGAGACTGAAAAGTCCTTGATCGGGTTAAGTGCTACTGATCAACAACTAAAACATTGGTGTGTTATCAGCATTATTCTCAAACTAAAGCCTAACACAGCACTGCACCAGCTACTAGGAAGAAAATTAATTCTATCCCAGCTGAACCCAGCTCCCTTCAAAAATTTAATGAACTTCCTAGTAAGTACTCTCCCATGTTTTCCCATTGGAAGATGGCCCTAGAATTTCATTGTTCTGACAGCTAAAAACCTTATTCTGTTTTCTACTCTAAATGGATTTTAGCATCAGTGCTTGTTCTGTAAATGCATTGTATCTGTAAATGGTTCTTCTCCTTCATTCTCATGTACACCCTGATATAATTGTAGACAGCAACCGTATTTCCTCTCAAAGTCCATGCTCAAAAGACTGCACTCATAAGACAGACTTTTAATTTCCTTGTTAATCTTTGTATCTTCTTAAATTTGACAGATGCATTGCAATGTAGGATTTTCTGATAAGTTTTAATGAAGATGAGGTCTATTGCATTTCTTTTGTCTATCAATCACATAGATTACCTTTTTAGATTATTCTGTCAGGATACAGCTTTGGTAAATTTACGCTGCATTTTAACCTGTGTTACGCTATTTCTAGATTTTTATCTTTCCTTCGTAATTTTTCATAAAGTCTTCCTTTCACCATTTCCAATCAAATAGTATCATATTTGTTAGTTTTCTTCTAAAAGTATCATACTTAGTAATTTCATGCACACGTCTTTCAGAAATCTGAGAGGAAGATTATCTGGTTCTCACCAGGCAAACACATTGGGTTCCAGTGAAAGAAGCTTGTAAGTTCGTGAGGGCAATGATGATCTTTTTCAGTGCAAATCTACAGCAGACTGCAAAAGTTTGACCCAGTCAGGATGTGGCCTTTGATCAATATTGCAGTATTAACATTAAGATTTTTTTTTTCCACATCAGATATGTCAGTTTGATGCTTACGTTAGTATATGTTAAAAAGAGGGCATAATGACAGAAATCAATATTTTATGATATGTGGGGCTGAACTGTAGACCTGACACCCAAAAATGCAAAACATGCCCCTTACTATAATGATTGATCAGATGTCCAATAATTTAGGAAGTTTTAAGAAATAATTTAGTTCATCTGTTTATACTAAAAGGGTTTTGTGATGTGATAAATGTAAGGTAATGATTAATTTTCAGAAAAAAACACCATCCACTGTCCACTTTTAGCTGTAATGTTCTCACTTTTATTAGTAGAAAAAATGCAGGCAGACACTGATTGGACTGGAAGAATGAAATTCTAAAGTAGTCATCTTGCTTCTCATATATTTTTGTATATTGATATTCTTGGGTATACTTGTCTAGTGGATTTGCAGAATTCATCATTTTTTTAAAAAAGAAATGGTTAAATCTGTAATGGCTAATTGATCAAGCTGATTGAATGGATAGATTACTCAGTAGGAACTGTTGATCCAAGGATCAGATTTTCCTTTTCTTTTGCATCTTTAACCAGAAAAAATCCCCTTGTGTAAATTCAGGTCTCAGTGGAAATATTGCCAGGAAACTTGAGACAGACATGATAGTTGGTGAGTGAGGTTTTGAAATGTCAAAACACAGTTTTGAAAGGCAATGAGCTCTGTATATCCTTGGCAAACTCCCCATGTTTCACTGGTGGCACATTAGGGAGAGATTTAGTGCAGAAGGAGAAAGAAGTTGAAAACCAGTGATTTCATAACATCATTAAAAGACAGTCTGACTTAGTATAACAATGGAGGGTGTTTTATTCCAGTCATACGAGTACTCTTGTCATATATTTTCTTTGTGAGAAATAAAATTTATTTTCCAAATTTAAGTGGCTTAATTTTGCATTTGCATGTAGTCATTCTGTATTGTGGCCTATCCTGTTCTAAAGAAAGTGCTGCTTCACAACTTATGCAATTAGGTCTTTATCTTTTCATATCATCTACTTGCACAGTCCCTTAATAATGATTTTTCCCAACACATATAAGATGAAGAGATTTTCGTGGACTTTGATGCCTTTACTGCAGTTTCTGCACAGAACAATAGAGAAACATAGTTTCTATTCTAATGATTATGCAATTATAAATCACATTTACTAGAAAACTTACTTTAAACAAGT
This sequence comes from Psittacula echo, assembly GCF_963264785.1. Classification (NCBI taxonomy): domain Eukaryota; kingdom Metazoa; phylum Chordata; class Aves; order Psittaciformes; family Psittacidae; genus Psittacula; species Psittacula echo. Next base: position 45,092,218 of record NC_137739.1, read on the forward strand.
CTATACATAGAAACTTTGCTGGCATGTTGGCAAAGGAATTTATATGGAAATGTTTTCTAATGACTAAGATATTTTAAATTTATATATATATGGTTTTCCACGGTCACCATCTGTTTATGGGTTATGCATTCAGTGTTCAAAAATGATCATTTCAACCATTTTGCTGTACATAACACACTACATTCCCATTGTAATTGACAAAGTTAATAAACAAATGCTGTAGGTGACTTGGCTCAAAATATAATTAGCTTTGATTGTACAATATACTGCTTTTTTCTTTAGAATAACTGTCTTACATATGTAATAGCAGGGGAGTTGAAACTGGATGATCTTAAGGTCATTTCCAACCCTAACCATTCTATTATCATACTATGATAATAGCATTTCTTTCATTTTTTAGAAAAAATGGGTAGTACAGAAATGCGCAAGTGAGCTACTTCAAGCAAATGTATATTTGACTATATAAAGCTCAAGTCATAATGAGGAAGGGGTTTTCCAGTTACAACAACAGGCAGATGACAATGTTACACAGCAGTTGGCCATTTTTCATTTTGAAACTTCCCTTCCACTCAGCTGTAATGTGTTCTGATGAGCATAGCTAAGTAAGTTGCTTCCTTGTGACAGTAGTAACTGAGAAAAAAAAACCTTATTGCTGTCATCAAAGCAGCAAAATTAATGAGAGAATCACCAGACAAACAAACATTTCCTCAGCACCTCTTCATATGTTCTTTAATAGGGATATTTGCAGTAACATTGGTTGTACGAAGAACAGCATTTTCTTGATTGGTGGTCTACAGGACTAGATATTGCTACACCTGGGAGTCCTAAGATTGATCTACATCTGAGTTAGATCAAGAAAATCCCCTGTGATGCTTTGCCTGGTCTTATTGCCTCTGGTGTTAGTGCGCCTGCCTTGCTCAGTGAAGAATTTTTTTTTTAATATGTGTTCTCTTCTCACCTGGATTATTTACTAAGAGTTAGAAGTGGGCTAGAAAAGGTCAATGTTTCATCTCTAAGCCTTTGCTGTTGTTGTCCTTACCCTTGTCTCCAAATTTAGTCATAGTTAATGGCTCTACCAGTCTGAATATCATTGCTCTAGTAAGGAGGAGTCACTCAGTACTGATTCAACTCAGCTGTTGATTGCTCTGTCATAGAGTATTACCATTCTCTTACTAGGTGTCAAGATGCTGCTACAGAATGAGTGGTCTAATTTGCAATGAAGGTTACAATCACAAAACAAAATGGAAATGATAATTTGACGCAGACAGGTCCCAGATCTGCCATGGAGTGCGCAGAATTCCTACATGCCTCCCTGCCCCTTTCCTCAGCTGTCTCCTTTCTGCTACAAGGAAAAGCTTTAGTGTAGCCAGTCACTGTTTTTACAAATTACCTGTGGGTTACAAATCCATAAGGCAGAAGGTGGCTCCTGCTCCCTGTTTGATGTCTGAGTGATCATACCAACTAAAATAATGGCATTTGAATTCTGATGATGATATTTGAATCACAATCATAATAATTTTTAGACCAGAATAGACTGCAAAACAGAAAAAAATTCTAAAAGAACCCTGTTAATATTAGTTCAAATTTTAGAAGGCTAAATGAATACAGTAATGCATTTCAGAGGTACCATTATAATCATGTTTTCTAACTTGCACAAAACAGATCAGAAATTTAACCCAGTTTTCCTGTAGCAAACAATATATTACAATGCGGATTACACACACAATCCATTATTGTAAAAGGCACATAGATGATCTTTTGGAAACTCCCCCCTTTTGATTTAAAGTTTCCGGTGATTAAAGAAATTATTGTATCTGCTGGAACACTGTTGCAATAGTTAATTTTTCTCATAATAAAAAATTGCCTTGTGTTTCTAGTTTGCACTTTACTGACTTCCACCTTCAAACTCTTCATTATGCTTCTGTCTGCAAGATGAAAAAATGCTCCAAAACAAGTCTTATTTAGATAGTAACAGACCATAAACTTGTACTTTGTCTTCCTTTAACTTTTATGACTATTCTAATAAGTTAGTTTCCTAATAGAATGATCCAATGAAAATGTGAGTTTTGAGCAAATACAATGAAATTAATTGATTTTCAGATTGCTATTTCCAAATATGCTTACCAAATAAACAGTTCAAACGTCTAAGCCAACCAGCCAGCAACTCTGATCTTACCTTATGTTTGGGAGTAAATGATTTTCTTGAATGTCTTTTTGAATTATTTCCTTGAATACTATATGACCTTCATTTAACTATTTGCCTAAGGGTTGTTCCACTGCTCAGAACTCATGTGTTATTTACTATTATGTGCAGAAAAAAAGAGGCCTGAAATACTGTTTTTTTCTTTTAACTAGCAAATGCTTACTATTTGCAAATAGAGAATATGCCTATAAACTAAATGTGTGCACTGGTTGACTTGGTGGTTACTAGTTAAGTTTTTGATATTTCCAAAACAGAAAATCTTTAAATAAATTATTATCCTGTTTTGTAATGGAGGGAGGCAGAAATAGTGCTGTTATCTTGGATACAGCAGTTTGTTCAGAGGTTGTCTGATTTAGGAGGCTTCCTAAACAATAAATCAAAAATGGTTTCCAAATATGTTCTTTGCTTTTATCATGGCTTAATCCTTCAAAAGAAAATCCAATTCCTTTGATACAGTAAGAAGTAGTAGTAGATGTAAAAGAATGTAAGTTAAAGTGTTTGAGACTAACTAAATTTTTCTTTTTATTTTTCTTCTGTACTATTAAACATGACAAGTTTCAGCAATATGATATTTAATTTCTCCACTCCTACTTTTAATAGACAGGATTGTTGAAGATTAAGGTTTATTATCTAATAAATTTGCAAGCATACAACTGTCTGGCCTATTCCCATAGTTGTAAAACTTATGTGCGTTCATCAGCCCTGTGTCTTCTTGCCAGGTAACAAGATCTAACTTTGCATTCTAAAGATTTCCCCTTTCATAAACTGTAAGGTTCACTATATTTTCTGCCTTTTGTTTGTTGTTATGTCAGTACACGTCAGCTCACCTTGAAGTTGATATTTATTACACTGAGTAATATGATGTCATTTACTTAGCCCCTCCAAATGGTCTTTGCTATATCACAAGAAAGTCAGCTCTGATAGAACCTGTATTACCATTTGTGTGTAAAAAGTTGTTCTCAGTTGCTGTATGGATAAGAAAAGGTTTGTGGAAGGAAGTAGAACATCCATATTGAGAATATATCTGTTGCTGATATAAGCATCAACTACAATTGTATCAGAGAGCAAGATATATCCTAATATGAACCATAACTAGGTAACAAATTATGTATTAAGTAAGATTTTATTAGTGATACAGCAAAGTTGGGTTTTTTTTAAAATATCAATACATGAAAATATTTACCTTGCATCTTTTAATGCTTGACAAAAGCAGTAAGAAGTTTTTTTACAAAGATGGCAGAAGTTGGTCTGTAGCCATTGTCCTAAAGATCATAGAATCATAGAATATTTTGGGTTGGAAAGGACCTTAAAAGTCATCTAGTTCCAACCTCCCTGCCATGGGCACAGAAACCTTCTACTAGACCAGGTTGCTCAATGTTCCATCCAACCTGGCCTTGAACACTTCCAAGGAGGAGGCATTCACAAGTTCTCTTGGTAACCTGTTCCAATGCTTACCATACTCACAATGAATTTTTTCCTGATATCTGATCTTAATCTCCCCTCTGTCAGCTTAAAGCCATTCCTCCTTGCCCTGTCACCACAGGCCCTTGTAAAATGTCCCTCTCCAAAATTCTTATAGGTCCACTTTAGGTACTGGAAGGCTGCTTTAAGGTCTCCCCAGAGAAAAACTGGAATTTAATTTCCTTTTTGGTACTGTATTTTTTAAACAGCTAGGTGGCATGCAGCAGTATCCAAATCTCTGATCAGACATGCTGCTGGTGATTGGACAAATATCTTATTTGGGAACTGAAGAGCGATTTGGTCCTTTTCAGAGCAAGGAAGGACTGTGAACCCTGTGATATGCTTAAGATTTTTACAGAGTAAAGTCCTTGCAAATAAGGATAGTGCTTTTTAGGTCTAGATCTTCCTGTGAGTCTATGTTTAGGAGGTATTTTGCAGATTAGGTGTTCATGGTTCTGTTCTGCATATTATGGTACGGATCCCCTCTGCAATGCAATCTCCTTAATGCAGTGTATCAGTTGCTGCTGACTGTTGCAAACAAGCTATTCCCATGTGCTTCTTTCTCCTGCTGAGCTATCAGCCTCCAGCCATGAAAGCAGATTCACTTCTTAGCAGATATATCACATTAACTTCTGTTGCTCAGCTGAGTCATTATATAATGCAACTGTTGCTCTTTAATAAACCAGTTTAGGTTTTTTCCATATATTTACTTTTTAACTCAATTCCCAGCAATGTCATCTAGATAGACTAGTGCATTAAAAAAATTCATTGAGCTAAAAAACTTAAAGCCATATGGTGTCTTATATTTAATAAATCAGGAGTAAACCTATCCATAGTAAAATAATTAGACAAGCGGAATAGTACATGATGCAAACTTTAAAAAAAGGATGAGACTGTATTGAATCACAGTAAAGATGAGGTTTGTGTTTTCGGAAATAAACATTTAACTGCACATTGAATTGTGAAAAATGTTTAACTTTAATGTACAGATATCAAAATTATATATGCTTTTGCAATTTTATATATGCAAGAATATTTATTACAAAGGCATCGTTTACACATAAGACTATCACAGTTGAGTTTTTTGTGGTACAAATTAGGCCAAGTTGCAAGCAAACATTACAGGCCAGAGAGAATAATTTAATGTGAGAGATCGCTACTTTGTGAATAAATCAGGGACTTCAGATAGTAGAACTATTCAGGTAGGCTCAAAGGAAAGAAGGTACAAGAGATAAATCATGAAATATTCTGCAGCATCCCAGCCTCTCAAAAATTTCACGAATGGAAAACACTCAGTACTGCAATTCCCATTAAGTAATTCAACAGCATTCAATGCCTGAATTGCCATATAGAGTCGTATTTTGCATCATTTACTGCCAGATGTCATTGTTCCTGAATGATGTCTTTCAAGAGACAATGTGTGATATTCTAGAACATGGTTATCCGCATGTATAGCAGAGTACAAGGCACAGAATATTTTGGCTCTGTCAGAATAATTCTTTGTAGCAATCAGGCAGAATCTTTAGAATTAGCTTCAGTGAAAAAATTTGACTAGAAGTTCACTGCTCAGCCCTCTGACTGGCAATTGCAACTCTAAATTACAACTTACATATCTGCTAGACTCAACAGAACATTTTACAATGACTTTCTATTAGAAAAATAGAACTTCAACAAAATAAAGACTTCTTTTGGGATTGTGACTATATTTCATTATGTGTTTTTCAAAATACATATAAATATTCTTTTTTGAAATTGTTTGAATAGTATGTAGGATTTTTTCCTTCTTCAAACATGAAGCTTAGAGATGCCAGTTTCATGAACACAAAAGTGTGAGAATAAACTTTAAAAAGATCTTTTACTTGGTACTTTTGGTGTTAAAAAACAGACCATATAACAGTCCAGAATTAGAAGGGTTTCCAAATTTCTTCTGAAAAAGAACTCAGCATTTTAACACTTCTTGGTAATATGTTGAAGCCATTAGAATTGTCCAGCAGGGCTTGTAATGAGTCGGTGGTAATTCTGAACACTCCCCCCGTCTTCATTAATTGAATTATGAGCATTTAAATAAAGGTCTGGGAATCTGAAAAGCAGTGGTTATGTTAACTTAGTAAGGCACTAGATGAACAAAAGGTAAAGGAAGTAAGGACATAAGTTTGCTAAATAAATGTTTCAGGCAGATATTAATCCTTTCTATTGGCTCTTGTGTTGTTCTGGTTTTCATGTCTTGAATAAAATATTTTTGGGGAAAAAAATCAAGACTCAGTTTCCTCTTCCCTCTCCAGTTTATATATCTTATCTTTTGACCTTGGTATTTATGTAACACATTCAATTATTTCTTTTTTAAGATCAAACGCAATAGACAGATGAAGGAATCTTGGAGAGACAGTTTGTCCTGGGTTCAGCAGCAGCAGTCAGTTTTTCTCCTTAGTAGCTGGTGCAGCGCTGTGGTTTTGACTTTCGGCCTGGGAATAATACTGATAAAGCTGATGTTTTCAGTTGCTGGTCAGAATGTTTAGCCTGACCAAGGACTTTGTGAGTCTCATGCTCTGCCAGGGAGGAGGAGAAGCCGGGAGGAAGCAGGGACAGGACACCTGACCCAAACCAGCCAAAGAGGTATTCCATACCACAGCACGTCATGCCCGGGGATACAACTGGGAGTTACCCGGAAGGGCACGTCCTCTTCTCTGTCGGACTCATTTTCCAGCGGGCTGTATCGTATTCTCTTCCCTTGTTATTTCTCTTATCATTATTATTATTGGTGGCAGCAGTAGTGATTTGTGTTATACCTTAGTTACTGGACTGTTTTTATCTCAACCCATGGGAGTTACATTCTTTTGATTCTCCTCCCCGTCCCTCGGGGGGGGGCGTGGGGGGGAAGGGGAGTAGAGACTGCGTGGCTGACTTGCTGACTGGCTTAAACCACGACACAGTTCTGGAGTACAACTGTGAAATCTGACATACTGGTAATGTTCATGACCCAGTGCAGGCTACTTTTATGAACAATCCTAATATGTCTGAAATTAATTTGTATAAAGTATTTTAAGAGATATTTTGGAACTTAGTCTTAACATCTTCTCCTTCTTATGCTTATGTACTATGCATTACATCTCTGTTTTCTTAAGTTTTTATAGACTTAATCTAAAGGGGCTTTAAAGTGTGTACAAAGGCTACTTTAGTTTGACATGTGGTTTTCATGTTTTCTGTACAAATTCCAACACATATCCAATTTTTCTGATGAGTAGTTTGCCAAAACCATTCTTGGAAAACATTATGGGCATTGGCAGGAATTTGGCAGAGGTTAGATAGCCATAAAACACAGGTAAGTTTTATTATCTAGCATATAAATTTCCCTTGGTTGAAGTTTCACTGCTTGCACATCCCTACTCCAAATGTTTATACAAAATAATCTGAAATTATGGTTTCCATTTACATTCAAACTGCCAATCAAACATGATTCCACAGACAACAGTAATTAGCTGTGTTACCCAATTAGAAAAAAGAGGAAAATATCTTGTTGGCACTCACAGTAATACTTGACAGGCAGCTTGAATATAACTTGCATTTTGAAGGGGTATGTGTTGGGGGAAAAAAATATCAGTAAATAATGAAGCACTAGAGAGAGATCCTTTTTAAGGTTGAAAATTAGCAAAAAAGGATTTAAACAATTCATTGTCATTCATTTGATGAAACTCAAATAAGTAGACTGTGTTCTTACCAGTATATTAGCATTTATCTTTTTGTGACTTTACAGTACTGGATAACTCTCTCCATATGCCAGAATAACCTTTCCAAAAAAACCCCCAACATAAATAAAAAAATCTGTGACTTTTCAAATGTTACATGACTATCAGAGTGTGATGGTATGAGATTCTGGGACAAGCTTGATTCAAATAATAACAAAGGGATCAATTAATATGCTGACAGAAATTGCATGTACCAGAAATATGGGTAACTTTTTTTCATTTTAAAATTTTGGCATAATACAGGAGAGGTCACATAAGATTATTGTAAATTAATTTAGGAAAAAACTAATTTTTCAAGATTAAGGGAGCTGGATGTGCACTTACAGCTTTTTCTCTAATCCAAATATCTGTTGAGGATTTTTTTTTTTTTAAGATTTATTGTTCTGGGACTTGTAGCCACAAGGAATTTAAATATAAGCCATTTCTAAAATGAAATTATTAGTTCTCTTCTTGTTTTTGAAGCAAAACTTTAACCACAGTGAGAGAAACTTTGAAACTAAAACCAGAATGCTGAAAAACTAAGAGGATTTTTATGTTTTGAAATGTCTGTCTTTCTTAATAATTTGGGGGAATTCAAGAGAGAGCAGGAACTTTTATTTGCAGAATGTTTGGGACCGCTGATATTGGTTTTCAGTGAGTGTATTCACACAGAACTGTAAAGCACTTTACATAACATGCTTTGCTTTCACACCTTTCAGCTATTTTTGTTTAACTTTCCCAAGTTCCCCAGGTTGACATGCCCCAAATTCATGCATGTCTGTTTAAGGTGTAAGTTTGTTGCTGGTTTTATAATGTGCTTTGACAAACTATGAAGAGAGTAAATCTTCTTTAACAAATTCTTTAAAATTCCTATTTTAAAATCAGGTTCAAAGCAGGAATCCAAACCCAAGCAAGGCACTGGTATTTTGTTGGGGTTTTTTCACTCTTTCCTCAATAGAAGTAGCTTTATCCTTTGTTAGAATTGTTATAATTAGAAGTAAGATTTTTTTTAATTTTTTTTTTTTTCCAAATGAAAAACTACTGTAATATTTTACCTGTTATCTGGACAATGCACTATTAATTCCAACAGATTCCTTTTGACATTAAAATAGATTTCCACTGAAGGGCAAACACCACCTCCATATGCATCCAGACTGCATTACAATCTAATCCATCACATTATACATTTATACATGTCTACCATTGCTGGATTGCTAAAACACTCAACCAGAAAAAAAAAAAAAAAAACCAAACAAACAACCAAACAAACAAAAAACCAAACAAAACAAACAAACACGAAGAAATCCAAACCCCCACAAAAAAACAAAAGCCAAATCAAAACAAAACAAACAAACCCCCCCCCCCAAAAAAAAACACCCCAAAACCCCAAGCCAAAACAAAACCCAAAAACCCCTAAAAAATATGAAAAATGTCCATATGAAAAGCTGGTTTAAATTTCATGCATTTTTACTTGCATTTACTTACAAGTGTCTGGTTAGATGAGCATGGGCTTCTGTGAAAGGATCTTTTTGGAACATGAATATGTAAGAAGCTATGAAAATTACATGAACAGCAGTTTCTCTGTATTCTTTGCTGCTAAGTGAGTTTTAGACTTAAGTAATTTACAAATACCATTAAAATTCCTTTCAAAGTTTTCTGATATTGCATGTTATTTAATAAAAACACTACCTTCCTTCTTCATGGAAAAACATGTGCATGCCTGATTTCTCTGCTGAGGACAGTGATGACCCAGTGGGCAATAAAGCATCAGCAGTGACCTTACTGTGGTACAATAATTATTCATTCTGGGGTATATTTTCAAAAGCAGTGTGAATGCATGCATAGCCACAGCCTCGATTATTCATTAACAGGATTTCTATAAGTGCTGCCCATTCCTGCCTTAAAAAATTGATCCCTAATTGTTGATCATAAAAATCTACTTGATTTTCTTTTTGTTTATTTTCTAATAGGAAAGGCAACAGCTTTTATGTTGAAATACTTCCCATTGATAGAAAATAATCCTGAACTAGGTTTCTCAGACTTTGCACTTGATTTTTGTTATAATATTTTTTATTTGCTGTAACTAGAATTAGTATCAATAGCAAATTAATAAGTATCTGAAAAAAAACACCTTTTATGATGACAGAGGATGTATGTATAAAAGTTTTAAAAAAATTAAATAATATTTCTATAAAGTTGGAATTTTTAAAAAATATATTTTGAAAAAAATCCCATTACAGTATTAATGTGCTATGATGTAATACAGGGGTAAAAAATAATATATATCCTTGTCTTAAATGTTATATTTGTGAAAGCTCATGCACATATACATTTCTTTCTTACAATACTAATCTGTCCCAACAAGCCAACAGAAAAGAACATTGAATCATAGAATAGTTAGGGTTGGAAAGGACCTTGAGATCATCAAGTTCCAGCCCCCCTGTCATGGGCAGGGACTCCTCAAACTAGACCATGTCGCCCAACACTCTGTCCAACCTGATCTTGAACACTGCCAGTGACGGAGCATCCATCACTTCTTTGGACAGCCTGTTTCAGTAAAGATCCTCTTCCTTATATCCGATCTAAACTTCCCTGTTTGAGTTTAAACCCATGTCGTGGTTTAAGCCCAGCTGGTAACCCAGAACCACGCAGCCTCTCGCTCACTCCCCTTCTCTTCGTCACCCCTCTCCCGGAGGGATGGGTAGGAGAATCGAAAGAATTTAACTCCCATGGGTTGAGATAAGAACAGTTCAGTAACTAAGGTATAACACAAACCACTACTGCTACCACCAATAATAATAATGATAAGGGAAATTACAAGGGAAGGGAATACAACCCTTCACCACCTGCATACCCAGCCTGACCCAAACAGTGATCTAGCCCTTCCGGTTAACTGTCTCCATGTGTGTGCCCACATCACCATACATGATGTGCTGTGGTATGGAATATCTCCCTGGCTAGTTTGGGTCAGGTGTCCTGTCTCTGCTTCTTCCCAGCTTCCCCTCGTCCCTGGCAGAGCATGAGACTCAGAAAGTCCTTAGTCAGAGTAAACATTACTGAGCAACAACTAAGACATCAGTGTTATCAGCGTTGTTCTCAGGCTGAAAGTCAAAAACACAGCACTGCACCAGCTACTAAGGAGGAAAAAATGACTGCTACTGCTGAACCCAGGACAGTATCCACCCCTTATTTCATGCCATTCACGTCATGCTCAGATTCCACATTTTTCAATATACCATCACTCTTGTCTTATATATATATACATCCACACATAGACAAAGAGAAAGAGAGAGATCATTCCTTAACGCATGGACCAATCTCTATAAAGCTGCTGAGTCCATCTGGTCCATGATGTCCAGCTCCATCTCTTGTAACAGTCTTTCAGAGCAGGAGAGGCTGTGTGCAGTATTGGATTGTTGCCTGCTGATGATACTGCAGACCTCGTCTGATTTCATCAAAGTTCAGTCTTTGTTGGGATGGTGGTCGGAGGGAAGTCAGGGCCAGCCGCTGGTGACCTGAAGACGTCTAGTTGGTGGGCTATAAAAGTGATACATAGCAGGCAACAGCGTACAATTGAGTTCATTGGCTGTTTTCCCCTAAAATCAAACCCCCTTGAGGTACACATCCGACTTTCCCATCTTCCCGCATTACCCACCAAGTATATCCAGGTCCCTGAGCAAAAGCAATCCCACGAGTAGGTTTGCCTTTACCTGAAGCAGGAATAACCCAGACTAACTTTCCCAGCAAATTTTTTATGTGCACCACAGGAACTTTGTCCCCTTCTACAGTATGTAAAAGTTCTGACTGGGTTGGGCCAGCCCTGTTGGCAGATCCTCTGGTGTTGACCAACCAGGTGGCATTTGGTAAATGTGTATCCCAATGTTTGAAAGTTCCCCCATGCATTGCTCTCAGTGTAGTTTTTAACAGCCCATTGTACTGTTCGATTTTCCCAGAGGCTGGTGCATGGTAGGGGATGTGATATACCCACTCAATACCATGCTTTTTGGCCCAAGTGTCTATAAGGTTATTCCGGAAATGAGTCCCATTGTCTGATTCAATTCTTTCTGGGGTGCCGTGTCGCTACAAAATCTGTTTCTCAAGGCCCAGGATAGTGTTCCGGGCAGTGGCATGGGGCACAGCGTATGTTTCCAGCCATCCGGTGGTTGCTTCCACCATGGTAAGCACATGGCGCTTGCCGTGGCGGGTTGGTGGGAGTGTGATATAATCAATCTGCCAGGCCTCCCCATATTTATACTTCAGCCATCGTCCTCCATACCAAAAAGGCTTTAACCGCTTGGCTTGTTTAATTGCAGCACATGTTTCACACTCATGAATAACCTGGGCAATAGTGTCCATTGTTAAGTCCACCCCTCGATCACGGGCCCATCTATATGTTGCATCTCTGCCCTGATGACCTGAAGTGTCATGGGCCCACCGGGCCAAAAATAATTCACCTTTATGTTGCCAATCTAAGTCCATCTGAGCCACTTCAATCTTAGCAGCTTTATCCACCTGTTGGTTGTTCTGGTGTTCCTCAGTGGCCCGACTCTTGGGTACATGGGCGTCTACATGGCGTACCTTCACCACCAGGTTCTGCACCCGGGCAGCGATATCTTGCCACAGTGCAGCAGCCCAGATGGGTTTACCTCTGCGTTGCCAGTTGCTCTGCTTCCATTGCTGCAACCACCCCCACAGGGCATTTGCCACCATCCATGAGTCACTATAGAGATAAAGTACTGGCCACTTTTCTCGTTCAGCAATGTCCAGGGCCAGCTGGATGGCTTTCACCTTGGCAAACTGACTCTCCGGGGTTCTATACAGGCATTATTTCTTAATAGGATTAAAAAAAATGCAGACTTTCTGCATCAACATGGACAACATACCTGATACTGAGGTAATTCACAGAAAAAGGCAAGCCCTAGCTGCTGAAATGCCTAAGAAAGTTTCCACTGGGGAGAAGTTGCTTTCTTTTGAATACTGATCTCCCTTTCTTTTTTTATGCCTCAAAAAGGAAAGGAATTCAAATCACAAAGTCAGCTGCAATCTATAACCATATAGAGGTGAGCACAGAAAGTTCTTCTGCTGACAAGCAGCCCCTATGCTTTTTAGCTTTCCAGCCTCCCAGCTTCAGTGCATCAACACCACAACTGATATGATAAGGAACCCCAGGCAAGATAAAAATGTAGATGGATTAATTGTTTGCCCAGTCCTGGTTTTGTGAGACAGAATTATGAAAGATTCTATCCAGTGGCGCACGGATCTTCTCTCCCTCTTCCCCAAACCTTGCTCTCCAAGGAGTGGGAAGGCCATGGAGCTGGCACCTCTCATTGCAGACACAGCTTTCATCCTTTTTGCATAATCACTGTGAGAAAGGGTATCAAGCATCACAGTGTATAAATTCCAAACAATTGAATTGCTAATTACAAGCTAATGGTAAAGGCATAATAAGGAAGAAAGTTAAAAAATCATGACACTGATAATTCATTCATATTATAGCCAGCAGTTTACAGCTTCTGAATGCTATATATTCAGCCTTTGGGTTTCCAGATCTCTCTAATGTTTCTAAGGTATCAGAGACTCATCAGATGCCTGACATTTTAATCATTAGATTCTGTGACTATATTTTATGTTATTCAGGACATTTAGAAACACATTTTGACATGGTCCAGAAGCTATTCACTTTGGCTGGGTAGAGCAAGTTTTCTGCACAACAATGAAATCCAGCCCCCAGACATCTTAGACGCCTTTATCAGCTTTTGGGGAAGATTTTTACAGGTATTTAAGGACAAAATGTGTTTGAACATTTGGAAAAACCCATGATAAGATATGGGTTGGAAAAACTTTGTTAGAAACAGACACTTAAAAGATGTAGAAATATCAGCTGCTTGCTTTAAAACCTTTTTTTTTTCTTTTTTAATCTGGCAAAAAATTGCAGATGAAAACTTCATATTTTTCAGAACGGTATTATTTTCCACAGAGAGATCTAATGATGCTGAAATGCTGAAATCATCTTACTTATCTCTGTAACATTTAATACTAAAGAGCCAGAATCTTAAAGTACAAGGTGCAGCTGACATTCTCTAGGCCCAGTGTTGCCAGATCAAAATGATTAGCACAGCTTCCATTTGGTTTATTAGAGTATGTCTGTACTGAGACAAGGAGGCACAAAAGCACAATGTAATCAGTCCTAAGAAACAAGTTTGATGGCTTTGTAATGGAAAATAACTGCGGTGCTTGAAGGTAGTTGACATAGTTTTAGGTCCTTAGGACCTTAGTACAAAAAGTGTAAGAAAAGCTGAATAGGAAAACAGGACCTAGGGATGGGGAATATCTGGGACTAGCAGATGTCCAGGATGGGAGCGGTTAAACTAACTGATAAGTAGAAGGACAGGATGATTGCTATGTCTGCAATGTTAATTAAGTTGGTGCTTCAAAGACTGCCTGAAGTTATGAAGATTGTTGGGAGAAGTAAACGACCCTTAAAGACCACCATCACATTTTTGTATGCATGTGAGAAACTTTCTGGAAAATGTTGTAATCCATGTGTAGCCTCAGGGATATGTATGTGTGCCCAGTGACTATATAAGAATGCCCTGTATAGCAATACCGGGACACACATTAGGAGGAACTATCCCCCGTGTCTCCTGGCGCCACAATAAAGAATACCTGCTTGTCAACTTGAAACTCTGTTGGCGAGTTCGTTCCTGGAGTTTTCTCCGAATCAGTACCAACACTTTGTATTTACTGGCACAAATGTTGTGCAGCTGAAGAAGCAGGTGTGGCTTTTCCAGATGGGAAAGGGGGAGAGTTAAGAGGACTTTCCTTTTTCCTTTAGTTCCTGTCTTTGACCTTCTCATTCTTTCTCTTCCACCCCTTCCAGCATTTTCAAGCTCCATGCTTGCTGTGTAGACTGAAAACTCCTCTCAGTCTTTGCCACATCACTGGCCTGTCTCTGCAATTTGATGTGACATGAGAAGGCGTGCAGCTTACCCTCCCCTTTCCAATGGACAATCAGAGTTAGTGTTGAAATGCTGAACATTTTCACAACCACAAATGTTGATGATTTCACAGAGGAACACGCAAAGGGGTCTGGAAAACCTGGATGTTACCATATTGGGTCACATCAATTTTACGTGTTGCTTTAATTTGGTGTAGCTGTTGTGGCAGAAATTGCCAATGCAAATAATTAAAGCTATTGTTTGTAAGAAGAGGGTACATATTTTCCACTGACATTTCCCCAATGCAAATTCTTTGTGATAAGAATATATGCCTGTACTGTCATGAGCTGAAGGTTAAAATAAGGATTAGTATATTTTTAGTTCTCTTAGTTCTTATTGTCTCTGTAAATCCAGAGCTAGAAACTGTCTCAATTTCTCTTGAAAGTTAATGTTTCTTCTGGTTGAGCTGAAACCCCCAAATTTAGCTCCATGAAAATCCCATTCTAATAATTGCTAGATGATCACTTTTTTTTCAGTAATTGCCATTTGGCACAGTGAAGCATATCAAGGGAAGCCAAATAGAGACTGTGGAATATGTAATATAATGTTCTTTGAAAATCACAAGGAGAAAACCTGTGAAACGTGATTGTTCTGGGCCACAGAAAATGTAACTGGGAAAAACTAACATGAGAACAAAACAATCAAAATTTACTTTTTTGTGTCTGTTTTGAACAAAAATTATGAAACATACAGTGACTGAAGTAACAAAGTATGTTGCAAATGTATATTTTGCTAAATTGCTGAAAAGTGTTGGAAGATTTTCTGTAAGCAAAAATCCAATGTCCTCCAGTGTGCATTTGTTTTTCTTCATGTCATGTAACCCTGCATAACCTGATGGTAGGTTTTTGTTTTTAAACTGTTTTTGAGAAGGTAGCAGCAGTAAGAAAGAGTAACAGCCATATAACTTTAAGTAAGTGACATAACTGAGGGGGTAACAGGGAAAGAATTTTCAGGGATGGTATATGTATAACTTCAAATGTACATCTTGGAGCATACTAAAAGGTATAAACTTGTACAGAGCACAAGGAATTCCTTTAGGCTCAACTAGCCAAAATACAACAGACTGAACAGGAAAGTGCTGAGATTTTTTAGATGTGTAATGTTCTTACAAATGGGCCATGCTGTGCTAATAAAACTATTGTGACTGGGAGCTTTTGCAGTGGAAACTGACAGATGAAGCATAGTTAAGTACTTTTTCAGACAAGCTACTACAGTAAATCATTAAAGCACACAAACAATCATCCTTCGTCAGTCTGCGATTTGTTTTATAGCAATTGCAAATCGAAAACAATGTAAACAAACAAATCGACAACTAATGAACATTCACCCACTGCTCACTGTAAATAGATCTACAACTTTAGAAGAACACTTTATCCAACACATTGTCAACTCATTGTAAACACATCTACAACTCATAAACAACTCATTACGCAGTATGTTGTCACCTCATCGCAATTAAAGTTGAATGCTAGCTGCACCGCATTTCCCTGAACTGAATCAATTCAGAAGCCTGGAAGAAAATGTCTAGATGTATTAGCCCAATAACTTTCACAACTTTTACGAATATCTTCACAATGTAATTGGAGTTTCTCTTGCAGTTTTTAATGGAAAAATTGAACAAAATTACATCACTTCTTATTCTAGCTCACATCTAGGTTTATTTACTTAGATTTTCTATTTACATATTACTGTTCCTATGGAAGTTTTTAAAATGAGAAAAGAAATCCCCCAAAAGTTGTTTCCAGTTTTGCGTGAGCTATATTCAACAGTCCCATTTTTATCTATTTATTCTCTTGTGTCCTACACCACTTGAAATTTCTACCTGCTTTTTAAAACACAGTAGGTACTGATTATAATGGACACAATTGCTTATGAATGAACTTCAACTCCTTTTAAAAAAAGATTTGGTATTGAAAAATACATCTACCTTGGGGAGGAAAAAAAAAAGTAACATTTATGCATGGTGGGTGTAGACTGAAGATTAGTCTTGTGACAAATTCTGAGTTTAAGAGAAAACTTCATGTGCATTAGACTGCTGTTTGAGGCACAGCTTATGAGAACTTGTTATAAAAATTCAGTCTTAGCCACGACTGATTCCAAATATTTTATTCAGATTGATTAAGGGTAAGAGGCAATAAGCAAGCAGCGCTGGGTGCGCCGGGGAGTCTCCGCTCCACCCAAGACGCACACCGGGATCTTTGGGGTTTAGTCTTTTATACTTCTCGGTCCTGGGTCTCAACCAATCTCCTTGTCTTCTTCACCCAGATACCGACATGGCTTCTTTCCATTGCTCTTCTCTTGATGCTGAGGTCTTCCTTTTGGTGAAGAAACTTCTTAGAGGAGGTTGCCGACCTTCTTGGTAATGTATTAACAGGGAGACGTTTGTTACAAGCTTAACCACAGTCTTAGCTTTATTTGTTCCACACCTTGTATGTCTATTTGCTCAGTACTTAAGTTTCACAACATCCTGTAACAGGATGTGTCTCTTGGTCGCCCAACCATGCTAGCACTTAAGCAGTTGAGTAAATGGATTATTCCTTTGTTTCTTCTTCCCTTTCATCATTGTACTGACATGAACAAACATCAGGATCATTTCTATATATCTCACACAAAGTACAATGGTCACAAGGAGTTCCCGATTGTTGACACGAATCATTCCTACATTTTCCACAATTCCTCCCACTGTTTTTTGTAACTTATTGATTCGTGTTTTGGCTTCTAGTCTAATAACCACCTTTCGAGCTACAGATAATACTGGAGTCGTATTAGTTTTTAATACCATTAATGGGTGGGTTCCTTCCGTATTTGCTATTCCTGGTTCTAATGGCATAGCGGTTAATTGCATATTTTGTACAACCGTATGTATAAGTTTGGTAAAACATGGAATTATACAAGGAATGATTAACAATCCCCCGAATATTCCCAATATCACTATACCAACTTTAGTAATCCAGTCCCCGTTAAAAAACTGTCCCCAAGATCCTAACCCTCCAAAATTGATTCCATTCCATGTTTGTACTGGGACATGAGCTATCTTTTTCATTTCTCTTATAAGTTCATTTATGGCCTTTCCTTTATCATCAATTTCTAAACAGCAATTGCTAAGATTAAATTTTCCGCAAACCCCTCCTTCTTGAGCTAACAAATAATCTAAGGCTAGGCGATTCTGATATATTGCAGTTCTCATTTTAGTATTTTGTTTTGCAATTAATCCTAATGCATCTCCTGTTTTATTCACTGCTATTTCTACCACAGCTTGTAACCTTATAATCCTATTCAACATATATATAGGAGTCCTGTATCCCCAGGATCCATCTTCAGCCCAAGTTGCCGGATCTTAATGAGAAATTATCCATTCAGGTGGCCACTCATTGTCTTTCCACTTACCAATTTCTAATTCTCTTTTATACCATTTTCTCCTTATTTCACCTGTTTCTGTGTATAACTGGACTCCCAAGCGTTCTCCTTGGCTTATAGGTAATAAATAGAAACTAGGTCTAATTGTTCCCAATATACATGATCCTGTCCAGTTCGAAGGTAACTGCAAAGGCTATTTTACCACAGATCCAATAATGTCCGTCTGGAGTGGGCCAACCGTTTGGTATATTAGTTCCATTAGTCCAGTTACTAAATTGCTGATTCATTTTTATAGGATCTCCCCATTTTTCCCAGTCTTTCTTTGTTCTCTTCCATATATAACCCCCTTCACAAAGTAAATTTCCTACCGGTTTACCTTCATTTTCTAAATTTTGCCAACAACTTTTTCCAATTATACTTGTTTGTAAGATCCATTGCTGTCTCCTATTATTCCTTTCTGGATTCTTCCAGATTGTAGGATCACATATGTTACTTTCCATTGCCTCCCAGGGCCATCTCTCTCCCTGATTAGTTTCCCCACAAACATAGGAATTGGTTGTATTCAATGCTTTAGCTATATTTTCAGCGAGATTTACAAAGAGATTTTTAGCAACCGTTGGAATGTCATATTGGACTCCTGTTTCTATTTCATGATAAAATGAGTTGAATAATAAACGATGCTGTATTGATTCTCTAACACTTTCCATAATTTTAATTTGGATTATTGCTTCTGGATCCTTCCATGTAGTCCATATTTTAATTCCAAATTCCTTAATTTTTGCATTTTTCCATTTTCCAATATTCATGATAGTTGGATTGAGTAGACTACATTCGTGCGGCCCACAGTTTGGTTGTGCTGGGACATTTTGAATAGAAGCTTCCAATCCAGGACAATGAGATTCATAACCCCAATTTGTGGTAGCCCAACATACACAGTCCCATCCATATTCACAAAGGTGGCTTCCCAGTTGGGGGGTACAACCAGGGTTTCCATTTGTCTTCACCCTATATCCCCACATCCTCCGGTATCCTAATCTCTATCAATTGCTTTACAGAGTCCGTATTGGGTTTGATTATGTATACAGTTACCTATTATTGTTCCTTTACACTCATATATGGTGTGATAGACCAGTGTTTGGGAGGTTATTCTTCCTCGTTTGGTTGTTGTAACACATTTACTACAGTTGTTATGATTGCCTGTAGAGGCCATGGTGTTTTCCCAGGCTTTTATTAGAATCAAAACCAAAAGAGGTCCGGTCAGGATCATAGTGCTCAGCGGTCACAGCCCCAGGGGTTACAGCCCTCGGCAGACCTTTCCAGCTGCAGCACCGATTCCCTCCGGTCTTGCCCTCTCTGGTGGGTCAGAGGTATATTCCTGTCTGCTATTACAGCAATAATATTTAATCCACAACAACTGTTCCAACAAGGTGGTAGTTTCACACCGAATGCAAAAGAACTGCAATTGATTTCTCAAAAATTTTTCTTGGTCTTCTCTACAAGTAATAACATAATTTGAACAATTGGGACACCTTGCCCTAATATATAGGTTGCAACGTTTACAGATAGGACATAGACTGGTATTGGTCCTTATTCTATTATTTATCAAAATGAATTCAGTTGTGTCCGCTTTTCCCATATCATATCTACAGGAGTCAATATGAATTCCCTCAGTTACTTGTTTTGCTATTTCAAAAAATTCCCATACAGCCATAGAATTTTAAAAATTGATCTGTAAGTGCTCTTGTTCCCCAATGTGTCTGTTGATGCAATCTGTGCAATATTCTTCTAGCATAGCTTTTAAGTATCATCTCTCTCCCATCAGGTAATATTCATTTATTGTCTTCTAATTTATCTCTTAGTCTTTCATATTCTTTTATCTCACTTTGAGAATATGCTTTTGGTTTATTTATCTGTTTTTCCTCCTCACCTATTGTCCTGGTTTAGCAGTAGCAGTCATTTTTTCTACTGGTGCAGTGCTGTGTTTTGACTTTCGACCTGGGAACAATACTGATAAAGCTGATGTTTTCAGTTGTGGGTCAGAATGTTTACCCTGACCAAGGACTTTGTGAGTCTCATGCTCTGCCAGGGAGGAGGAGAAGCTGGGAGGAAGCAGGGACAGGACACCTGACCCAAATTAGCCAAAGAGGTATTCCATACCACAGCACGTCATGCCCAGGATGTAGAAGAGAGTGCCCGGAAGGGCTAGATCCTGGCAGGGTGGGGGTGAGGTACTGGTTGGTGAGCTGTTGTATTCTCTTGCTTGTTATTTCCTTTATCATTATTATTATTGGTGGTAGTAGTAGTGATTTGTGTTATACCTTAGTTATTAAACTGTTCTTATCTCAACCCGTGGGAGCTGCATTCTTTTGATTCTCCTCCGCGTCCCTCCAGAAGCGGAGGGAAGAAAGGTGGTGGGGGGGAAGTGGACTGCGTGGTTCTGATTTACGGCCTGGGCTTAAACCACGACACCTATGTACTCACTAATTGCTGAAGTCAATAGAGCTGCCCGTTTTGCTTCTTCATCTGCTAAGTTATTCCCTCTGGACCTAAATTGTAAAGCCTTTTGATGTCCTCTAACATGGGTTATAGCTATTACTTTGGGTTCCTTTATAGCTTGCAATATTTGTTTTGTTAATTCCTCATGTATTAATTCTTTTCCCTGGGTATTTATCAAACCTCTTTCCTCCCATATTTTCCCGAAGGTATGTACTATTCCTAAAGCGTACTTTGAGTCCGTAAATATGGTTCCTTTTTTATTCCATAATTTTTTTAATGCTCTCAGCAAGGCATATAATTCACATGCCTGTGCTGACCAATTCACACTCAACAGGCCAGACTCTATCACTTCCCATTTTTTTCATCTACAATTGCATATCCTAATTTTCTTTTCCCATTGATTACCCATGACGATCCATCCACAAACAATTTTTCTCCTTCTTCTAACTCTTCCTCCTCTAGGTCTGGTCTGATTTTTGTTTGTAACTCAACCATAGCTATGCAGCTATGGTTGAGTTCTAAGGTTTCTTCTCATTCCCCAAATAGGAATTGTGCAGGATTTTGAGCTGCCATGGTCTTTAATTCTAGCTCAGGGGAGGGGATCAAAATAGCCTCATACTTCAGTAATCTATTACCCGTTAGCCATTTATCTGCCTTTTATTGTAGAACCCCTCGGATGTTGTGCGGATCTATTAAAGATCCTCCAAAGGTCACTTTTCTAGCTTCTCCAACCAATAGAGCCACTGCTGCTACTGCTTGTATACAGGTTGGCCAACTCCTACTTGCAGGGTCCAGTAATTTTGAGAAGTGTCCTACAGGTTTTTTACTCCTTGCCCGATCTTGGGTTAATACTCCATATGCAGTATGATTGCTTGTGTTTACAAATCATAGAATCATAGAATAGCTAGGGTTGGAAAGGACATTCAGATCATCTAGTTCCACCCCCCCGCCATCTGGAAGATTTAACACAGGAGCTTTCATTAAAGTTTCTTTCAAATGTTGGAATTTTTCTCCATCTTCTGGAGACCATTTTATTACATTTATTGTGAATTTCTCATACAGGAATTTTACTTTTTCACTATACCCCTTTATCCACCGTCTACAGTACCCTAGTAATCCTAGTAACTGCTGAATTTCTCTTTTTGTTCTTGGGGCAGGTAGAGCTATAATTCCTGCCACTTGATCTGGATCTAACGTCTTTTTCCCTTTACTAATCCAGTGTCCTAAATACTTCACCTCTGCTTCTGTAAATTGCAACTTAGATTTCAAAACCTTCAATCCTTTTTCCCCAAGAAAGTTCAATAATCTTATGGTGTTTTCTCTGACTTCATCCTCTAATTTTCCAGCTATCAATAAATCATCTACATATTGTAGCAGTTTTACAGTTCCCTCAGGTTTGAAGGACATTAATAAATTCTCTAGAGCTTGACAGAGTAAGTTTGGCAATTCAGTAAAGCCCTGGGGTAATACTGTCCATCTTAATTGTTGTTTTCTTCCTGTCTCTGGATCTTCCCATTCAAAAGAAAAATAATCTCTACTTTCTTCAGCTAAAGGACAGGCCCAAAAAGCGTCTTTTAAATCTATTACACTGTACCAGGTATGTTCTGGAGATACCTGATTCAATAAAGTGTATGTATTTGCCACCACTAGGAACCGAGTAAGTTCTCCGATTAACCTCCCTTAAATCTTGTACTAACTGATAACTCCCATCTGGTTTTCTGCGCGGGAGGATCAGAGCATTATGGGGTGACATGCAGGGTTCTAAGGTTCCTTTTTGTATCAAGTCCTCAATTATCAGTTTCAATCCTTTTCTTCCCTCCAAGGAAATCAGATATTGTCTGATCCTAATGGGCTCTTTTGGATTTGTTATTTCTGTTTTCAATGGTTCAATGTTTAATTTTCCTACTTCCCCTTTTTTATGCCAGACTTCTGAATTTATATGCTCCTCATCCTTCTCCATTAATTGATATAAGTTCCACCTTCAAATTTAGTCCTAACTTTATGATTAGATCTTGTCCTAATAGGTTGTTCTCTGCTTCTTCCACTAACAGAAAATCTCCTGTGCAAATTTTCTTTTCAGATTCAATTTTTACATTTTTGATAATGGGAACCCTAAAAGGTTCTCCTTTTGCTTCCACTACTAAAGTGGTGTCTTTACTTATTTGGCATCCTGTAGGGACACACTGGACCGTAGATCTTTTGGCCCCAGTATCAACTAAGAACGTTATTTCTTCTCCCTGGGGACCTATCTTTAAATTTATCAAGGGCTCGGATGATGTTTTTGTCCCCAGAATATATAGCCCCTGACACCCCTATTCCTCCTTTTTAAACATTTTCTCATCTCGCATCTGCTTCCTACAATTTTTCTTAAGGTGTCCTTTTTTCCACAATAGTAACATTCTGGTATTTCCCCAGAAGTGGTGGTCTTAATCTTTTCCCTTGGTTCTGTCTGCCTTCTTTCTTGATACCCGGGTCCTGAAACCTTGGGTACTGGTCTAGGCTGCTCTCGTCTCTGAGTTTCTCGTACTGCTGCTACAAATATTTTTGCTTTTGCTTTCTGTTTTTCTTCATTTCTCCGTACATAAACTTTCTGAGCTTCTCTTAACAATTCCTGGAGCCCACGATCTTGCCAATCATCTAGTTTTTCTAGTTTTCTTCTAATATCCCCCAGGACCGTGCCACAAATTGGGTTTTTGAAAGGGCTTCCCCTACTGGGGATTCCGGATCCACACCGGAATATATTTGTAAAGTTTTCCTTAGCCTTTCTAGCCAATCAGTAAGGGACTCATCTTTCTCCTGATGCTCACTAAAGGCTTTGTTAATATTCTGTCTTCTCAGAGCTGCCTCTCTAATTCCTTGGATAATAATTTCCCTTAAATCCATCATATTCTGTCTGTCATGGCCATTCTGATTATTCCAATTGGGATTCTGATTAGGCCATTTTTGCTCTCCAGGAGGACCTTGTTGATGTCATCTCTCCCAGTTTCGCATTCCAGCTTCTCTAATCATAGATCTTTCTTCTGCAGTAAATAATATTCCAAATATTGACTGCATCTCTTCTCATGTATAAATGTTAGGACCTAAGAACTGATCCAATCGTTCAGAGACCCCCAGAGGGTCATCTAACAACCGACCCATCTCCTTTTTAAAGGATCTTACATTGCTGGTGTTCAGGGGTACTGCTACAAACCTGATTCCTCCTATATTCCCTCCCATCGGAACCTCTCGGAGAGGAAACAAAGTTTCTCTTTCCTTTACATTCTTCTAAGGATCCTCACCCTTTTGTGTTCTTATCTTGTTCCTGGTGCGGCTGGAGGGAGGGGAGGTAGGGGGAATTGGGTTTGTAGCAGTACCCCTTAACACGATTATTATAACTGCATTTTAAGAACAGACTTTTGAGTTTAGCATACACAATATTTCTACTGAGCTTCTAAATTTGCTCTAGAATTACTCTTTTAGGTTACACGATGGAGTGTGGTGTTAAGATTCAAGAGCTTGTCTTCCAGTGCTGTTGCATGCAGGATCACAACCTTAATCTTCTTCATCATTTCACAAATAAGGTTTTTAAAAATGTAATTTTGCAGAATGGATATTATTGTTATCTTCTATGTTAAACTGCTCAAGATATCTCTTTTATAAGTATTGCTCTCACATGTTAAATTGGTATCCAAATTGCTTGCAATACATAAATCCTTCGACAAGTATAGGGTTGCCAGAAACAAATTAAACTGTGATAAGTAGAAAAGGCACTCCACGTAAGGATATAGTATTTCTCACTGTCCTTATTTCAGCAGTGTCCTTTTTAGACTGTAAGAGAAGCTTCAGTCACTTTTGGAGTTATGTACAACCCATGGCTTTCTTTCCAAGGAAAAGCTGTCAATGGTTGCAATAGTTACTAGTTGCATTTGCTTATGGCAAGCCAGGGAGTTGTCTTGCAGTTTTAATGCTGAGGTTTTCTTCTTGAAGCATCAGTTGTGTCTGGCAATATACTTAAACAATGGTGTCTCAAAGGTCCTCACTTTTGGGGAAAAAGGTCAGCTGGAGTAGTAAGCCACTAGAAGCACTTTTATGTTCGTATTTCAATTACCTCTATGTCATCTGGTCTTAAAGGGCAAATATTATGCTGATGTGGTAGATCAGTGATGAGAGAAAATTATCAGTACTTAATAATTATATTTGTAGAGCTGTCATTGATTAGAAAGTACAGTCTTTCTATAATTAAGAAAGTCTAAAAGGACTCAGAATTTGATTGCTTCATTTGTGCCTAAATGAGATATGAATGAATATATGGTGGCTGAAATAAAATCCAAGGACGCTAATGATAATTTTTGGTGGTCAAAGGATAATTTGTTATCTATAATTATTACAAATATGGATTCAGTTTTGAGCAAAATGAGGCCATTCTGTTTTTTCAGGTTGCCACTGAGAGCTGAAAAGGCCTTTCTCATCACTTTTTGACTTTTTGTCCCCACTCAGATGAGAACTATGGAAACGTAAACATGTAAATTTTTCTTCCTAATTAGGCTCAATGCAGACCTTATGAACTTCATTTGGAAGTTATTTATTAAATAGAAATAGTCAATCTGACTAAATATGCAACTCTGAGGAAGAAAAAAAGAAAGGTAAAGTATTCTATAAATATATCAATTTGCATTTGGAAAGATGCTTCGTGTCATATTGGCATCTCATTATAGAATCATAGAATAGTTAGGGTTGGAAAGGACCTTAAGATCATCAAGTTCCAACCACGCTGCCATGGGCAGGGCTGCCTCACCCTAGACCATGTCACCCAAGGCTCTGTCCAACCTGGCCATGAACACCACATGGGATGGAGCATTCACAACTTCCTTGGGCAACCCATTCCAGTGCCTCACCACCCTCACAGTAAAGAACTTCTTCCTTATATCCAGTCTAAACTTCCCCTGTTTAAGTTTGAACCCATTATCCCTTGTCCTATCACTACAGCCCCTAATGAAGAGTCCCTCTCTGGCATCTTTGTAGGCCCCATTCAGATACTGGAATGCTGCTATGAGGTCTCCACGCAGCCTTCTCTTCTCCAGGCTGAACAACCCCAACAGCTCCGTAGGGCTGCTCTGAATCTCTTCTCTGCCTAGTCCGTAGGTGTGCCTGGGATTGCTGTGACCCAAGTGCCATTAAGTTAAGTATTTTCTAGTCCAAAGTTTATGAGACAGAACCCTGTGTCTTTTAAGACATCTCCTTACTACAGTTTTCTGGCAAAATATAAAGAAATGGAAACTTGCTTTTGCTTTTGCAGTGAAAAACTGCATGCAATGCACAATTTTTAAATAAAATATATCATAAAATATTGAAACTGTTTATTTAAGGTTGCATGTTATCTCCAAGACATAACCAGAAAAGCAGGGTTATATTTCTGTTTAAAGTGTAATTTAGCTTAATCAGAAATTATGGTCTAGATGAGGGAATTCCATAATATATGTTTTTTCCAAAAGAGATAAGGCTAGATTTTCACAGTGGTTAATTCTGAGTCTGATTAATAGTAGATCATATTACACTTAGAAAACACCAAGAAACTTAAAGTTGAATATATGCAACAGTTTATGAAATAAAATTTAAAACAAAACAAAGGTAAAGTTGTTTTACTCAGGTTATATTATATCCAGTTATGTTACATCCTCTGGGTTGTACATTCTAAAATAGCCTGACAAAGGAGGGAAAAGAAATCAGAATTATAATGTGCTTTTCTAGACATAAAAGGTTTAATAAGCCCAGGGCAGTGAACTTTATATTCTTCTCAGAGAGGAGTTAAATTTTCACTTTCCTTTAACTCCTTTCTCAAGAATGTTGTTATCTTTTCTCAGTAGGGCTGAGCAACACACTGGAAGGAAATTAGTAACTTATTTTAAAATCTCTCAGGTTTTCAAATCCATTTCTATTTTTACTCTGTCAGTTCCATAAACCATGTAAAAAAAAAAAAAAAAAAAAAAAAAAAAAAAGATATTATTTTGTGGAGTTTGGCAAAATTAAGAGAAACATGATTTAACCACCAAAATATTTAGATGGCTACACCAAACCCACATCCCTGGAAAGATACCATTTCACTTCAGAAAGCTTTTGATCCAGTTCCTAATATTTATCAACTTTTATTATGACTCTAAAAGACTCTTTCTTGTTGCTTAAAATTACTTCTAAGTTTGCCACAGGCTTAATCTCAAACATTTTAACAAAGGAAAAAAAAAAATCCTTGGATTAAAACCTGGTTACTTCACAAGTTTTATTGTATCTGCTAAGTGTAATCGTATTTCCTTTTCCTAACAAAACAGGAGGTCTAGAGCAAATTCAGAAACCTTTAGGAGAAGTGATCTCTATTTTCCTTAACATGTCTCCAAATTGTCTCTGTTGTACTGGGCAAAATATTTACATCTGTTTCCTTTCTAGACTTGATGCCATAAGCGACACTGATTTATTTTGAATGTGGTGTCTAAAATCTATTTTGCCCCAGAATTCCAAGATTATATTAGTATCGAGCAAATAGATATCTCCTTTCCTTCCACTCACTTATGTGAACTGAGAAACAAATGTAGATAAAGGTTTTTATACTATTTAATGGATTTAACAATTTAAAGTCACTGATATATTGTATACAAAAATATATTGACAATTTCATAAAGAACTAAGTCTGTGCAGGATTGTGTCAACAGATACAGAGCTGTTGAAGGTAAAATAAATCCCCAGTAATAACAGTGAATACTTTACTGAAGTGGATTCTCAGTGATGCACATGATGCTGTGCAGCTTTTATGTCAAGGTTGAATAACTTCCTAACAGATTTCAAAAGAAATGTTAGATTTGATGCAGAAATTACAGTGTGTCATATGAGAGATGTTGTTTTAGATGAGAAATTAGAGCAGAAGATCAAAATGTGCCTTCTGATTAAAATCTTTGAGAATAAGTAATTTTCACTTCCCCATGCATCAGCAACAATGCTGAATGATATTGACCAAGAAGGCAGATGAGAGTTTAGATATTCCTTAGTCAACCGTCTGTACCCAGCTTTTTCAGGATCTTGAGCAGATATTGAAGATGGCCTTATTATTGAAAAGCGTCAGGAAAAGGCAAGTGACAGGAATCACCACATAACATCATAATTCAGATTTGTCACCTAAGAAAACAAAACAAAACAAAACAAAACAAAAAAGGCCTGAAGATCAGCTTTATTACAGCTCCAATATATTTCAGTCCCCATGTGTTGTCCATGTATCCACATTCTGAATTGTCTTTATTTTCATCTGAATTAAACACTAAGGAAGGAAAACAAGATCATCTTAAGAGCAAGCATATTGTCTTTCTTGCTAGTCTGTATCACCTTTGTCTTACAACCATAGTGTTGTGGGTGAAGGTAGAGTGTATAGGAAAATACAATACTTTTAAGGGTTCACATTTGTAGTTTATCACCCATTTTGATTCAAATTGTGTGCCACAGATCAGGCCCTGCCATTGAAAAGTCCCCGTTATGGGACTGCCTGTGGATTGCAAATAAAAACAACCCAGCTCTGTTGGGAACATTTTTATCATTCCTGCCAGTGAAAATGAATGGATGGCAGCTTTGCATAGACTGCTTAGCTACCTCAAAAAAGAGAAAGAGCTGAGGAGGATATTCCACCATTTCATCACCTCAGTTTCCCAGGAAATGTTTACTTATGTTTTTTGGTTTGTTGTACGGTTTGGTTCCCTCCCCCCACAAAAAAAAAAAAAAAATAAAAAATCAGTGTTTTTATACTGCAAACTTATAAAGTTGTTAGGGATAAAGCTGACTACCAAAACCCCTAGTTTCCTTCTGGTGGCAGTGCTTTACTCTGAAAGACAGAGAAAGAAACAAAAAATAATTTAAAAAAAATTCCTCAAATGGGTCTGAAACAAAACAGGATGCAATCCCCTCAAAACACTGTAATTTGGAATCCAAACCTGGCTTCAAACTTTCGTTGTAGTGTCTATTAGAAAAGGCATTCCTAAGTGTCACGAATGTTTGATCGTATTATAATATGAATCTCAGGGTTTTTATCATCTTGCTTGTCTGCACTGTTCACATGACCTTGATTTCTTTCCTTTTTAGCATTATCTGTCATGTCAGCATTTTGTAGGTCAAATGGACAATGCAGATCCATCAAATTCCAATTAACTGTAGTGTGAGCAGCACAACACTTTAAAAAGATAAAAAAAGCGGTTCCACCCCTTGTCTAGTCTCCTGCAGACAAAGGTAGCCTTGGAGTGGGTGAGGCAAGGAAAGGATTATTTACAGATACTCAACAGCTGAGCAAGTGGGTAGATAAGGCTAAAACAAGGATGAGCATGTAGTCAAGGGTTCCATTCACTGGGGTGAGCAAAATGTTTGAAGTAATCACACAGGCAAACACCAGTGATGAGGTATGTGGTCCCATAGGCAGTGAAATAGACATGGCTTCCTCATTTAATCTAGGAATGTTAAATTAGGGATGCATCCATGCTGATAGGAAGCACTGGAGAATCCAAGACAGGCAAGTGACTGGAGAAGGAACTAATGAAGATGGACCTAATAAAGAATGAAGAGACCATTTAGATTTTCTTGCTACCAGAAAACCTTGAAAATTTTATTGCTTACAAGTAAAAGTAATACTGCAGAAAGATGTTACAGTTTGTGAGACAATCCTAATTCCAGGATTCCAAATACTGTGGAACTGCAGGCTCTGACTGTAAGATGTTAGTCATACCGCTGCTCTTTCCTTAAAAAACCACAAACAACAAACAAAAAAAACCCTTACCTCTTCTCTTAGTTTTATTTTTTGACGTTTTACATTTTTATGCATTTACGTGGTTTTGCTGTTACTATAATCTCTATAATAAATTTTACTATAATATATAATAAAATATATTATATATCTATTATTATAATCTCACCACATTTATCCTTGAAGATATGTGACTTCTTTTTCATCAGCTTTTATTACAAATACTCATAGGACCTGCAGGAAGGCAGTGAGGTTTTCTTTCAGCTGGGCTTTGTTTTACCTCTACCATTTTGCCTGCAATGTCCACTTGAGTATATATTTGGCATTGTTCTGTACTTTAACCTCTTCTAAATACTTATTTCATTTATCACTGGCATAATAATCCAGCCAAGAATCTATTTCCCACAGTAGATTGTTGGGGGTTTTATATTTTGTAAGCAATGCCCTGGGATAAGAATTTGTATTATCTCTGATTAAAACTGAAATACATAAATACAATGTACATAAGTGCATTGGTTTGAACAATAGATATGTAGCCAAACTCATTTTTTTATCCCCTCAAAAGCTAATTGAGCCTTCTATCTATTCTAGGTTTGCCAAATATTTGGTCTTTCAAATACTCTGAGTGAAATCCTGGCCTATTGGAACTAATGGCTTAATTCCCAGAATTAGAATTTCAGAAAGCGTTTGCTTTATTTTATTTCCCAGTAAGAGGTTTTAAGCAATCTAAATTATGTCATAACATTGATTTTGTGGCATCAGTACTAAATTCCTTATTAGGATATATGCTTTATTTGCTTGCCACACTAAGTAGAATTTAGTTCTGTTTCATACAGCTAGTGTAATTTAGGTACTATGAGCTGACTTTTTTTTAAGGTTTGCAGCAACCAGGAGAGATACACAGGTCAACACATTAGAAAAGATGATTCAGGGAACAGAATTACCTAAATGCTAAAACTCTTCTCAGGGCAAGTGGAAGACAGCAGGGAGCAGGATTATTTAACACTAATCATTTCACCTATTTGTGAATAACTCTACAATAACAAGACCTCTCTGAAAAGGTATCTTCAATATATTTCAGCTGAGGTTTGTGGTCAGATTACAAAAGGTGCATACAGTGTTTGTATACTCTTATTTCCGTTTTACCTGCTCACAGTGAATTGTATATGTATGATGGGGTTCCTTGCTCTCCTGTCTGAAGCTTCATTATAAAAAAAGAAATAAACATTGCGCTTTGAAACTTTGTTTCAGGCAACTGAAACAAAAGGCAGAAAATTGTAACCCTATGTGTAATAACTAAACCTCTTGTTATATGCTGCAGTATTAAATATAAAACATTTTCATTTCCTTTGTATAGGAAATTCAATAGGACCTGAAAAAGGGGTCAACCAAGTACTGTGACTCCCACTATAAAACATGAGTGGTGCTAATATTCCTTTTTCAACTCTCATGTGATTGTAAAGAACCAAACAGATAAAATATAGCTTTCATAAAACTGGAGCTTTGGTGGAGAATTAGAATGAGTTGTGCAAGCAACTTGCAAATGGAAGGCCGGCCAAGAGCTTAGATTTATGCTATGAAATTTAAATGGTTTTCTCCTGAGGATTTCTTGAAAATATCACTGCATGTGGTCTTGTTGGTTTACTGGCATATTTTGCTGAAATTATTTTAAAAGTAAAGAGGGAGGAGGAGGAGAAAGAACCCTGTTCCTTTAAAAAACACATAACTATCAGAGCATTAAGAAAGAGTATAAAAATGTATATTACAAATAGCACAAATGGGAATTTTAAACATTCAGGCATATCCAAATTTGGAATAAGGAATAGTTAAGAAAATATAAAAACATCATCAGACCAGGACTGAAAATTTTGTTCTATTTTCAATGGAGAGTTTATAGTGTCCCATATTTTATCTGTAGATTTCAGCTGTCACACATCAACACTAGAAAATTCTAAGGAACAAAATTTCAATTCAAAAGTAAGCTTACAAAGATTTTTCTTGCCTACCTCTCAGCTTCAGACTGAATTTAGACACAGATATTTTAGAAGTCAAACTACATTATTCCTGGTATACCCAGTACAATTTTAGTAATTCAGAAACATGAGATCACAGACTGAAATTAAGGAGGAAGCTTATAAGCAATATAAGCCTATAAGCAATTCGAGCAGAATTTAATTACACAAAGGGTAGCTGAATTATGGAACACATTGCTGAAGGCAGCAATAGATGCAAGAATTATAAATCAGTTCAAGAAAGAGCTCAGAGAAAGGAAACAAAAAGTACAAATCAACCCTTTTAAAAACATCACAGGGTTAAATGGGGCAGGCCACAGTGGGCTCAACAGTCAAGCCCTTTTCCTTTAAATATTCCTGTGTTTCCTAAGGAAGAAACTAAATAGTCCCTCCATTGATTTCCATAATGGCTGTAGTTCAGCACCAGAAATACATGAGTGTGTCTTGTGCTTTACCTGTGCTTACAGAATTTCATTGCATTTCCTTCTATTTCAGACTTCATTTACACTTGCACTGTTTTACATGTCTCTGGCAGTATAAAACAGCCATGAAGTAAGTGTAAATATGATTTATGCTCCCTTTACACTAACAAAGTGATGTATAGTGTCCTTAGGGAACGTAAGAATCATGCCCAGCATGTGTGAAACAGACATATAAACTCTGTTTAATTTTATTTAACAAGCACATTTCTATTTAATGTTTTTTTATATCATTTTAAGACTTATATTCATTTCTTCTTAAAGTAGACAGAATTGAATTCAGTGTTCTCAGTATATTAATATTTCATTAATTATATGTATATTATATATATGTATATAAAAGTATGGTTTATACCTAAGCATCTAAACAAGTCACTATTAATGGATCTCTGTTAATTTTTCTCATTTGTGTATTTGCAGTCTTATGAATATTAAATATAGAAAGAGGTAAGCAATGATTACTCAGGATGATTACAATACCTTCTCTTTGATATCAAAGGATGATTACTGCATAATTGATCATGTACCCCACCAAATTCTTCATGTAATTGCAATGTTGATCTTAAGGTTGATTAAACAGAAACAAAAAAATAAAACTCTGCCTTACATATAAGGAAATTAACAGAATAGTCTTCTGAAAAATCTGTTTGCCTAATTTGAACATACACTTACAATAATTTCATGGAAGAAAGGTGAAAAATGAGGTGCACGTATTTTTCTGCAGGTATATTCACACTTTACAAAAGCTGTCTGTGGAAAACATTGTGGCTGAAGCCAATATTAATTGGTGCTCTGGGCCTTAATAACATGTATTGTTCAGTTATTTGAATATCAGCATGGAGAGAAGCCTTTGTCTGTTATTGCAGTGATACTGCCTCACGTCTCTTTTTAAATGCATTGCACTTTGATGCCTGAACTCTGATGGTTTAGATGCTTGAAAAATTAAAACTTAAGGATTTTTTTCCCCAATTATTTATAATTATTTTCAAAAAAGATTAAAAATGCTGGCATTACAATCATTATTTATTGACATTTAATATTTAGTTTTAATTTAATTGCACTGAAAAAATTCAGGAGTGTGTTTTTGGTTTTCTGTTTTGTTTTTTGCTTTGTTTTTTTTTTTTTTTTTTTGTATATGGCAGTTGTTGACTCCAAAATGGAAAATAATTGAAACAAATAAAAACTTAATTTGTATTAAATTTAGAATGGAAGACCAGATTTAAAATGGATGTGTATGGTAGCCATATTTTGCTTTATGCCTGTGAATTTTATTTTTTTCTTCACAGTAGAAAGAAATAAACGATTAATAAAAACCCAGAAGAATAAATAAAAGTGAAGAAGCTGCTGATGCAGTTATACATGAGGAATATTATCACTTTTAGATTTATGCATGGAAGACAAAGAAAAAAATCTATATGAGCTCCTGCCTGTATCTTCCCTTCCAGCACTTATTTAAAAAAAAATACATAAAGAAAATTAAATGTAATTGCTTTAACATTATTTTACACAAACACTTTTTCATTTTCCTCTATTGATTTACACCTCCTCACTTTTCTCACCCCTGTAAAAACTTCATGCATGCCTCCTAAGCACAGGAGGAGAAATCAGCATTGTCTTGTTTTGACTGCCGTTGCTTTGCGATCTTAAATGGTCCCCCAACCTTTTTGTCAATATTTATTGATGGGATCCACAGGCGCTCTGAGTGATCCCACTCTTGAGGGGCATAAACCAATGGCAAGCTGAGAAGGGAGGGAAAGGGAGGATCTGCTCCAGGCAAGAACTGGTTAGGAAATATCAGAAAGCTCAAGAGCCATTGACAAAATGTCAAACATTTCAAATCCTTGATTGTTTCTCTGCCTAATGCCATGCTAAACAGAACCATTAATCTGCCCTTAAAGCAGATACGGATACATATACATATATGCACAACACATGCATGTACACCCTCCTACATGCACACATACAGACACAAATTGTCTACAGGGAAATTGAGCAACACCAATGAAGCCATGTAGAGAGAAAGTTCTTGGATAAATTAACAGTGCAATTACATTACATGACATGCCACAAGATGGATGAGGAAAACTTGGCTGGTATTATGTTCTGTTTTCAAACTGCAATTTATTTGAGGGTTTTAATGGATGCCTTATTAAAACATCTCAGCATTGGTCAGGTTTCAGCGTTATGTCAGAGTAGCCCATGATTGATGACACCCTCTGCTGCTTCCCTTGCACATTTGCAGGGAATTTAAGCAAAGAGGGAATGAACAGACCCTCAGATTCATATTGATCGTGTGAAGGTGCACTGCCTGAGAGCACAGTCTAATAACATTCTCTTAGCTGAACTGCCTCACATGAAGGCATTTATTACAAGAACTAAAATGTTATATTGCTCAGGATAAAAAAAACATTATACAAACAAAAGACTAAGCAATGAACAAGACAGAGAAGGAGAGGAAAAAAGAAATACAAATGTATAACTTTAAGCAATGAAGTGCAATTATCTCCTAACAGCATATTTCAGACAGCCAAAAGAATGATAAATTTAACTGTTTTCTGTTTGTAGATATAAGAGAGTCTTCTGAGGAAAAGCTAGAGACAGCAATTTTCTTTTTTATCCATCTCATTTAGATGAGATCCTGTAATTATATTGGTAGCAATGAGGGTGGAGGTCAGAACTAAACACAATTAGGATTTCGAACATCAAAATGGATAGCTTGACATTAATCATTTGACCGTCCACTGTCTTTCTTCATCACTTTAAGTACTATATACTGTAGTTAATCGATCTGACTGTCACCCATTTGAAAACCGAAAAGCACTTGTACCTAACCAGAGTAAATCTTAAAGACTCTCCCACACTTTTAGAAGGCAGCTACTTGATAGATTTGGATTAGAACCTCATAATAAAAGAAACACTTCCTCTTGTGCTGTGAGATTTGTAAGTTTCCTGATTGAAAAAAAGGAAATTTCCATCATCTCAAACTGCAAATGTAGTGTTGAATTTTACCTCCTAAAACGCTCTTTTAAAGAAATCCACATAAGTACTTCATCACACCAGCAATATCTGGTTAACTGATACTTTTATTTTTCTTTGTAATGGAGTCAAGTTGAAGGTAAAATGAGATAATCAACTACAGATGAGGTAAAGCAGAAATACTCTTGCCCCTAGGTATCTCAAAAACACAATACTGATTGCAAATAAAAATTCGGGCTGAGCATTAGAGTCCATTTTTTTCAGATGCTGAGTAGTTGGCATCACCACTACTCTATCTATATCCCATTCACTCTTTCTCTTAGCCTGCAGGAGACACTCAGCATCACCCATGATCAGATCTCCAAAATACTCCTCCAATATCTATGCTTGGGGCTTGGTTAAGTACTGTCTCATCTCTCTCGTCACTGCCTCTGGCTGTTTGCAACTCTGATACTATTCCAGTTTCAATTCTAGGTCTAAAAGATTATTTGTTTGACCTGCCTTGCTTGTCATTATCTGAGCTGCTAATTTTATTATTCTGTTAGCACCCTGGGCTGCATGGTATAAAGCAGCACTATAAAAGTGTATTTTGATTGTATTGGAATTATTCAGCATCACAGGCTCAGCAAACAAAATGCAGCACTCCCACTTACACTGCTAAGATAGCAAAGAAGAGGCAGTAAAGAACAGGGGGAAGGGAAGATAAAAGCTCTAAGAAGGCTAAATAGGAATAAAAAAGCCAGTGTGGTTGAGGAGCTTTACAAATTCCTATGACAAATTTCCTATGAGCCTTTCTGAGTTATCCATTAGTTAAAACACATTTTAAAAGAAATTATTGTAATAATAACTCTAAAAAAAATCATATATATGCAAAAGTTTTGCTGACTAGAAACAAAGTAAGAAATCTCTATGTTTCTGTTTGTTAGAATTAACTTATAAAAGGATGACTAGGACAATCTAGAAACAGAACATCAGGTCTTGGTCTCAAAGAACTCACTGAGCTTCTACTATTTTCTATTCACTGTTCCCTCTTCTTTCTGTCATAGCTTTATCACCTTTTTCCCACCTGTGATGTGAATCTTAAACAAGCAAATCTCAACTTATTTTTTAAGTTTATTTTAAATATAGACAGGGTCCTTTAATATTCCTCAGATTTAACATTAGGTTACACTTTGAAGTATTGGTTTCAGAATAATTAGTGGAGTATCCTTCTTTTGTTTCTCAGTTTTTTCTCTTTCCTTCACCCCCATCTTTTGCTTTCTAGGTAGCTGACAAAGCTGACATGAACATCTAAAAGGAAAACAGCTCAATTTTAATATTTTACATTTGAAGTTCATGTTATTCTTGATACTGCAGACCCGATGTTTGTTTCATTGTTGTCAAAGCACTAAAATGGCTGCCTCAGGTTGCAGGCATTTTATAGCATAAGAAAAATGGTTTCTTAACCAGAAGAGTTCATACACTTCAACCAGAAAACTTATCCTTGTGATTAGCCTCTTGCGATCGTTTCAGATCAGTAGGCATATCCCCTGAGCAAGACATATATAAGTAACTTAGCCAAATCATAAACCTGGTCATGATCCACAGAACAATTCCAAATTGAGAGCCATGGTTTTCAAATAATTTCTAGCTAACATAATTCAATTTCATCTACATTTATGTAGATGCAACATAGTGGAGATTGAATGTTAATAAACATTGACATTAATAAGAATTGAAAATCTCATACTAAGTGTACTTTAGAAGATATAGCTCCAATAATTTCAATTCTTGCAAGTCACATTGCTCACATCTCCTTGATTAAAAGCAGTAACCATGTCTATTATAACTAAGATAAATAAACAGATATTTTCTGGCAGTTTAGTGCACAAATGCAACCTCCTAACCCTCACCATCAAAAGGTCAAAAGCTGCAAAACCTAGTCCATTAACCTCTGTAAATGGTTGTGATATTAAAAACTGACTCTCAATATCCAAGGGTCATGATCTAGTGCAATAACCATCAGCAATAGAGACTTATGACTATAGTACATTATCCATCTATAAAATGGCCATTTATGACACCAACACATTGGCTATCTGTAACAGGAATGGACCACCCCTTTCTAAGAATCATTGCACACTTTCAATTATGGTTTCATGATATAAGCTGTGAAAAGTTATTAAGTTTTAAAACAGAGCACAGAACTACTTTCTGTATATTTAGCAAAATAGAAGAAAATCTCACAGACTAATGCAGCTCATAGAAAGTAACAGTTTAAAAGATCGTTCTTAGCCTGCATTCTGCAGTGCAATGTAGAAATTTCAGATTTAGATATCGCCTCATTACAAGACATCCATGGATAGGTAGAAGCATATCAAGATGCAGAGAGGCTCTTTCAAGAAAATATCAGCTATGTTGTGCTTGTAGGAATCTTTTCTAACTGTTATATAGAGCTGTAGCTCTCCAAGCAAAGCAAGGTGTTTGAGAAAGTTGCTGAGAATAAAAAAAAAACCAAAACCAAAACCAAATGCCTAATGATGAGTAAAAAGAACTGTCTGAAAAGAAATCGTACAAAGCACACTGCAAACAATTTTAGTGCTGTAAACATGGGGGTGGATAAGAATTTAGGAAATACGCCAAATAAATACAAAACAATTTGTGAATTTTTTAGAATGCTATAAAAGACTGTCAAAAATAAATGTCTTTGCTACATGATATGTATATATGTACAAATATATACGGATGGATAGATGGAAGACTGTTTATATTTGCATGATGTCTTTTTAAATTGCTGAGATGTCTTATCTGTAGAAACTCAGGCCAGCAAGTTCTTTAATCAATCACTAAAACTCTGATGATACATTAGCTTAGAAGACCTGCAAAAATCCAACTCACTCTCCCTTTTAGAGAGCAGCTGGTCTTACTAATTAAAATGGAAAATCTCCATCCATCTTCATTTGTAGAGAAGTCACCCAGACAGAGGTAAAACTTCAGCACCCTATTGTAGTTTCACAGGATGTCTGAAAGGGATAGAGAGGAAGTAGAAAATATTCATTATTTTAATTTTGACAAGAGATACAGAGAAGCCTTTTATTTGTAATTTGATGTGAGAGGTTATCAAAGCTAAAATCAAGCAACATACCAATTTTGTTTACTCTTTCTTTTTCCTTTACATTTAATGAATAATTTACCCAGCCGTGGAGTCAACAGCTCCCTCTCAGGAATGGAATTAACTGCACCTACATTGTCTTGTCGTTTTGTTCCAGTCACCGAAAAATAAGGAAGCACCAGAGCATGAAAAGATGATGTGGATTTTAAATGAGTCTGTATTAATTTAATTTTTTCTAGAGAAAGTATTTTTTTTCTGTAGTCTGTAGTAACAATAAAACCCCTGCTAGAATAATACTTATGTACTTTTTCCTGCTTCTGTTCCACCAATGAACTTTTCAATTGTTTTCTCTGTCTATGAAACAAAAGAAACAAGTAAAACTAAAGCAGGTCTATTTACCTACTGACACAGGACTGGATTCCCGGTGACACTGAGACTCAGAAGTAGAACATCAACTTATAAAGTGGTTAAGATGAAAACTATCTACAGAACTCAGTCTTCCAGAGAACCTAACTGGCCAGTGTTGCCTTCAAAGACCAGAAAAGTGATAAGAGTGGGTGCTTGAGCAGTACCCTGGAGATACTGAGACACTGTGATACCAAACAGATCAAAAGTAGGCTACATTTCAGCTTAAAGCCTTCCCCTTGAAAAACTGTGTAGATAGGATTGCATGAACAGCAGCTACTTTTGCCTCTTCCATGCATCTCCCCAGTGCAGACCCTGAAGGTAGAGGTCACTGGAGCATTCATCCTCTTATCTCAGTTGAGGCCAGTTCATCTTCTTTTCTCTAGTTCTCATGCTGAAAGGGAAAGAATAGAGCTAACAGCATGTTGAGTTTAAAAAGTAGCCACAAAGAAATTATTTTATTATTGAGATTCAATATTAGGCATTTTACCAGCTGAACACCTCATTTTCAATGGGCTGGCAAGCCCATTTTGCTGGCAAACTTCGGAGAATACTCTCAAGCATTTTTTTGTTTCTCCCTGTGCACAGCTTCTTGCCAGGGTGGCTCAGCCTATGGTCAGTATGCCAAATCTCCTTCATTAAGGGATGTTAAAATACTACATATCAGAATCCGTCTTCTACTACTGTGGTTAATAAAATTGTTAAAGCATAACTTTGTTTCAGATATTGTCAGCTCTTCCAGAAATGGGCTTGTTTTCATTCACAGCATCCCATCAGATTTTGCCTTAATTCATGTGAAGTACTAAGCAAGGCAGACCTAAGGAAATAAACCATCAGGATGCACATGCCCAGGATGCCCAAACAAGCTTCATTTGAGCATCTGCTACATTTTTTATGTAGGCTGTCTTTGGAATCTTAGCTCATTTTAAATATGTTTTTCTGTGAAATAGATACTGATTTCCCCTGCTTCATACCTTTTTGTCACTCCTTCATTTTCTTCACACTACTAAAATGTGTGCGTGGAAAAAAATATTTTACTCTATATATTTTTTAAACTGTAATAAACACAGATTTTCCTTGAATACTTTCCTGTCAGATAATTATAAATTTCCAAATTGTTGACGAACTGAATGGCTACATGTTATGGAGTTTGTTCATTGTTTTTAATCAGTTTTATGAGCAAGAAGGAATATGAAGCCCTTTATATGACCTACCTAAAGTAGCAAGTATTTAATTGTTTAAGTTGCATGAGGTGCTTAAATTTCTTACTGATGATAAGTTGTATGGCTCCATAAGAGAGACCATTCTCATTCTGATGGAATAGTTTGAGTAATTAATGCTAATGAGTCAGTTAGGTTATGACTCTAGTCCTGACCTAAACAGGTCCTGCTGTTGTGTCAGTGAATATTTAGGGTTTGTGTTTTCAAAGCACT
This sequence comes from Psittacula echo, assembly GCF_963264785.1. Lineage (NCBI taxonomy): Eukaryota > Metazoa > Chordata > Aves > Psittaciformes > Psittacidae > Psittacula > Psittacula echo. Next base: position 45,131,594 of record NC_137739.1, read on the forward strand.
GTAGTTTTGGAGATTTTATCCATAAAAGTACATTCCAGTAACAAATTCAGCTGCAGCTATCTTGTGCATGGAAATTTTTACAAGCTTAAATGAGTTCACAGTTTTGGTTCTCTCAAAATATTTGTAGGGAAAGCTTCCTTACATGCATGTCTCATCATGACCAGCTAGCATACCTCGCTTGTCATGTGAATTATTTAATGAAAATGTAGATATTTATCTTTGTCCAGTTTATTTGCATTATATTATTCTGTACAGATATTCCTTGCAGCAATAAGGTATTCAGGGCTTACCTTAACTATTTTTCTCTGTTTATTTAGGTTAAAATACATTTTTTTTGTGCTAATATTGCAAATTAGGAATAGTAATCCTTTAAACATCACTGAAGAAATGGAAATGGATTAGAACACTGCCACCAATACCGTACACACACTTAGTAATTTGCTGAAATATGATTTGACAGGAGAAGCAACCACAACTGGAAAATGTTTTTTTGAGTATATATTACTGCAGAATAAGCTTCAGGTTGCTACAGGTTGGGCAGAGAAGAGATTCAGAGCAGCCCTGCAGAAAAGGACTTGGGGGTGTTGGTCGATGAAAAAATGAACATGAGCCGGCACTGCGCGCTCACAGCCCTGAAAGCCAACCGTATCCTGAGCTGCATCAAAAGGAGAGTGACCAGCAGGTCAAAGGACGTGATCCTGCCCCTCTACTCTGCTCTCGTGAGACCTCACTTGGAGTATTGTGTGCAGTTCTGGTGTCCTCAACATAAAAAGGACATGGAACTGTTGGAACAAGTCCAGAGGAGGGCCATGAGGATGATTGGGGGCTGGAGCACCTCCCGTATGGAGACAGGCTGAGAAAGTTGGGGCTGTTCAGCCTGGAGAAGAGAAGGCTGCGTGAAGACCTCATAGCAGCCTTCTAGTATCTGAAGGGGGGCCTACAAGGATGCTGGGGAGGGACTCTTCATCAGGGACTGTAGTGACAGGACAAGGGGTAACGGGTTCAAACTTAACCAGGGGAAGTTTAGATTGGATCTAAGGAAGAAATTCTTTACTGAGAGGGTGGCGAGGCACTGGAATGGGTTGCCCAGGGATGTTGTGAGTGCTCCATCCTTGGCAGTGTTCAAGGCCAGGTTGGATGAGGCCTTGGGTGGCATGGTTTAGTGTGAGGTGTCCCTGCCCATGGCAGGGGGGTTGCAACTAGATGATCTCAAGGTCCTTTCTAACCCTAACTATTCTATGATTCTATGATTCCAGCTAGTTGTAATAATAATAACCAGATATATTCCATGCCACCCTCTGTCAAGAAAACTCTTCATATTATCTCCAAAAATGGTAAGGTTAGACAATTCTTTCAGAAGGTAGCTTCCTAAGGTATGTATTCAGTCCTGGTGCAAGCAACAAGTGCTGATCACAGTAAGGGGTTAAACATAGGTCTGTGAGCTGCATAAATCTTGGTGCTTTAAACAAAATACCAAATTTCAAATTATCACTATGAAACTATTTTCCCAATTGCTGCAAATATTTCATTTGAGTAGCACCCTTCAGATAGCTAGATAGAATTTAGAAAATAAATTACAATTATTTGCATGGTAGACAGCTAAGTGAGTTAAAAGAGACCAAACATTCAAGTATAAAATGCGGCTGAACAGAAAAAAAAAATATGATCTGTCAATTCCAAAAAGTGCACACATCTCAGCAAAACAATTCTTGTTATTATAAATGCATTATATATTGTTAATGTTGATCATTAATAATTTAGGCTCTTATTTGGAAAGGTCAAGACTTCACTGGCATTCCTTGTTTGCTGTATTTGGGATGTTTTGTTATTTCCTTAGAAAGCCAAGTGTAAAATATTCAGTTGAGATATCAGTATCATAGTTATAAGTAAAGTCTGCTTTCCTAAATCTTCTGCACTTTCTGTACTATAATGTTTTGTTAATATAGAAATAATCACGATAAGCAAAAATAATACCAAAGACATATTCCCATTTAACTCCTTACCATAATATATAAACAAAAAATTATGAAGTCTTTTCTTATTACTAAACTCTTAGTGAGCAAGCACTTTCAGGCATTTGATTACTTTACATACCATGTGGTTGACAGAAACTATTTTTATATTGTTTAGAGCTCCACTAAACTGGGAGAAAAATCTGCTTTATGATCTTATGGGAATTTGATATCTGATTAAGCAGGAATATATATTAAATCACATCCTTGCTCATAGATACTTCTGCAAAGTTACTAGTCCAAGATTCTTCTTACTTCACACAAAACCTGGATATGAAACAAACTTTAGACAAAATGCTAGTGTCTTGCTTAGGAGAAAATTGTAATATACCACAGAAGATGCACTCAGGAAACCTGGTATATCCCTAACAGACTATCTTCTCATCTCACATCTTGTACTCTCTAAGTTGAACATTGCACTTCTATTTTATTTTATTTGGATTTACCAGGAGTATCTTGAGCTTTTATGTGTCTCTTTATTTTATTGATCCTCTCCACACTCTTAAAAATAATGGGCTTTTACAATCCCATTGCTACTAAAATTTATCTATCTTTCTTTCTTGCTCATTCCTTTTTAAAACACTCACATTTAGTGGATAACTTTTTACATGATCGGACATGATCAATCAATTACTAACATGCAAAAATACCCCAGTCCTGTCTATTAGAGTTTACTTTGATAAAGAAAGGGTGCATGGACAGTTACATGCTCCTTATTGTGTCTCTTCTACCAGCCTGCCCATTAAATATCTGTCTGAAATCTTTGTTGGTGTAATGCTGTGTGATAGACATGTATGTCATGCTGGTGAATTAAAATTCTGCTTTCAGTGAGTAAGATTAATTGCCCATTTAAGCAGAGCTGGATTCATTCTCTTATTGGGGCAGGGGAGGGGGGAGAGGGGGATGCTGGAGGGCTGAAGGTGGGAAAAGCAAGGGGCAGAGTGCCAGCTAGACTGCAGTATTCAGTTACACGTGAAATGATTTATAATTCTGAGTAATCACTTAGGACAAGCCCTTGCACCATTTTATCTATACATGACTCTAGGCCAAACTCAATACTCATAGTAAAATAATGAGATGAAGCTAACTGAGCTCTTTTATTAATGCTCCAAGGAGCAAATCTGATGCTTGAGCCTCTCCCATGGAAACTATCCACTTCATCCTAAAAATGAACAAGTGGATCATGATGCCCAGTAGTAACTAGGGTTCTTGCCTCAAAAAAAAAAAAAAAAAAAAAAAAAAAAAGAGGAAAATTTCCTTTCTTTTTTACGGTCCACATCATGCTTTGCCCAGCTGCAGGTGGAGGCATATGAATTTTGCATTACCTGCAGGCTCATTAGAGAAATCTATCTTTCTCATAATAAATAGTTTTTTCTGACTTGGAGAGAAGAAAAAAAAACCCACAGAATGAAATTCCAATAAACAAGAAAGAAAAAAAACAGTACACTGTTTGAGATAGGTTTTGTTATTCTTACTACTATCAACACTATGAAGCAGTTCAACTACACAATGAACTCCTTGACAGTGTAAGGAATGGAGCCCTCACTGTCGTCTTTTTGAAGTGTAGTCATGTTATCCCAAGAAGCTTTTCATACTGCAGCAACCAGTGATTTTATTTACAACATGATAAAGAAATATTCTTTGACCTTTTTTCATTCTTCTCTGACTGTTCCTAATGTGAAATCCTACTCACTTTTTGCACTGGAACATCCAGTTGCTTATCCATAGTTTTGTAACTTGAGATTCTCCCATTCTGCTGCAAATTTTTGTGTAGTCTTCAGCATCTCAGGAAATCTTCTTTCACAAGCCTGAAACATATGTTTCCCTGCATAACTTCTACCGAGGAAGAAATGAGCAATTTGGTTCTCAACAACTAGGTACCAGTAGATCAGACTTGGTAAAAAAACCCAACCTGTCTTTAAAACCTGAGTATAGTGAGCTAAAATGACTGAACAATTTTGGAGAAAATAAAAGTCAACTTTAGGAAGCTATTAATATGGATCTGGCTTTAGAAAGCCTATTTCCAAAATCCGTATAGGCCTACTAAACATGAAGGAGAGCTCTGTATAATTCTTCAACAAATTGGTTAAAATCCACAAAAAGGGATAATCTAGAGCCTAAAAATGCACCTCTAAATTTCATCTTCGTCCTGGTAAGAAACTTAGAAACAACACTGTCTTGGTGTGAAAACATCTATGTGGGGCAAATGCATCTAGGTCACGCAGAAAACAGTATGTTGCCGTAGCTATCATTAGTGTAATACACTTCACAGCAAGTCCTACTGTGAGTTAAATTCAGGCCCAGTGGGTGCTGCACTATCGACTTCAATGAAGCTGCACCTGCCTATGCCCTATCTGAATCGGTCCTTGCATGTACAATAAGAATAGTATTTCAATCACTGCCATTCAATGAACACTATTTCAACAGCCTCTCAGTGTGAATTCCTGCTATAAAATAGCTGTTGTGTGGTAGCTGGCTATTCCTTCCCACCCTGCTTGCCCTTCCCTCCATCATTCCTCAGAGCAGCTTTCAATCATGTTATAGAATGCTTTTGGCAGCACTGATTCAGTCACTGGGGCAGATGAAAGTCACATCCAGTATGAGGGATGATTATCTCATGCTTTAGAAAGCTATTTTGGCTGCTGACACAAAGTTTGGTCACTTCTAAAGGGTGCTGTGTGTACCCATTGCCATTTTTCCATTGTACAGGCAAGTACCTGTTTATCTAAAAATTGGCAAGAATTTTACACCCTTAATTTTGAGAAAAAAAAAAATACTGTATATGTTTTTTCTCTGTATAATTTTTAATTGCTAGACTACATCAGACTTACTAAATCTCTTTCTGACTAAGAACAATTAAATGACATTTAAAGTTTTCACCACCTGAGGACTAGATTGTGAGTGTGATTAATAGATGTATCTCCATGTGCTATGTGAGGTGATCCCAATGCTCATGAATTGACTGCCACCATGACACAACACAGTAAATACCCCATTCCTGTTTCCTAGAGGTGAGGAAGGCTTCAGCTCCCTACAAGTCAATTAACCCTGCAGTTTCCTTTACATGACACAACAGTTATAGTAACAGCTGCCAAATGTGTGGAATCCAGCCCATTATAGCAGAAGAATGTGAGGAAGCTGCTGAGTTGCAGCCTGTATGCAACCTTCTAGATGAGACTTTGTTTTGAAACTTAGGAAAAGGGTAATTTTTACCTGAGGAGGACTCTGAACTTTGATTTTCTACTTTCCAGTCAAATGGCATAGCTAGCAAACTGTCACAGAGAAGGCAGGAATCTTGTTGCCTTCCATGTCACATGGACCTAAAAAGGTAAATGTGAGTTAGTTTCCTGAACTCATATGATCTCTCAGTAGGAACTTGGATTTCTCTGAATGCTCTACCCAAGCTTCAGGAGCAGTTCTTAGAAGCTTGAAAGTTCCAAAAAATTAAGCCTAGGAACAAATAGTGTTACCATGCCTAAGTCACCGGCTGATTTGTGCTACAGGCTCATATTTTCAAAAGAGCATAAATATGTAAATATATGTGATTACTGTGTGATTTTTTAAACCCCCACTGGCCTGTATCTGAAATAGCAAAAAAAAAAATTGATTCTTCAATATGTATATTTACTTTTTCTTTTTTTTTTTTTTTTTACAAATTTAAGGACTTTCTTATGCTTTTAGGAAATATTTTTAGAGCTCATGTGCCAGTTCTCTGTTCCATTCCTGGATCTGCATGTGTTCTCTGTCACCTACTAATCTCTGAAACGTGGTCTTTCAACTGAGTGAAATAGGGTATCCCCTACAGTGTTTGTGGAGGAATGAGAGGAAAGAATATCATGACCTTGAGACTTTCAGTTCTGAAGCCTCCTTGGAGTGGCATGACTCACTTATGTCTTTTTGGGAAGCTTTTTTTTTTCATAGAGTTGAAATTTGGAAAATGGAAAAGTGTTTGAAAGAAAGCCCAAGACAGTGCTTGACAGCAGTTTAGTTGCCGACACCCAGGTGAAATTCTATAGAAATCGTACATTGAAAGTTATCTGCTTAAGACTGATTGTCGGAGTTGGTCATCATGGTATGACATCACAGCAATTCTGAGTCTTACCTTGAATTTACTTTTTCTGAACAATTTATTTCTTACAAAGGAATACTGCTGCATTGCAGTTTATGGGAGGAAAAACATAATTTAGTGGTTTGCCTACTTCTGAGCCTATAAGCTTAAAAGATATGTAACTAAAACCTGCAGAATCTTTCAGATGCTATTACTCGTATAAGTCTGACAGTTCTAATGTTACCCAGTAGACATTCTGATTTTGAAATATTCAGGGATATGCTTATTTACATTTTAAGCTGGTTTATCTCTGTATGGTCACCTTGGCAACCTAGAAGGATAGAAGGAACATGTAAAAAGACTCCACTTCTCAATAAATGTTTATCATACAATTGCTTGTATTTACAACTAGATACAATACTTTGTTAAATCCAGACTGGGCAACGTTTAACTTAGCTACAAAAGTGTAAAACATCATACCGAAAATTGCTTCCTGTAGGAGCAATAAGAGCAACAGCACAGCAGAAGCATCAAAAACTTATACTGAGCACAAAAAGATAATAACTTGCCAGTATTTCCATTCCATAGAAGTTTTAAAGTACCAATAAAAGTTGCCTATTAGATATTACAGGCCAAACTTTTGCAGTCTTTGGATATGGCTTTTATTTTCAGCTCTGAATTTCCCACTTAGAAATAAGAAATGACTAATGATAGTCTGGAAACTATTAACTTACTTAAAAAAGAACAGTTTAAAGTGTTTGATCCTCCTTTGATGAACTGTGAACACTAGACCTCTTTCCTGGAGGTGTAATTGTGATTATTCTTCTCTGAAGAGAGGGGAGGGAATGAAGGGGGGATGAGTCTCTGTTCTTAGTTTAAGAGAAACTATTTCTGATGATCAATTATTAAGCAGTTAGTAAATGTTACATTTCACATTCCTTTTACATTAATGTTGCAATACTACATAATCTCTGCCAAAAATGCCAGTTATTCTGTGAATCTCAGTGTTATTCAATGGATCTACATTTTCCTTAAAAAAAAAAAAAAAAAAAACACAAAAAACCCTCATTTTAAAAAAGAAATAAAAAATACAGTGTATTTTTAAAAACATGAAAGAAAATATAATACTTTAAAAAGCCAGCAATCAGAAAGTATGCTTGCAAAGGTAGGTGTTTCTCACCTGTAGAACATGAAAGTAAACTGAAAAGAACATGAAAGTTAACTCTATCTTCCACCAGCCCACCAGCATAAGTTCAGAACAGCTCAGACACAGCTGGTGACACAAAGTTTCTGCTAGTTTTCACTCTAGGTGCAATTTTTATTACATTAGCATCTAAAAGATCCAGAAGCAACCTGGACCCCAAAGATGCTGCATGAAAGAATTGTTCCAGCCTGGTGTGGTATAAGACCTGAACTGGAAATCATTTCTCTGCATAGGTCCAGGTCAGGCTTGGACACACAGCTGTATTGAAGCCAAAGTAAGCAGAATGTATAACAGGACCTTACTTTTTACCATCAACCAGCTTTTCCTATGATGTAAGAACAAGCATCATAACCAATAATGTGAAGAGTTGAGGTAGTGAGGAGGCCTAGTATGCATACAGGCTGCTAGTAGAGGTTATTCTGGAAAATGAAAAAACTGTAACTTCAGAGTGAGTTTACACTGGAGAAGATTTTCACATCATGCAGCTGTGATGATTTTGATCTAGCACTTGGAGTCCTTGGGCTGGCATTAGCCTATATATGATCAACATACAGCTTGCCAGTCTAATCCTAAAAAGTTTAAATTCCATGTAGAAAAGACAAGAGAAAAGGAGAGTCAGCACAAAGGGAAGTGACTTGCTTAGGCAACAGATTAATAACTGAGTAAGTAATATAAAACAAGACTCCTGCTTTCTGAGTTAATGACTCATAAGCTTTTGCATGCAGTGCAATATCCTACAGCAAAGTTTATGAAAAATAGCATGTATCAGTTCAGGAAGAATTTTACTCCTCTTTACTCAATTTATTCTGCAGTTTAATATGTGGAGGTACGGAGCATCAGATTCAAAGCTCTGAATTGTTTCAGCACATAGTAGCTATATAATACATCTAGAGTGCAAGAAATCTCTGGTCTTATCATTTCCTTTTAGCATTTCCCTGGACAGAACATTAACTCAGAATTCTAGAATGCAAAATAATTAGCCCAACTCCAGACCAAGTTGAGAATCTCTCACACTGTTAAAATCTAGTCCTAAATTTACAGTACAATTTTTGACTGTTTTTAAAGGTAAGGATGTTTATTTTGCAGAACTGTTGTAATCTCCTACCGGTCCTAGCAGTTTTGAAGATGAGTGATTGACAATGACGCTAAAAATTACTGTTGTGCAATAATGCTCTCTTTTTGATATGTCATAGACTAGTTCATGAAGAATGCATCCTTTTCTGGCAATGTCTGGGATATAAAATTTCAAAGTTAAAGCTCATTCTGCATACGGAAGGTGCATCTGAGACATTCTTGTGCTGAATTTCATTACCAGTCCTGTAACAATATCTTATGACAAAGCTACTTTTTTTGAACTTGAGAGTATCTGTGAATCATCACTTCCAGTGGAGCTGGCTATGCAAGTTCCACAGACAATTATGAAGTTTTAAACTTACAGAATCAAGACTTTGCTTGCAGAGTTCTATTGGGCTAATATGTTAATGTTGTTATCTATTGATATGGAAACTTTTCATATATTTTATACGTACAGACGTATATGCATATATACACACATTATATATATTATTTTGGATTAACTGTTTGCTGGATCTATTTCACAATACAGAAGAATATCCGATTATTTTTTTCTATATACATACCAGACATACTATTTCAATTTTAATCATGTGGATTTTGAAATGAAATGTGCTTCTAGGTTTACCCTAGGCTCTCCGTGGTGACAGATAATATAAGCTCCCAAATGTGTTTTGACCTTCACAGGCTAAAGGCCAAACCTTCAGAGGACTTCTAAAAACCTTCCAAAGGAGGCAGTTTACCCCAGTGCCGCAACTCATAGTTCAGGTCTGTGTGAACACCTTTGACAGCAGATGATAGCTAAACAAAAACAGAATATGAAAAAGATCCCTGTAAAAGATCCTTTAGGCTACTCTTTTAAGAAAAATAAAGGAAATGCTATAAAATAACTTCCCACACACAATCAGATCAAGTTAATCAAAATCAGTTTACAAATTCCACCTTTGATTTAGCCTGCTCCCCTTTCCCCAGAAAAGAAAATCGAGGGCACAGAAATCAGTTGTGCTTCTACTTGTGAAGTTTGGTAACAGTGGAGATGTTCTAAATATAGTCACACAATGTGTGTTTTTCAGACACTGCCTTGGAGTAACAGTACAAAGGGGCAGGACTGATGGCAAGGAGATACAAAAGCACCAGCTGTTCTTCACAGTCCTGCCTCTGAATTAGCTGCAAGGCAATGTAATTTGCTAGCACTGTAGGGTGAATGGAGCAAACTACTGTTATTCAGTAATTTTATTCTAATGACACCTAAGAGTGAGAAGCCAAAATATGATGAGATGCTAACAATTCATATTAAGGAAACCCTCAAGAATTTACAGTCTGAAGAGAAGCATGTGCCTAGAATGGACATTGTATATCATCTGGTGCAACCACTTTCTTCCAAAAAGGCTGGATACTAGAGACCTATTCAGAAATACATTAAGCTAGAAAAGGGAATCTCCTTTATACAGCTGAAGAACAAGGCGTAAAAAGGTGACTTCCCTAATCCTAAATTTCTGAGAGGGAGTTTAATGTCTCAGATACAAAATAATATTTCCTGGTTTTACTATCATTTGCCAATAATTACGTTCCAATAAACAAAGCTCAACATGGTTTTACTGTGCTTTGCCAGCAATTCCATAGTTTTTTTAGAAAGAAAAAGACATTCAGAAACAAATAATCATTATTTTCATGCTGTTTGGAAATGGTAGAAAGAGGTGCATTACCACTTAGGCAACAATTTCTCACTCATATTCATGCAAAATTGGATCATTAACATCTGGAAGTTCTTTTGGTTCCATCTGAGAAGTGGCTAATGGTCTCAAGGTCTAGGTCATCCTCTCCTGCTTGTAAAATTGAGTTTGACAGAGAGACATCTTGCAAGAACAGATTTTTACATGGAATTAGAGAATTCCTACTGTCAGTATTTTTATTGCAGAACTCGAATGTATTTACTGCCAGAAAAAGATATATAATTAAAACAACCAAGGGATTTTAAGTTTATTAAGCCTTAAGAATTGATTCAATAACATTTACATTTTACGTTTAAACTTGTTTGAGTTAGTTTTCAATTACTTAGGAAAAAAAAAAAAACCTTTCAAAAAGAGTTTTTCTGTGATCTTAGTAGCCAAAGCAAATTTAAGACAAGTTTCTGTAGGTTCCATGGAAAAAGCAACATGATCTGTAAGCACACTAAGTTTTCTTTTAGTTCCAATTTAGTTGGACAGTAAGGTATGTTCATTTTCACCTTGTCCTAATGCTGCCTGCAGCAATCTTCTTGTAGAACGTTTTGTTGGTGATGAGAGAAGAATGATAGCCTGGTGAGGACACAGTGAAGGTTTATAGCTACATTTAAAATGGCAGTTATCTGTAGAATTGTTTTCTACCTTCACTGCCTTTTTCTTTAGACTTGAAAGCCTAGTTCATAACTGTGCACCCCAGGTCCACCATTTGTGTTCACAGTTTAAGGATATAAACTCTTCTTAGACAGGCCTGAATTTCAGCCCATTAGAAAACCCAGCTTTTTGTAAGAGTAAGTTTTAGATCTCACCTGCTGCATCTGCCAAAAACAATCAGAAGAAAGCTGCGATAACTGCATGGCCACACCAAAACTGCAAAATCCCCTATTTAACAGTAGGAATCAGCTTAAAAGTCCTGCTGTGGAAGTTCAGCCCAAGACCTTCTGACCTGGAACAGAGTACTGCTGCCTGAGACCACTGCAAAATCCGGCTCCTAAAGACAAGACTCCTATTTGCCACATAAACAGACATTGAATATGCAGTGTGCTAGCAGGTCGTTAAGGGATTATTTGGGAAAGAGGGGATTTGCATGCAGCCAAATTTAGTGAGTATCCTGTTCATTGCTTGCATCTATTAAAATGAACTGTTGTGCCTCCATCTATGTCATTTTTTCCCAAAGGAGCAAGGACTTTCTGTGTTTAACAACCACTGTTTTATTTTTAAAATACAAGCAGGAAATGTAAACAGAATCCAAGGCTTACTGTTAAAATGTAGCCTGTAGTTTATTGCCTTCAGAAATCAATCCTAAAGGATGCTGAACCTTTTGGCACTGATCCAGACCAGCACTTCAGCACATGTCAAATTTAACACAAGGGGGTTAGTCCTATGATTAGAGTTAAGCATGTGTTTATGTGTTTTCTTGGCCTTCAGCCAGGGTGCTCAGCACTTTGCAGGATCATGTCTTCAAAAAATGTAGCAGTATCTGAACTTCAAAGTGAAATGTGACCCATTGCTCTTAAATCACTTTCCACACATGCTAGATGGTAATACAGGCTAGCCAGTTGAGGCCATATCCTCCTCTCACCTTCCTTTGTCTCATGTGTTCAAGAGAAAGAAAAATGATTAAAAATACTTTGGTGTTTTCTGCCCACATTCCATGTCTTGACTCCCATCAGATACTCAGAATAAAAATGTGGTGATCAGGCTAAAACCCACTGGTTTCTCTGCAGTCTTTATGGTGAAATTTCCAGGTGTGAGTACAGACCCAGATTGCCATGAAATGTCAGCGCTCCAATACTGATCATTGCTTTGAATGTCAGGAGTTCAGGCTTGTAGAGCATTTTGGATTTTCAGTTAGGTCAATAGAATAACACTACAGAAAAAAAAAAAAAAAAAAAGACAGGATTTAAGATCAATTCTGACAATTTTGCAGTGGTTTGGTGAAGGAACGTATTCAATTTTGCAATAAACTTTCATTTCAGGATAGCATTTTTCGGGACCAAATTATCTGAGGGAACGTTCAAAGTATTCAAGACACAGTGATAATATAGTGATAGGTAGAGGTAGCTAGCTGACCTGAATATAGGCTTTGATTTAATCTCTTAAGCCTGGTTAAAGTTTTAACTTTACCCAGAGCCTACTATATTAAGAAACACAGTTGTCATGGTTTTCCTTCAGTTCTACTTTCCCTCTGAAGATATTCCTAAACCCAAGGCTTATGTTACATTAATCACCTAAATTAACTTGGGGAAATAAAAATGGCAAGAGCACCATTTCCAGACATGGGCATCCATTTCTTAACACACATTGCCACCTGGGGAAACCTGAAGATAGAGTATTTGCACTGAAATCTAACATGTTAACTCTAAAATTCATAATAGTTTCAAAGTTTGTTAAACATGTTATTTCCAAGCTATTATTTATGTATATTATTATTGATTTTCTTCATACTGTGACATTTAAATTTTCACAGAAATAATGCCTTTTTTAATTGGATGGAGGCAGTGAACACACCGGACAGCAGGTAAATTAATTCAGCTAATTAGAAGGAAAAATTATTCATTTATTTTGTGTTTATTTAATAGTTTATTTGCAAGTATATCTGTATTTATAACAAATAAAGAACTCACCTCTCTTAGTTATGGAAACATTTAAGGACATATAAAATAGAAATATTTAATGTTGAAAGAATTTGAGCAAGTTGATGTGTAAATTGCTATGAGATCCCGATGTTAGAAAAGGCTTCTGAAAATTAAAGAGCTGCTGACACCTCATGGCAAACTTTAAAAACCAGTCTCAGCAAACACAGTACTACTTCTATCTATTTGTCTTGTTTCCTTTACAGTAAAGGGCATTTGTTTGAAAACAGTATCTTTGTTTATGAAGCCAGCATTTTGAAATAGCCGCTGGGTCAAAATAAATTTGATGACAGTGCCAAAAAAATTTTCAATTCAGGTAATTAAAAAATAGCATGAGCAAATGAACTCAGAAGAAGGAAATGTTTTTCCTTCAAGGACGTAAAAGAGCAGAAAAGAGATATAGGGAGTAAACTGCTTTTGTGTATAAATGAAAGGTTAGCTATTCTAACAATGGATCTTACACTAGTCATTAACAGAGAGGTGCTGCTAGTACAATGCATACTTATATTCCTTTCAGTATTATAATCCTCTCATTTGGGACTTATTATCTCAGCTGTTTCAAATCACAAAAAGCTGACATTCCATGTAAAAAGTTGTCAGCAAGTTACACTTTTTAATGGCTCAAAGCTGCTGAAAAGTTTTAAATCTGTGGAACACAAAACAAAAAGGTATTTTTGCAATGCTTCTGATGTTTTCTCTCCTCCTCCACCACACCTTTTTTTTTGTGCTGTGAAGAATCTTGTGTTCTCTCGAATGATGTTTCCTGACAGAGACACCTTTCAATCTGCCAAAGGCTAAATGTGTGCTGGAATGTAAGACAAAAATCCAAAATAGTAAAAAAATTAAGCCTCAAAGTAGGAAATTAAAATACTGGAAAATTCATTCTTTCAGTGCAATAGCAGCTGAGAGTTAAAATGTACCATTTTTCAAAACGAAGCCTTCAACACTCAGTCTGAGAGGCACCAAATTATTATGGAATAATTTCGGAAATTAATGACAAACTTTCTTCAGCAGTGCATACCTGAGAAGGCAGCAGTTAAGCTTGTGGTTGCTTGGGATTTCTACACATGTGAAGGCATTACGGTCAGCTAGACCTGCAATCACTGTAAGAAACACATTACATACACTACCTACCCAGTAGCTTTTATTCCCTTACCATGGGTACAACTGCATATATAAGCTGGTTCAGGTGACTATAAGACATTTATTCTCTCCCATAAAATTCTGTAACATTGACTTATGCAGTGTTTTTTCCTAAGTCTTTTGGCTATTTGGCAAACTGATTCTGAATGAATCTACATACAAAATGCAGATAGAATATATGGAACACATGCATTTGATAAAACCTTACTTTGGGAAATAGCTGAATATTGTTGGAAAAAAGTTTAAGCAGGCTGCTGTATAAATTGCTTAGCATATATTAGCTTAGTATTTCCTGATGCAATAAATTAGCATGTTACATCAGGAAAGGCTTCTGAAATTTAAAGATCTGCTGAGTTCAAATGATTTCTGATAATCAGTCTAATTGTGGAATGTATCTAAAGCCAATGTATGTAGAACACATTTTGTTTATACTGCATGAAGATCCAGCTCAGGATTTCTTTGGGAGAAATCCAGGAGCTATTAACATACTCCTGGACCATGCAATGTGGTGACAGTTTAGCAGCAATATAGTCCCCTTATTTTGGACTGATCTTTGGTTATATAAGTTACTTGTAATAATATCATTATAACTGCAGTCATTATTATTATTTCTGTGCTGTGGTGCCTGGGCATGTTGATCATGAGCGAACATAACATTGTAGTAGACATTGTATCCACAAACAAAAGATCATTTCTTCCTCTGAGATTGCTTCAGGAGTGGAGAGTTTTGACATACATTTACTGGTCAATGAAGACCAGCATAAACTTGATCAGCAATGAGGCCAGCTTGTCCTGTTTAGATCTTTCTACTACAATATCAACACAGTAACCAACATAAGCCATCTCTGAAAACAGGCTTCCAAAAGACAGTAATGTCTGGTATTATGACACTGATGTCTTTTAGTAAGAGCATTTTAAGTGAAATGCATTTAGATTTTTAATAGATTTCAAGAATTCAACTTTCCCTATGTTCCAGCAAAGGAAATACCAGCTCCAAAGATACAGCTGCATCTTTCCTTGGACCTACATTTTACAGTCCACTACTGGTGTCACCATTAACTTCTGTCTTGCAAATTCCTATCAGGAGCCTCATCAGGAGAGAGCTTAAGCTTACATTATCTTCAGCTCTTTTTAGGCACATGCTGAGATTTCTTGTCTAAGTAGTACACTTTCTCTGTATCAGGACCTAAACTTGGCTGAAATTCACTCAATGCATCTATGAGGGCAGCACACAGGAGCAGGGGGAACAGGTTCAACCCACTCCCACTTGAAGCTGAATGTTTGAGTGCAGACCTGTCCTGGCTACTTTTCCCAGCCTGTAAAATACATCAGAAGTGAGTAAGAATTAATCCAATGGCCTGTCTCCCAGCTCATCCACAAGGGACTGTCACCTCTGCCTATTTGCAACAGCAGACAGAAACTGTTTTTCAGCTTTGCCCACCATATTGGAGACTTAAGTAATATGAAGAGTCTTGTGCAAAGCCTTCCTCACTTTCAAATACAGTGAGAAACTAACACTGACAGGAAAATTAATCTTGAGGAAATTAAAACATTCCTCATCAAGTTTCATTTAGATTCTGGCTGAATACAACTTATTAATTATTAAGAATGAGAAAACAGCTACAAAAAAGAGGTGTATAAAAATTATTGAAAATGTTTAATTTAAGACTTCATGAAATAATTTAAACAGTGCTAAAAAATCTAAAACGCTATTTTATTGCAATCTTTAGTGAAAATACATATGAATAGAATCTTTCTAAGCAGTTCAGATCCTCTGGTTTTTCTCTGGAATTTCGGAAGAGGAAACAAAGGTACTATTTGATAGTGAACCTTTTTCCTTAATCTTAGAGAGCCTTCCCACTGATCAGCCTTTCAGTTGCTCTCCATCTAGTTTGGATATATGTATTCATTAAATTTTTCTGCTAACTTGGCTAGACATGAAATAGTAACATTGGCATTTCTCGCCGCTTTTCTTTTTCTTCCAAATATTTGAGATAAAGGTTTCACAAGAAATATCTCTATCTGTAACAATAACAGAGTAGTCATAAATCTAAACAGCAGCTTTCGTATGACATCCCTGGATATCTATTTGCAATGACAATATGTATATGAAAGTGCTTGCAAGCATGCCTTTGTACACATACATTAAGAATACAGCTATGAAGATAAGATAACTGACGATAAACAAAGCTGTATTTTAGTGGTTTCCTCTCTGGACTTCATAATGAATTATATAATACCAGAGTTTTTTATTCAGAATACATTTCCAAGAAGGGTTAGCATCTGAACAAGCTAGTAAAAACAAACAAAGAAAAGAAAACAAAACATAAATCCTAGAGCAGTCATAAAAGGACTGTAAAATAGTTTCTAGATCCATAATCTGGCATGAAATTACTTGAAAGTACTTCAGATCAATATTCTCTCATGGGCCACTCTGTGCTTTCTGTGGGTGTCAAGAAGAAAGACAAGAATGATAACCTGAAGTGAATATCACCTTTTGTCCATGACTTTATTAATAATTTTTAATTCTTGCAATTTTGAAGGTTTATACCTACCGTGGCAACTACTTGGCTTAAACAAAAGCAGCAATAAGAATAAGATCCTTTATAACTAGAGGACTTACCTAGTTAAAGTGACAAAAATTAATAGTCCCTTTTTGCTCTGAATAAGGAAGAACAATACTAAGGTTACTCTACTGGCATCACAGAACTATCACCTGTGCAGTCTCTTCTGTGATTAGAATGCACTTACATTGTGCTAAAAGACATCTATGGCAAAGACCCATCCATACTATGGCAGTTCTAAGAGGATCTGGCTCTTGATTCAAAACGTACTAATTTTTCTATTTTTTATGTTCCATTATTGGAACATCAGGCCCTGAGACCCCTGCTTTCATGGTCAAACCTGATTCAATATGTTGAAGATTTCCATCCTTTTGAAGTAATTTAAGAGGAGTAATAAGCGGTGTAGACTTTCACAAATTGCCAAAAGACAATCTGTACTGGAGGAGTACTTGCCAAAGTTTCAGAATTTGGTAGAGATTTAAAGAGATAGTGCAATTTTACAGGTTTAGAATATTTTCTTTTTGCTACTCAGAACACAATTAGTGAAAATATTTATTCTCTTAGTCTTTATTGTATGATTTATTATGCAAAACTTCATTTGTTCCAGAACAGTTCAACTCTGCAAGGTTTTAGCTGACCAATCTTTGTCTTTTCTTACTGGTTAATTATAGCAGCTGTTTCTGTTGAATGAAATCAAATGCAGAAGTTGTTGCCTTTGGATCCATTTAAACTTTGGAGGAACCAACATTTTGCAGGACTACCGTGTAAGTCTTTGAACTCTAAGTTTTTCAATGTTGGGGATATTTTTGTCTTCTCCACATTAAAGATGTATCCATTTACACTTACAATATACTCCACATTGGCTTTCCAAAATTTTCTTCCCACATTCAGGAATGGTTGATCAGCCCATTCAGGAGTTGACATTTTGTCAAACTGCACAGAAAATTACAACTTGAACCCAGGATGTCTTTTGCTTTTGATATAAATGTCTATAATTTCTGGATTAATATAAAATAACTAGGTCTATTGGTGATGCTTATATAAATTTTATATGTCACTACCATTTAAATAAACAAATTCCTACCTAATTTCTTCCAGGTTTAAATGTGAGAAATTATGCAATGTGAGAAAGACTCCTTTTCATAGATTGCTTTCTCAAAAGAAGTGATGACCTAATTAGCAGCAAAGTCTTGGTGACTTTACATTCATATATGCTGTTGTATGTTCTCAAGGGTGTTTTTTACCTGCACTTTATTTCCCAACTCCAGTAGCTTTCTAGCTTGCCATTGCAAGCTGTGGAATTTCACTGTCCAATCATTACTCACTTTTCCCTTTCAAAAACTACACTACTCTGCAGTTCACTCTCTTTGGAAGGAAGATGAAGCGTTTACAAAAGAATTTAAGCTATGCTTGAAATGTGTTGTGAGAATGTGCTTTCCATCTCCGGTTTTTTTCACCATATTGATGCAACTGCCAGACATTATTAATTCTGGCACTAGGAAGTTAGAGGTAAACCAATGCTTAAATTGTTCCAGTAACAAGTTATTGTCTGAAGTATACCTCACCTTGCGGTCTGCGTATTACAGCACTACTCGTCTCCTGTGTGTGGTGGTGGATAACAAGCTATGGATAGAAAAAAAGTAAAGCAAAAGATTAATTATTAGCAGAAAAATTGTGTATACATTGGAGACCATCAAACTCTTTATTCCAGAGCATTCAGTTTTCTTAACACGAATTCTGATTACAAAATAGGAAAAAAAAAAAAAAATGCAAAATTCTGTCAAAATTCATGCAAGTTTTGCAAAAAAGTGTTTTAATGGTGTCCATATCAGTTCAGTATTTTTTACTAAGAACTACATAAGAGTATTTGTGATTACTATTTTATGTGGCTGTTGAAAATACTGGTAGAAGATGAATTTTTTATGTTATTGTAAAATATTCTACTTAATCGTAAGGATTACATTATACTGTCCAGATCCGATTGGAGAAAAACCCCAGTGCCAGAGTTTCAGTTCGTGATCCCAAGAGTGAAATTAAGACACAAACAAGGTCAAGCACCATAGTCAGACAGTTTGTTTATTACAAATTGCAAAAAGACAGTTATTATAAAAACGGAAATTATTATAATAAAGAGGTTAGTGATAGGAGAGATGGGAAAAAAGGTAGAAAATGAAGTAAGAATTCGGGGTGCAGAAAGAGAGAGAGTCACCACCTTGCATTCAGCAGTGTCCTGGGGATCAGTTGTCATCATCGTTGGTGGTGGGAGTTCATCAAGGTTCATAGTTGGTATCAAAGCAGAGTGTTCCCCAAGAGTCCGTCGGCAGTCGGTGTCCCCATGGAAGCATCCTTCTGGAGTCCCTTTGAAGGTACCCGGTGGAGTGTGTCTCGTGGAGTTACCCTCATGTCCATGTCTCATGAAGGGTATCCCTAAGGGTCTGTAGTAGTCATCGGTGGAGACTGTCCTCATGGAGGTGATCTTCTCAAGTCATCCTCATGGCAATGGCTCCCTGGTGATATGCCTTGGTGATCACCTTTTCTCACTTTATAATGAGTTGGGAGGAGTACTTCTGTTCTTCATGTCACATATTGCACGTTCCTGACGGACCAGTTTCCCTGGTCTTGCAGCCAGCTCTTCAATTGCATGTGTGTGTCTGCACAATTCTCAGGATAATAAATTGTACAATGTGAGTCTGCAGCAATTCTCAGGATAATGGGTAGCAATTCCTCACACCAATCCTCGAGGTAATGGACCCTGGAGTCACAATTCAGCTCCTCACTCTCTTCTCCTAGGCAATGGATGGAAGAGTCTTAGCTCCTCCCACCTTTCTCCCAGGAATGGATGGAAGAGTCTTAGCTCCTCCCACCTTTCTCCCAGGCAATGGACAGAAGAGTCTTATCTCAGCTCCTCCCACCCATCTCTGAGACAATAGTCCGTGGAGTCCCATTTCTATTCCTCACACCAGTCCCTGGGGCAATGGAAGGAAGAGTCTTATCTCACCAATTTCCCACTCATCCCTCAGGCAGTGAATGAGGGAGTCCCATCTCAGCTTCTCATACCAATCTTTCAGTCTGGACTCAAAGTGGAGTTTTGATTGGACAGTGGAGTCTGATTTCAGATCAGTCTCTCACATATACCCAACTTGACTGTAAGGGTTTCATTATGTACAAAATAAATGTAATCAGTGAGCACACTGTCCAACCAAAACTGCTTGTGTTCATATTACTGAACTCTCATAGACAATTCCTTACAGAGATTCAGAACAAAAAGAAATTTACAAGAATTCTTCTGTAAATATTCCACAGATCACACACATTCTGAAAATACTGGAAATTAAAAATATTAAGGAGTTTGTTAAATAGACAGCAGTCAGACAGCACAAAGTTTAGTTGATAATAATTCCTGAGAGTATGGAACTTCTAACAGCCATCATTCTACAAAGTGTTTCAATTTTAAGTCTTCAGAGACCCTATTACAAAGTCAAAATTAATAAAAAGAAAATAAAGGAAGCTATAATGTTGTTTAAAAAAACATGTGAAATTTAACACAAAAGCTGTTAAAATAACATTACTGTCCGACATAAACCAAAAAATACAAGGGAATTCCGAATTAGGGCAGATGCAATAACCTTAAGGCAACCCCGTTGTGCCTACCAATTGCATACATATGGTATGTAAACTAACCCGCTGTTCTGAGACCCTCTGCTAAAGGACCATATGTGCTGCAATTGGTAGGCACAGAAGAGCTCTGTGAAGGGTACATTGTGACTGCTTATGCTAAGTTCCTTCTTGGTCTTCTTGGATCACATTCACACCTTTGTTATACCATAACCTGTTTGGTTCAACATTTCTGTTTTCTCCCTGACTTTCTATTTATTCTGTTAATCTTAGTTTCATTGGGATTGAGCATTAAGACAAAAATACTGACAGTAACATTTTCTTGCTGAACACTATTTGCCAAAATAATCACATTAGCAAAATTTTGTATCTCAATTCTGAGAATTTTCACCTACATAACTTTCTCATGTCCTCTAAAATAAATGGCATATATCTTGTTGGTTTTGTCCTATCACCTCAGTGACAGACACCTTTATCCGTACTCGGAGATGTTTGGCTCCTCCAAACTTTTTTATAAATCTAAAAAAAAAAATAAATAAATAAAAAATTCTATAGGTTCTGCTACATTCAGCAACAACACTGTTTCCAGTGTATGACAGTTTCAAGTTGTGATATTTCACCACATTGTAGTTTTTCTACTTTTCACCACCTTGACTATTCTCTAGGTAACTCAGTACAGATCAACATCACCCATTTTCCCGTAAGCAGCAACATAAACCAAGATGTAACTTCTACTCCATTAAATATTAATACTTATCATTCAATATTAAAGAGGCTGCATTACTTTTCCCATCCCGATCTATAGCATTTTTGAATGTCTTTTGAAAAGAATTTAATAGGTCTAATGGCAAGAAAATATTAATCCTAGCACTCTACAGATACCTACAAGCTCTAACCAGGATAGTAAATATGCACAGGTAAAGTATGGCATAAAAAACAGAAAAAAAAGTGTACTAATTAATAATATATATGGTGTGTGCTCATGACTGAACATACACAAAATACAACATAAATGAACTGTGGTACAACAGACAGTAGAACCTCAAGCGTCCAAGGTATTTAGACAGTTTTGTGCTTTTGTGGTTACATTATGTTTAAGAATCATTAAAGGAAACAAAAAGAGCAATAAATATTGCTCTGGAAGTCTGTTTATCTATCTAGTTTCCAAAATCCTTCACCGAGTTTTGAGTGCTCATTTCAGCACTCACTGCAGGCTGGAGATTGTACAAAGATGATTTTGTTTTTCTCTAGTCTTAGGATTTTCCTAGTGCCAGATCAGCTAGGGTGGAACTGAAGCAGCTTCAGGCACTTTGCTTTGGGCTTCTCTAATTTAAGACAGTTACCAACAGCCTCTAGGGGTCAATTTATGAGTTAGGTGTCAACTAGAAATACAAGTCATAAAGCCTCCCATCATGAACTGGTGCAGTACTCATGCAGTATCTCCACGAGGGAAGATTTCCTGTTTCTTGATGGGTAACTGGAGTCCCCACTGTTAAGCAGACCTGCAAGTGCAACTCCAAGGGAGCACTGGATCTTGTCTACCAGCATACAACCTGAGAGTGCAGGCAGGACGTTTCAGTAATCAAAACTAAGAAATGAAGTTGTATAAAACTATGGCATTTTTCAAGAAAGGGGAAAGAGATGGGGTATGTTCCATCCCTTTCAGGTTGGATTTCATAGTTCTTTTTATTTTGGGGAAAAGTTTTAGGGTGGTAGGATTTACTCAAGCTAGTATATTTACACAGTTAAGTGGATCTTGCACTGTGTTCCAAAAAAGTCAAACAAAAACTGGACTGATGCCGACAAATAAGAAATTTCATTATTTTAGACTCCTGCAGGCTCTCTTTTCAGTCCAGTGATTCCCTTCTTTTTCTGACATTGTTCCGTTTGGGCTACAAAGGGGAAAAGGCTATATCAGACTTCTAGAACAAAACTTATTAAAAGCTGTGTAGATGAAGTCAAGATCAGAACCATGAGTAGAAATAAATGGAGCCTATAAACTATGTAAAAATTACTAATTTTATGTCTTTGTGACTATTTTTTTTTTCTTAACAGTATATGATCTTGCATTTAGCATCCACATTTTTAGATGTTCTCTCACCATTCTGGGGTTGAATTGAACTCAAGATACAAATCATTCCACACAGATGGGCAGCTAAGACACTTAGTTTCTTAGGTTCACTTTTCTTGTTAGATGGAAAATGATGAAGGATTTCTGGCCAGGTGCTAGCTGCTAGGATCCCGTTGACATAAAATTTAATTGAGGTAGACCATAAAAGAAGGAATGGTTTCAAAACACACAATATACATCATGAAATGTCTGGTTCTTATCCAGGTTACCTCTAAAGTAACTTTGAAATTAATTTACATTAATTTAAGAATGTCTTTCTACTTATCTGACTACTTTTGAAGGCCTGAAGTAGACTGTGTCAGAAAAGAATTAACTTTAGGTTTTTAAAGCTACCTCACACAGGATATTTGAAGTATTTTAACATTGTATGTGCATTATATGCACGAAACTGTCAACCCTTTACATTTGGGAGCATTAACCTTGGGTTATTTGCAATCTGATGTATGAAGATATGATAACCATGGATTCATTTCTTTATTTCTTAAGAAATAGCTATATCTGATAATGAAGTATTGCAGACAGTAACCTGACATGTATTGTGCTAGACAAAATGTGTTTTTTAGTCAACTTCCTCCTTATTTTCAAACGTTTCTCCTTTCACTGTTGTGGCCTATAGCTGTACAAGTGGGTAAGTGGTTTTTTCAGATCTGATGCCAACATCAGTCTACAAATTGGCAGATGGTGCCATGAGGCGAGGCAGTTAGTTGGCAAGCCCCCCACCCCCTGCCCTGCGACCAATTTAGCTTCTTCTGTTGGCATGGATCCTCCCATCCTGAGCCAGTGCCCAAACTAGGCCTTCTAGTGTGTGACTCAATATGCTACTGCTTAGCCTTAGGACAGCTAATCATGTATTCTTTCAAAATTGATTTGAATTAATTAGGCACTGTGGGCAAGGTCTGAAGGGGAGAAAGTGCATGGTCTTACCCAGAAAAGCAAAGCAGAAATACGTTCCCTGGTAAAACAATATGCCCTCCCCTTCTGCCAGTGGCTAAGTGCTGCCCTTTATTTACTCCTACACCACCTTTCTGTTGAGCAAGATCAGGTTTGATCTGCCGGGTACTCATTAAGTTACAACATATTTGTTTTGTTAATTGGCACCAACTTTCAGGTTGGTTTTTTTTTCCTGGCAGATATAGATCTACTTGGCAATTGTGAACCCCAAGTAAAGGAGGAAGTGTAAAGCCCAGTGCTGCATAAGTGTAATTAGCTTTAACTGGAGAAAGAGAATCTGGAGTTAAGACAAGCTTGCTGGCTGAGTTATGGGCAAACTTTATCAGGAAGTGTTATGTCAGTGGGAAAGTACTGTAGCTATGGATACTGGGGATTACTGAAATATAATTCAGCCACATAAAGGCCTAAGCAAAACAAAGCAAATCGCTTCCCTAAAACTTCAGATATTAAACTCACAGCATTAGGCCAAAAACGGAAACCCTTTCAACTGATAGAATGACAGGCTCATAAATTTCCCCACAAAACCTTGCAGTGGGAAGGAGTCTCTCCTGGAGCTGGTTTCTCACCAGGGACCCTGTGCGTATAGTGGCATGTTTGCTCAGACATGGGCTGGGTTTCAAATACTAAAGAAGGTTTGGTTCTCTTCTGGTGCCTCGGAGTTTCCTTCCAACTTGCCAGCAGATAACATGTATGAAATAAAAATTCAAGTAGTGGCGAAACAGAAATATTATTGGAAAGTTTTAAATACAGAGGAGGCAGAAAAATAACCTACTGGTTCCAATTTTATTGTTAAAGTAAAAAGTGCTTCATTGGGAACACCCCACTGCATGAACAGCAAAATTTTTGAAAGTTTCAGCTGAAATTTTCTGCTGAGAGTTTCTGCTTTGAAGGTTTCAGCAGTTCATCATTGTGTTTATTTTGTTTCTAGTTAAGTTAGAAAAGCAAGCAGCTCGTGCAAGCAATGCTTCTAAGGTTATCAGTGAAAGCTTTTGTATAAGGCTTATGACACCACAGTTATTCCTATAGCCTTTGCATAAAGCAGTTTCAAGATGGTGCCCAAGTAATTCAGCAACAGCTCATGTGACTCTGCTACTCTATTCACTATGGCAGCATTATAAAGGAACGTATAAAATTGCAGACGGAGAAGAAAAGATTTACATATGTTTTCATGCAGGAAGTGCTCATGTAAACAAACCAAATATCTTATTTCTTCTGTTGAGGCTCTAGGAAGGCCATTTAACAACTTTATGTTATTTCCAGACAGAAGGATAAAAATTTTATATAAATAACCATTTGAAGCATTTTATTAGATTTTTGGTTTTGTTTTTATGGATCCAGAGCATGCAAAAAGGATTTATAGAGGTTAAACAGAAAACAAAAAATATAGGAAAGTAGTGCTGAACAGTTGGAAGTATTAGCATAATTTTTTTTCCTTTTCTTTTTCCACTAGAGAACAGCCTGATCAGTGATATGAATAAGTTAGTTATTTAACTATCTTCCTTCTGTAAATCATTCACTCAAACAGTGTGTCAGAAAGTGCTACTCTCCAGAGCAGCAAGAAACTGGGACTAAGGACCCATGGGGATTATTTTTTTCTAACATCTTGTAAAAAAAGAAAGTCATGAGAGAATTCCCAAGTTAAAGGTTGTAAGCCTGACAAAGAACAACAGAGAAATTAAAAGCACCTATACCAGAAAGCTGTCAAGGTGCAGAGGTTGCACGGGTACCACACACATAAAGTGAAATAGCACAAGTGAATTAAGTGCAAATATAAGGAGGGAGGGCAAGGGTGGGGGAGACAGCAAGATGGAATCAAGTAACAGCAGTGGAAAACTCATCCTCAGACCTGAAATTGGATTAAGGCTAAATCATACCATGAGAGCACGGCCTAAAGCAAGGGCATACTAGAAATAATGTCAGACAGAAGAATCATAATTTTGCATCAAAGTATCTAGATGCACAGATTCAAACAGATACAAATAGATTAAAATAACCCTTTATAAGGAACAAAATTGCCATCAATATGGAGATGTTTTAAAGTATTTTATAAACCTAGATATTAGGTTAAAGGCCAAATATAGGTGTACAGTTATAGATTTGTATCACTATCAGCCAGATAAAATTTCATATGCAATAAATATTGAGAGAGGTGAGAAAAGGAAACATCTCACAGCACAGTACTTATTAAAAAAAAAAAAAAAGTTTGATCAATTTTATTCAGTAATAGTTGAAATATTTTCCTAGTTTAAAATCAGAGCCTATGTCTTTGGTTTGGTCTATTATCTCTCATTGTGTATTGAGGTAGATACTTAGACTCAGAAATATCCCTAGTACTTTTCAAGCACTCGAAGTTTAGTACTAATGAAATTTCCACAGAACAACATAAGTGAAAGACAGTAAAATTAGTATTACCATGATGTGACAAAATGTTAATGTACATTAATAAAAAAAAATTGGAGCACCAGATAAGCTCTGAAAAAAACCTTGTAGGCAAGTTTATACTTATTTATAGCATACACAGTATATAGAATCATCTGTCCAGCTTGCACATTTCTAACCCACATTTTAATGTGAGAACTGAGATTTGGCAAAAGGATTTAGACAACTTAGTAAGAAGCAGAGGAATAAAAAGTATTTATTCATAAAGCTATAAGCCCATAAAATGTAAATATTTAATGCCAGCAAGTCCAACATTGTGTAATACATAGATTTTATTGTCTGATGCCACTTCTCAGGGGAATTACAAATTAAATTTGAAAATTGCAGCCTTGGAAGCAGCGATCACGAAATGGTTGAATTCGAGATCCTCGGGACAGTGAGAAGAGCAAGCAGCAGGCTCACTGCCCAGGACTTCAAGAGAGCAGACTTTGGCCTCTTCAGGAGCCTGCTTAGTAAGGTTCCATGGGATACAGCCCTAGAGGGCAGGGGGGCCCAAGACTCTTGGTTGTTATTCAAGCATCACCTGCTCCAAGCTCAGGAGTGTTGCATCCCAACTAGAAGGAAGTGCAGCAGGAGGGCCAGGAGACCTCCTTGGATGGATAAGGAGCTGCTGAGGAAAATTCAAAGGAAAAAAGAGGCTTATAGAAGGTGGAAGCAGGGACAGGCGGCCTGGGAAGAATACAGGGATGCTGTCCGGGAAGCTAGGGACCAGGTGAGGGAGGCTAAGGCCCAGTTAGAATTGAACTTGGCTAGGGATGTTAAGGATAACAAGAAGGGATTCTATGGGTACGTAGTGAATAAAAGACAGACTAGGGACAACGTAGGCCCTCTCCGGAAGATATCGGGAGAACTGGCTACCCTGGATTTGGAGAAGGCTGAGGTTCTTAATGACTTCTTTGCCTCGGTCTTCACTGGCAAAGTCTCTGACCGCACCACCCAAGTCTTGGAAGGTGGACGCAGGGACTGTGAGAATGAAGACCCTGGGCCCACTGTAGGAGAGGGTCTGGTTCGAGACCATCTTAAAAACCTAAACGTACACAAGTCCATGGGACCTGATGAAATCCATCCACGGGTCAAGAAGGGGAAAATGGATGACCCAGGGAATTACAGACCAGTCAGTCTCACCTCTGTGCCTGGCAAAATCTTGGAGCAGATTCTCCTGGAAGGCATGCTAAGGCATATGAAAAACAAGGAGGTGGGTGGTGACAGCCAGCATGGCTTCACTAAGGGGAAATCCTGCCTGACCAATTTGGTGGCCTTCTATGATGGGGCTACGAAACTGATGGTCAAGGGCAGAGCAGCTGACGTCATCTACCTGGACTTGTGCAAAGCCTTCGACACTGTCCCACATGACATCCTTGTCTCTAAATTGGAGAGACATCAGTTTGATGGGTGGACCACTCGGTGGATAAAGAACTGGCTGGATGGCCGCACGCAAAGAGTTGTGGTCAATGGCTGAATGTCTGGCTGGAGACCGGTAACAAGTGGTGTCCCTCAGGGACTGGTGTTGAGATAGGTCTGTTCAACATCTTTGTCGGTGACATGGACAGTGGGATTGAGTACGCCCTCAGCAAATTTGCCGATGACACCAAACTGTGTGGTTCGGTTGATACACCGGAGGGAAGGGATGCCATCCAGAGGGACCTTGACACGCTTGTGAGGTGGGCTGATGCCAACCTTATGAAGTTTAACCATGCCAAGTGCAAGGTCCTCCACCTGGGTCAGAGCAATCCGAGGCACAGCTACAGGTTGGGCAGAGAAGAGATTCAGAGCAGCCCAGCAGAGAAGGACCTGGGGGTGTTGGCCGATGAAAAAATGAACATGAGCCGGCTTCAGTGTGCGCTCGCAGCCCAGAAAGCCAACCGTATCCTGGGCTGCATCAAGAGGAGCGTGACCAGCAGGTCAAAGGACGTGATCCTGCCCCTCTACTCTGCTCTCATGAGACCTCACTTGGAGTATTGTGTGCAGTTCTGGTGTCCTCAACATAAAAAGGACATGGAACTGTTGGAACAAGTCCAGAGGAGGGCCACGAGGATTATTAGGGGACTGGAGCACCTCCCATATGAAGAGAGGCTGAGAAAGTTGGGGCTGTTCAGCCTGGAGAAGAGAAGGCTGCGTGGAGACCTCATAGTAGCCTTCCAGTATCTGAAGGGGGGCTATAGGGATGCTGAGGATGGACTACTCATCAGGGACTGTAGTGACAGGACAAGGGGTAACGGGTTCAAACTTAACCAGGGGAAGTTTAGATTGGATCTAAGGAAGAAATTCTTTACTGTTAGGGTGATGATGCACTGGAATGGGTTGCCCAGGGAGGTTGTGAGTCCTCCAACCTTGGCGGTGTTCAAGGCCAGGTTGTTCAAGGTGTTCAAGGCCTTGGGTGGCATGGTTTAGTGTGGGGTGTCCCTGCCCATGGCAGGGGGGTTGCAACTAGATGATCTTAAGGTCTTTTCCAACCCTAACTATTCTATGATTCTATGATTGGAGACAAATAACAACTCTTTGCGTGTGGCCATCCAGCCAGTTCTTTATCCACCGAGTGGTCCACCCGTCAAATTGATGTCTCTCCAATTTAGAGACAAGGATGTCATGTGGGACAGTGTTGAGCGCTTTGCACAAGTCCAGGTAGATGACGTCAGCTGCTCTGCCCCTGTCCATCAGTTTCGTAGCCTCATCATAGAAGGCCACCAAATTGGTCAGGCAGGATTTCCCCTTAGTGAAGCCATGCTGGCTGTCACCAAGCATCTTGTTCTCTTTCATGTGCCTTAGCATGCCTTCCAGGAGAATCTGCTCCAAGATCTTGCCAGCCACAGAGGAGAGACTGACTGGTCTGTAATTCCCTAGGTCATCCATTTTCCCCTTCTTGAAAATGGGGGTTATATTTCCCTTTTTCCAGCCGTTGGGAACTTCACCTGACTGCCATGATTTTTCAAATATGATGGACAGTGGCTTAGCAACTTCATTTGCCAGCTTTTTCAGGACCCACAGATGGATTTCATCAGGTCCCATGGACTTGTGCATGTTCAGGTTCTTCAGATGGTCTTGAACCAGATCCTCTCCTGCAGTGGGCCCAGGGTCTTCATTCTCACAGTCCCTGCGTCCACCTTCCAAGACTTGGGTGGTGTGGTCAGAGACTTTGCCAGTGAAGACTGAGGCAAAGAAGTCATTAAGAACTTCAGCCTTCTCCAAATCCAGGGTAGCCAATCCTGGGCAGTGAGCCTCCTGCATGCTCTTCTCACTGTCCCGAGGATCTCGAATTCAACCATTTCGTGATCGCTGCATCCAAGGCTGCCCTGGAGCATTACATTTCTAACCAGCCCTTCCCTGTTGGTGAGCATGAGGTCAAGCATGGCACCTCTCCTTGTCGGCTCCTCTATTACTTGCAGAAGGAAGTTGTCTTCCACACAATCGAGGAACCTCCTGGGTTGCTTGTGCCGGGCTGTACCTTCACTGCAACAGATGTCAGGGTGGTTGAAGTCCCCAATGAGAACAACGGCCAGCGAGCATGAGACTGTTGCGATCTGTCTGTAGAGCACTTCATCCACAGATTCCTCTTGATCAGGTGGTTTGTAACAGATCCCCACAATAATGTCCCCTATTGCTGTTCTCCCTTTAATCCTGACCCACAAACTCTCTGTCAACTGCTCACCCATCCCAAGACAGAGTTCCATACTCTCCAGCCTATCCCTAACATAAATAGCAACTCCCCCTCCCCACCGGCCAGGCCTGTCTTTTCTAAAGAGCCTGTAACTTTCCATTCCAACACTCCAGTCATAGGAGGCATCCCACCATGTTTCTGTGATGCCTATTGTATCATATCCCATAAGCGTGCCCACATCTCTAATTCTCTTGTTTGTTCCCCATGCTATGGGCGTTTGTATAGAGGCATCTGAGCCGAGCTCCAAATGAAGCTGGCTCATTGGCTGGAGCAGCTGCAATATCTCTACATTGCTCCGAGCATTTATCATAGGTGCTGGTAAATGACTGGGTGTGTTGGGATGGAACGATCCCCCTCTCCCCCAACACATCTAGTTTAAAGCAACCTTAACCAGCCTGGCAAGCCTCCTACCAAAACCATTCTTCCTCTTCTTTGTCAGATCAGCTCTACGAGCCCCCAGTAGACCTGGCTTACTAACTTGAACCCCATGGTCAAGACACCCAAATTCGTGACTATGACACCACCCTTTTAACCATTTATTAACCTGGCCAATCCTCCTAGTTTTTTTAAGGTCCTCCCCTGTATCCTGGTGAATTGACGAAAAGACAATCTGAGCTCCAGAGCCCCTAACCATTTCTCCCAGGGCTCTGTAGTCCTTTAAGACACTACAAAAATGCTTTCTTCGTTTCAAATATGAAAACACTCTTTTATTTAAGAAAAAAATATAGTGACCCAAAGGCAATAAACTAAAACCAGTAAGTGTTTGGTCAATAAATACAAAAAATAGCATTGTTTTTCATTAAGCAGTTGTGATTATTCCGTATCTTGTGAACAATTTTTCTGATTAGTCCCATTAATTTGAGGTTTTCTTTCTAATAAAATATGTTGGATGACAAGTTTTGGGAATTAAAGACTGCTTTTTCACACACTGATAATCCAAGCAATGCAAGATCTTATACTGCTCAGATGCTTTGGGTTGGTTAGGGGCTTTTTTTCCTGCGAGTGATCAAATGGTCAATCTCTTCAAACTAAAGAGCACCTAACAGTGCCAGTTGTGTTGTGCCGTGCTTTGATGTTGTAAAGTGTTTTCCAAAAGAAAACAGAATTTAACTGTGGTTTAATTAGTTCATTAAAGAAATACAAAATATCAAAGCCTAACAGCTTTATAAATATGATTCATTATCTAAAACCTATATTAATTCTTGGCTCCAAACTGACAGGCTGGCAGATTTTTATTTTGCATATATTGCTAGCTTTAAAATTTTTTGAATACAGATTAATATAATGAAGAAGTACTATTTTAATAATAATAATAAACAACAAACAAACCAAAACCAAACCAGTAGAAAATGGTTTCCAAATATATAGACCCATTAAGTATCTTTTGAATATCTATTTTACTGCCTGGTCCCAGACAAACAGTGGAACTATTAACAAGAACATGTTACTATGCTTGGTGATATTTCATATGGTATTTGACAATCCATAGGGGCTACTTCTCCTTCTCCATAAATAAAATACATAATTTAATGGATCTCTTTTATCTTACACATCATAGCAAATCTACAAGAACATCACTTAACCTCCTCTATCCATCTTTCACCTGCCGTGTTCTTGCAGACATGAATAAAATGAAATTATAATGCTTTAGATTTTGTGTTATGAATATGTATTTTCACATTGCACATGTTAAATGTTGTCCCATCCACAGCAGATTTGAGACTGTCAAATATATTAAAAACACTGATTTGCGAAATGTGTATGACTTCCAAATATCTTGGGGATATGTAAAACATTATGAAATCAAGTAACTATGAGCTATGACCCACATACATTTGTAAATTTCCAAAGTCAAATACGTATTGGAAATGTTATGCTAATACTTTTTTGTTCTTTCTCATGTAACTCCCTCAGCAGATTAACATGACAGGTGTCATGTGCCATGTTTTGTGAGCACAGCACTGCCGATTGCAGTAAAATGACAACAGCGCAATTGACCAACTATTTCTTATTGATGAGTATGAAAAAACAACCTCACCACCATTCTTAATTCTTTTTAAACTTTCATATCAATTAATTGCAGAACTCACTTAAGCCCTTCCCTCTTCCCTAGGATTTTAGAAAATATACAGAAGGATCCTTTGTGGGTATAATTTGGCAAGACAAATGTCATCCATGTCAAGCTATATTATTTGAGAACCTGGTCCTCATAACATTTAAAAAAAAGGCAGAATGGCTAGATAGATAGATTATAGACATCTGCTTAGCTGATATTCTTTATGACAATATTTTAATGTTTTGTGAGTTTTTGAAAAGAATAAAGCCTCCTAAATTGTTGAATAGTATTCTGCTTTCAAGATTAACCTAAAGCAAGGTATACATGAAATCTCCAGAGAGACTTTTCCCTAAGACTTCTGTTCTGCATAACCTTCAGACACACACCTGAGGTTATGGGTTTCTCAGATAAGCCTCAACATCTAAATCATAGAATCATCGATCAGTTTGGGTTGGAAGGGACCTTCAAAAGTCATCTAGTACAACTCTTCTGCAATGAGCAAGAACATCTTCAACTAGATCAGGATGCCTAGAGCCACATCCAGCCTGGCCTTGAATGTCTCCAGCAATGTTGGATCCACTGCCCCTCTGGGATACCTGTTTCAGTATTTTACCATGCTTATCGTAAAGAATTTTTTCCTCACGTCCAGCTTGAATCTCCCCTCTTTCAGTTTAAAACCATTGTCCCCCATCCTATCACAACAGGCCCTGCTGAAAAGTCTCTCCCCGTCCTTATTACAGCCCCCTTTAGGCACTGGAAGCTGCTGTAAGGTCTCCCCAGAACCTTCTCTTCTCCAGGCTGAACAACCCAGACTCTCTCAGCCTTTCCTCATAACAGAGGTGCTCCATCCCTCTGGCTATTTTTGTGGTCCTTTTCTGGACCCCCTCCAACAAATGTCCAGTCAAGGGAGCCTCACCATGTACCTCCATTAAAATAAAGTTGGGAAAATCTTGTCATTTTAGTTACTTGTTAAAGTACTTATTTTATGATTTACTGCTATTCTCTTTAAAAAAATGCAGCATTTCATATGCGATTTTTATTGTGATAATGTTCAGAAACACCAGACAAGATATTGTGTGAATCCAGAACAAGGAAGTTGGCCTTATGCAATAGACATCTGTACAAAATAATTCCCCGCTGCAGTTCAGTGTCATGCAGATGCCTATTTCATGACACTGAGAAGTGTGGAAATTACATTTTGTGGGTGATCAAAATGAGCACAACCGCTTTTAAGAGACATGAATATTTTCAAACAATTTGTGTTTCCTAGTATGTTTTACACCTCTTTCCTCTATTCCACATCTATGCTATCATTTAAATTGTAAACTATCTGGTGTTGTTGCAAAACAGCATTACGTGTTTGCACAGCATGTGAATGCTTGGAAGGTGTCATAGCATTATTGTGGCAATATTGTTCCTAATACCTAATCTGACTCTTTTTTTCTGCAATTCAAGTGAATTCCTTAATTCTATTTCTCTAATTCCTTTTCTCCATCAACAGAGAGTAAATTCTTCATTTTATTTGACCTGGTAGGCCATGATTTCGAGATCTTTGATCATTTTCCTTGACAGGCTCTAGACTGTCCCATGGATTCATCACTTTCTTGACTGCAGTACCAAACCCAGATGTCCTATTCCAACTGAGTTCTCCTAGCACTGATTACAAGAAAAGGATATTTTTGCGCCAAAAAGAACTGTCGTGGTTTAAGCTCAGGCCGTAAATCAGAACCACGCAGTCCACTTCCCCCCCCACCCTTCTTCCCTCTGCTCCTGGAGGGACGGGGAGGAGAATCGAAAGAATGCAACTCCCACGGGTTGAGATAAGAACAGTTTAATAACTAAGGTATAACACAAATCGCTACTGCTACCACCAATAATAATAATGATAAAGGAAATAACAAGGGAAGAGAATACAACCGCCCACCAACTGGTACCTCACCCCCACCCTGCAGCGTTCCAGCCCTTCCGGGCAACTCTCTGTTCTACATCCTGGGCATGACGTGCTGTGGTATGGAATACCTCTTTGGCTAATTTGGGTCAGGTGCCCTGTCTCTGCTTCCTCCCAGCTTCCCCTCCTCCCTGGCAGAGCATGAGACTCACAAAGTCCTTGGTCAAGGTAAACATTCTGACCAGCAACTGAAAACATCGCTTTATTAGTATTATTCCCAGGCCAAAAGTCAAAACCACAGCGCTGCACCAGCTACTAAGAAGAAGAAAAACTTACTGCTGCTGCTGAACCCAGGACAGCTCTGCATATGCTTTTGTGGCAGGCGCACCTGCCTTAGCAGGAATTGAGGCTCTCCAGCACAGTTGTGCCATGCTGACATTGGTTACCTAACACTAAATGCCCCTGTGCAGGCTGGCCTTCATCGCATTTGCACAGTGACTGCTGCTGTGTGGCAAGTAAAGATGCCTGGTCAATGAAAGATAAGGTGACCATATTTGACCACAGATTTGACTGAGGGTATAAATGAAGTGCCAGTAGGGGTTGATTGAGTCAAACCTCCTTGGAGCAGTGGGTCTGCAGTTGAGGACTCTCCCCTTGGATTGAAATGTTGATCCTGGTAACTCCGTGAGGTTGAGAGCTCTTGCCTTGCTGGTGGATTGTGCATTTTGGGTTACCCTTTGAAAATCTTAAAAATTCTGAAGTCAGCTGTGTAGTACCAATTCCATTTAACATTTCAAATCTGTTATCCAACAAATGTTGATGGAGCTTTAATTGGTTTTGTAAAATAAATTATATTTAAGTACATAATTGGTCTCACTTAATTCATAAGCCTCCACAACAGTTTTCTCTGGCATTCTCCTTTTTTGTAGTGCCATGCTCCTAACACCAGATTATCACTAACTACAAACACTAGATTTATTTCTGCAAAAAGTCCTTATAACATAGCTGTTAATTCTGTATTCTATATTTATGAGTTAATATTCCAGTGGAATTCCTTATGCTTCTGAAGATGTTCACTTTTTTATTTAAAACAACACCTTGGTCAAGAATTTTTGACAAATTTTGAATTCTAATCCTGTTTTGTTGTTTACATCTGGTTGCTTAAGAAGTAAGCTGTTTCCATCAGACAAATCATTAGTACAAGCATCAGTGGTATCTCAGAGATAAGGTATTGTCTCCATTTTTCTTGAAAAGACATACAAGCTAACTTGTATACATTCTTTTGTAATGTATCTTACAACATAAAATACATGCCTTTGATTGGGTAAGTCAAGGTTGGATTTTTTTTACACAGATATAAGTGAGGCAAAGTAGAATTAGGCAGGTTCATGGAAGTAAGTCCATAAAACCAGTTCTAGTCTCAGACTACAGAGATTCTTGGGGCAGAAATTGTAATTTATAAATACATGTGGTCTGCTATAATACCACGATATTACTATGTCTACCCATTTCCAGTACCTAGTAGCAGCCTTACAGAAAGAGGGCTTTCAGTACCTATTAGCAGCATTACAGAAAGAGGACTAAACAAATTCTTAGTGTGATCCGATCTCCCATTTCAAGTAGGAGTCCCTACCCAAACCAAACCTTACTGATGTAAATGATGTATAAAACAAAGCAGTGGGCCCTAGCAAAAATGTAGACCCGTCCACATGAAACAGAATGAGAAAACTTCTCAGAAAGGAAAAGGCTCAAGACTGTTTAAATTATTTTTAAAAAGTTAACACTAACAATGTTAATGACACTGTTAATGCAGTTAAGATACCTCCAAATCAGTAGCAACAGAGCCTTATCCACAATACAAAGAGGTTAAAAAATATTTCAGAAGTATTATTTCACTAAGATGAACTGCAAACTCTGAAAAGCATTTATGCTATTATGAAAGAAAAATATTTTCTTTTACATTTTCTCTTGTTGCTTCTCTCATTTCTGAAGGTACCAAACCGAATGCAAACTGGACATTTTTAATCTTGATTTGACTGATTTCCCTGTACCAGTGTTTAAGTTATTTATCTTGAGTAATATCCTATTACTAGATTTTAATGTTATTCTGCAGAGTTCTGAGAAAACAAATGTTGATGTCTAATTTACTTGGTGGAACAGAGTAGCTCAGCAAAGACAAAAATGATAGAAATCCGAAGTAAGCTAGTGTTTCTAGTTGCAAGCCTACACAGAGAAAGCTATGTTCAAATTAGGTTTCTTTTAGCACTAATCATAAGATGGTTACAAACTAGACAGTGGCATCTAGCAACAGTGACTTTCTCAGTTGCATGCAATTAAGTTAATACTACTTATAAACAAAAAAAATATATTTCAAAACCTCAAAGATTTACATACCAATCTTCAGTGAATATAATTTTGCATAATTTATAGTTGTTGTAAAATACTGAAAAGATCATGAAAAAGTTTGTAATGTCAAAGCAAGACAAAACGCAAGAGAATTCCACAATTCTTGCTGTGGTACATGGACCAAAAGCAAACAACACTGGAAAGTTGCTGTGATTATTGCATTTCCATTTTTTCTGAAACTTAATAGGAGCAATACTGGCAGAATTTAAACTTTGTAGTGGAAATGTAAGATCCTGAAAATATTATGTAGTGTGGAAACTTTCAGGGAATAACTTCCAGTGAAATAAAAGGTATCTTTTCAGAGCTAACGTAATTCATAAATTGATGCACAAGAGACTTGCAGAGCACTGCTCTTCCTTGAGCAGTCCCACTCTGAGCCTGGGAATAAACTATCTTGTCAACAAACGAATGAAATCGTAGCGGCAGATTTACCCATGAGCTGGTTGTGCGCTGAGATGTTTCTCCTTGCAATGTGGTTGTGTTGTAATGCATTCAGTCCTGACTTGCCACTTTCGTCTTTCCACAGGATTTGATGCCAATTCTTAATTTTCTTAGAGCTTGATACACTCACTGGACTTGAAATTCCTTGTGGCCAAAGGACTCCTTCCCAACTCCTGACTCACCGTTTTGACATCAGGGTGATTTATAGAACAAGCAGGATGTTTTTTATTTCTCCTTGCAGGGTTTTTTCTGAATAATATGCTCAAGTGCCTATTGTTCACTGTTCCCACAGAAATAAACCTTAAATCCCAGGGGATTCTGAAGCCTTAAGAAAGTTAGAAGCCGAGATAGATTTGGCACTGCAGGCTCACAAAGCTGTTAGCTGCATTTACTTCGAAACTAATTCACATAGAAGAGCAACTCACAATATTTTTTTTTTTTTTTATTCTGGCACAGAAGACAACTGTTATGGTTTGCCTTTAATTTACCAGAAATTCCCATTTGATGCAGGAGTGTGTTCATGTTAAAAAATAAGCTTGAAGATTTATAGTGTTTGCCTCTAAATTCAAAGGCTGGCCTAGAGATGGTTTCAGACAGACTTTTCTGCCCCAGATGATTGACAGTTTTCTATATGGATAAAGACATATATATATATATGACATATACATAAAGACTTCATAAAATATCCAACTGAAACCAAAGCATAAATAAATCATTCAATAAAGTTTAAAGGCTATACATATAGAATCAATGGGAATCAGAATATATTCACTGGGGAACAATAAACTGTAATAGGAAAAGTTTTGAAAAATACTTAATGGATATAATAAGCTACAGACTATAATTTCTTCTCTAAGTGTAGCATTCTGTATAACTTTCAGTATGAGTAGGCAGATTAAAGTATAGCTGGAAAGCCATGACAGTGCCATTAGTTGGAGGATAGGGTGACATTCACACAAACAGAAGAAGCTATCTCTCTGATATAATAGCAGTTAACAGAGCAGAAGTAAAATATTCAGTTGGGCAAAATGAGTGTGCTGTCCAGAAAAGTACAAATCTGCATTTATAGTGTAACCACAGATTTCTTAGTTAGTTTTGCATCTAGTCTATTAAAAAAAAAAAAAAAAAAAAAAAAAGAAAACACAAACAACCTCTACACTGGCATATTAAAAAGATATTTTTTTTCCCTTATGGTCTAAAAACAAAAGATATGAGCTTGTGAACAGCATGAAAAAATCGTACTTCTTATGTGACACAAACAGAAAACTGTAATATGTCAGTCCCAAGGTCTGTGCTTCCTTGCTGTTCTTGCTGTTCTACATGTATGATGAGGGACTTGGTTTTCCTCCACTGATACTCCAGTGTGGACCAGATAGCAAGGGGTTAGATTGTTGCTACCTAACACAAATCATGAGGGAAGAGGTTCGCTAGTACTGAACTTAAAATAAGGGTTTGGGCCAACTAATCGCATGGAGCTGACACAGGCATAATCACAAGGAATTAATCCTAGACTAAACTTTCTTTTCGGTTTTATAGAATATCAACAGACGTACTAAGAATCACATTGATTTTGTTAAATATGATTTCCTTTCTGCCTCTCTTCTTAGAAAACCCTGTTTTACTGCAATCTAAGAGGTTATAAAATCTGTTGACATGAAGTTAGCTATCAAGGCTCAAGACTCCATGTGACAAGTCGTAACCTAAAAGTCAAAATGGAAATAGGAAAGCAACAAAGAATACCAAAATATGTTAACACAACACCTGTAACCATTTGGAAGACCAAAATTCACTGATTCACTTAAATAAACGCAAATGCATTTATACAAACAGGCACACCTACCTTAAATTGCTCAATTTACATATACAAAGCTATTCTATCAGCATAAAAGTACACTTTTGTACATGTAATATGTCATGCAGAGAAATCAATAAAATGGATTTTCTTTGAAAAACTGGATAAGAATATCTAGTCGGTGTGGTTTCTTTCTTTCACACCTCCAGTCCTTTGTTTTTATTTGCTCCCCTGTATGTTCTGTCAGTTGAGGCCTAGATATTTCTAATAAGTAAGCTCATTTTTTTAGTGTATATAAAGGGATCCAATTAGCTAGATGATTCATTAATAAACACAGACTGTTTTATACTACATTTTCAACTAATTCCCTAATCTAATATCTACATTCCATAATTTTAGTTCATCTTGAGTGGCAAGGTCATGAAAATATTTAAAATTGCCCATGATTTTATTTTACTGAAGGCCTGGAAAATCAACATATCTGAGACCTGCACATCCTGCACAAGAGCAATACCCGTCTTGAACCTTGCCACAATGATTTACAGAATTGTGCCCTTGAGAAAAAACTGTGAGCAAAATGGAGACCCATGCAATGACAAAAATGAAATAGAACTGTCATCTGGCAGTTCTTCATAGTCCATCAAGTAAACTATTAAAGATATAAGAAGAGCCACAGAGTGCTTGGGCAAAGGTTGTTAAACCACTACTCCAAGGGCAGGTCACTGCACATTGCTAAGATTGTT
Source organism: Psittacula echo (assembly GCF_963264785.1). Taxonomy (NCBI): domain Eukaryota; kingdom Metazoa; phylum Chordata; class Aves; order Psittaciformes; family Psittacidae; genus Psittacula; species Psittacula echo. The sequence continues at coordinate 45,170,113 of NC_137739.1, forward strand.
AGTAAAAGATAAACCAGTTTTCACTATGAAACTTGACATTGCCAGTTTTCAGCCTCACCTTTAATACTATATGCTTGCAGCCAGGGACACAGCTGGATAAACCAATAATACAAGAATTTACAAAGACAGTTTTTGCTGATGTTAAGAGCATTTTGCATTGAAGAATCATAGTTTTCTCATCAAATAATGTGAATCTGATTTTCACCTACCTACATTTTTATTTCATTTATATATTCTGTGCTGTCTCCTGCTGGCTTAAAAAAAAAAAAAAAATCTCTCATAGTGAGATTATTTCTTTTGAAAGTATAAACTTAAAGGTCAGTCTGAAATGTAATTAACCCCAGATTACCAGATTTTAAGTCCCCATCATGACATTAGCTTTAAAAAAAAAAATTTTAAAAAGTAGTATCTCTTAGGTCTTTTTATTTGCTATCTAATTTTCAAACATTTGGGGTAACTTTGATTATATTCTCATCTTTGCTTTGTAGTAATAAGAATTTTAAGCTTACTTAAACAAAGACAAATGTTGTTTTTATCTGATACTCTCCCGACTCAAAGAGCTAATGGTTTCAGTTACTATGAACCAGTATGAGACCCATGACAAAATCATGAGACAGCAACAGAGAATGTGAATACCTCTGTGTGAATGAAGACGGAGAGATGATGGTTAGCTTTTTCCTGAGAAAGGTGGAATCCAACAAATGTAAGGTGGAGGCACAGCAACTCCTGCCTCTGAGCTATACATGAGTCAGAATTGCCAAATGCAGACAGGGCCCTGAAATTCAGAAATCCAGAGCTTTTCTACTTACAAATGAAGCTATTGATTTTCAGTAGCTCTAAAAATTTAATCCCTTAGAATTTTACAGGGCTGTTGATGGATGTTAATGTAAAGCAAAGTACTTGATCTATTTCCATAGCAGAAAATTAAGTGCTGAAAACCATGCCTGTTCACTAAATAAAGTAGCATTTTCAAAATGTTAGTTAATTTAACCACTGCCTGTCTAAACATAACTGTGTTTGTGGTTGCCTGCTACTTACTCCTGAATAGAGCTTTGATACTCAGGCATAGTTTAAGAAACCAAAGAATCTATGTCGTTATCTTGTTTCTATTCTTGCTTTATGGAGGATTCTAATTGGGTTTCATCATTAAATAGAATGATTAGGAGTTAAAAAATTTAAAATAAAACATACTGCTAATCTGACCTTAGAAATTGGCATGTCCTTATTTACTGTATGCCCAGAGAACAAGAGTGATATTAACAGAGATACACAGCAGAGGCTGCTTACAGACATAGAGCAAGTCCCTGCTTTCCAGTTTGTTTGGGTGTTGCTTTTTGTTTGATTTGGTTTGCTTCCTCTCCCCTCCCCCAAGAGAATATAACAAAATCATCGAGTTTTATGATACACAGTCTATAATTTTAGGGGAAAAAAAAAAAAAAAAAGCTGACCAAAGCAACGGACAAATGATGAAAATACCTGATCAGTCTGATCAATCTCTCTAGTGTTCAAATGCCACTGTACTAACCAGCTATTGTGTGATTATTACTTAGCACACATACTTAGAATCAAAAAATAAATACCGCTGGATGCATGTCTGTAAAGGAGATTTGATAGTGCTTAGCAATGTTCCCTTTACTATCCTACCTTTGAGTCTTCACCTGACCATTCAGAGTGAGCAGTCACACAGCCATTAGTGTTTTGTCATTGTCTAAATTAAATCAGAATGGGATGTCTGCAGTTTAGCCGCTTTCTAATTGTTGCCCTTTACAAAGTACATGAACCTTATTAAGACTGGTAGCTATCATCATTCTTTTAGTTCACCTGTTAGAGGATAAAGGTTGAGGAGTTGGAATCTATTTTTCCCTTCTGTGAGTAATTAACAGGCATTCTCTATACACATGTTGAGGCGGTCTCTCTCTCAAAATTACATTCGTGAAAGTGTTGAGATCTACTTGAAGTTACAAGTAAAATCATACCAACAGTATCATAGCACAATAAAGCATGCATGTAAGTTGCCATAAAACCTTGGCACCTGTTCTATTCTATGGGTCTTAACTTTTCTAGTGCATTACAGAAGAACACACTACATAGAGCTTATTCTCTGATGTGATGGTTATCTAAAGTTAGGAATGGCAATATTTTTCTTACCTTTAAATTGAAAATGATGCTCCATGGTTATGTTTGGCATTTTCCTATTGCTGGCTCTGGCACATTTAAAATTTTTTGCATCAGTACATTAGCCACAACATGGGTCAGAAGAAACATTCAATATTAAATTTGCTCATGGTGCTTATTCTAGCTATGTGGACTCCTGATTTCTGTCAGGAGCCACCCACTCACAATCATTTAATGTACGCAGCCACTAGATGTCATGTGGTCATGGTTTTTATTCAAAGACTTAATTTGATTTTTAAACATTTTGGTTTATTTTACTTTGTTGCTTCTACTTTAATACAAATTTTATTTTAAAAAGTGTTTTGACAATTTCCGTCTGTTTTAAATTAAAAATCATGTTCCACCAAGGCAAATCACTAAGCCTCCAAGGAAAACTAATATAAAACTTTCATATTTATAGGCAATTTCTTTGAACAATTAAAGGCTTTTTTTCAAGTGAATTGGCCTACTGGTCTGAAACTTACTTTATGACATAAATTCTCACTAACTTTTCAACTTATTTGCCATCACCTTGCTAGGGAGTAATAGGCCATGTGGGTCTTTTTTTTTCCTTCTTTTTATATCAGCAACTTAGAATACTGCTATACTCCCTTTGTATATAGAGAATCATCTCATACTTTCCTTAAAATTTCCCTGTCACTTACACAGGTAGCATTGGTTCTGTCATCTAAAAACAGTCACTGTAACTTTGCATCCTTTTACAGTTCCCACTACTTCAAGTGCTTTCACCAGCTGTGTCATTTATACCACTATCTTCACCCTTATATAATTGTTTGGCAGTGTTCGTGTGAGTATTTGAGTATTTCAATAGGGTATGAAATGTTTTTCGAATTATTTAAAGGTGAAACGTTATCTGATTTTTTAAGGGTTGATTTCCACCAGCCTTACTGAATTTCCTTGTATCAGGCAAGATAATGTAGGGTGCAAGTACTTCAAGTCTTCTTTATTCAATTCTGTAGCCATTCTCCCTAAATAGGAATCACAGTTCCTTTCAGCCATATTTTCTTCTGTCTACAACTCAGTTCCTGTTCCTGCCCAGAAAAGCTGTCATCCATGGAGTGAGAAAGAAGCCAGAGCTGGATGTTTAAATTTTGCTGTTCAAGTATTGTTATTCTCCCCATTTGCACTGCAGGAATGAAGCTGGCTGCCAGTGGCTATGTCAGTCAGCATAAGCTTTCCTGGAGAGGCTCCAGTACAGACTCTTGCTATTATCCAGATCATCTGACTCAGTGCATCAAGTGTTTTGATTTGGTTTTGTCATTGTGTTCTTCTAAGACTAGCCAGAGGATATGCTGATAGTATCTTGAAAGCATTTACTCAGGCCAAAGACTATACTTAATCTGCCTGGATCTTTCTGAGGGACAAATGAAGAGTTTAGGAGCCAATAAGTTTCTTTCCTCTGGCTAAAAATGCAAAAGAAAATTCCAAGTTGTAATCACTTCTCGTCATATACTGAAATGTCTGTGTGTGAGTTTTGCAGTGGAGTATTGATCATGCAAACTCCCACATGCGGTTTGTTTCTATATGTACAAAAGGGAAGACACCAATCAATATCTTCCCTTGTTTGGATTTAAGATTAAAATAATATAATTTATCCAAATATGTTCTCATATTGATAAACTAATAAGTTAAGTTAATTATTTAAGGACTGGCAAGAAAAAGAGAAGAGTTTACTTTCTGAAATAATTTTGCTCCTTTGGTAACATGTATAATATGACCACATCTTTTGGAGCAATCAGGTACTGTACGGTTAACTACATTATCTTGTTAGGATGGTTATATTCTCTCATATGACAGTGACTTGCAATATGTAGTCACTGCCTTCTGGGGAAAGGAAAAAAAACAGCAATTACCGTGCAGCACTCGAATCTGCCTGCCAACAGCGTAACAGTGATTTGTGAGACACATCAAGAGCTTCTGGCAAGATCAATCTACTGAGATTCCTCTGATAGAGGAATAATGAGTTGACAAAGACCAATGTTCAGTTGGGTCCAAGCCCAATAAGATTACTGTACAGCATCATCAATATTGTCTGTGTTTGGAACTGACACAATCAGAATGGAATCAATTGTATTTTCCACAGCACTGTCACACATGATTTTTAACTTTGGCTCACAGCAGTGCAGAGAAGCTTGCAGATGTTGGCAGATTTTTGCTAACTTATGGGATGTCATTATTAAGTAGGAACTGTGCAATACAGTAATTTGTGGCTCTGTGTGTGCCGTCATATGGTCTCTGCGTTGAGGAGGGAGGAGAAGGAAAAGATGCAGTAGCCGCAGGGATTTGTCTGTTATCACCCTCATTTTACTGTGATTGTTGAAAATACCATGTGATCATAGAGGTGCAGATTGTTTTTCAGGGAAGGACTAATTTGGGCTGTATATCAAAGTGATTTTACTCAATCATGGGCAAATGTTATTTTAAAAAAAGAAAACAGTGCAAACATTTTGATTCTCTGATAAAATATTTAGGATACAGATGACCCAATCTTTGAATAATACTTGCTTTCCAAGGAGTTACAATCTTTTTTTTTTTTCCAGCAATTGCTTCAGTCTTTCAACTACCAAACATTCTGTCACAGAAAGCTGTCACCTGTACATGATGCATAATCCACTTACATGCCTACAAACTTTTTGCATAGAGTGTAGCTTAGCATACTCCATAGAAAATAGTTAATAACACATTAATTTGTGTAGTAATTGAAATTAGACAGTTATGAACAAATTTTATATTTATTTATGATATATAAGGGTTTTATACAATATTTATGAATAAGGAAAAGGCAACAAAAAATCAAGTTTTTTCCATAAATATGTAGGTCTGGTTTGGATAAATAAATAGGTTTGGATGCTAAAACTCATTTTTTTCTTTGTTCATATAACTCTCCCATCGTTTGTTTCTGTGTGGTGTGTATGCTTTATTTTGAGAATGGGATTTTAATTTTCATGAAAAGTAAATCTGAAAGCCCTGAAGAGAGAAGTCACCTTTTGATTTGTAAAATACGACAGCACAGACACCAAAAGAAAAATTTCCATATAAGTCTGAAAAGCAGAATATATTAGTGTTCGCATAAAGTTATTTTCTATATACTTTGTTATATTTATCTAGCAAGAAACTCTACTTCAGAAAGAAGAGAGAATTAATGTTAATGAATATTGTATTTGATTTTACTGTAGCAAAGAGTTTGAAGAGCAGAGATTTCATATTACACTTACTAGAAGCTGAAGTACAGCAAACTATTTGAGATATCACTCAAAAGCAATCAAAGTTTTAACCACCGTCAATCTGTGCAGAACTTAACCAGTACACTGAAAATGAGCTTTTGGCATCCATGGTACCAAATGAACTTTTAAACCTCTATTTCATTTGAATCTGTCTAGCTTGATGATGTTACTATTTATCATATCAGACACACATTTTTAGTGGTATTGTTCTGTGTCTTATGCTGTTTTACATGAATATAAGGGAACTCCATTTTGGGAAAATGCCAGATAAACATTTAGTGTCTCCAAAAAACTGGGAAACTTCCCACCCCAAATAATTACAAAATTGAGCTAAAATGTGTTTGTACTTAGTGGCATAGTGTAAATTTTAAGGTAAACACCTGATTATCTGAAATATCAGGCATCCATTGGGATATACCCAAAGAAAGAGGGAAGCAGCTGGCAGTATACAGCTGTACCTCATGCACATTTTCTTCCCACATAATTTTTTTCGGACTTCCATTTCCCTCTTTTTATGTGGTTGAACTGAAAGATTGTCTACAGGGTTCAAAGGCAAAATTAAGGTTGTATTTTCTGAAAAGTGTAACATAGCACATTATCTATTTAGGATTTTTAAAAATGGGAGGTCTTCAAAATCTATTCATAGTACATTGCATCTAATGCAGTTTTAAGATAAAATTGGAAGATCAGTTTATTTTTAAAGAATGAGGCTAAATTTTATCATATTTAAGAAATACATAAAAATAATATCTAAAATATAAAATGTAAGCATTATTTAAAACTGCTTGCTTTTATCTGCTGAACATTACAAAATTTCTTAACACATGAGAAACAGGCAAACTCCTAGAGTTGCATCTGAAGACTGCTTTAGATAACACAGTTTAGCAAAGATTTAAGCATTGCACCTAACTTAAAGGACCACTGCTCATGTTGGGGAAAGTTAGCTATGCTGATATAATTTGCTGAATCGGGGCCTAATGATGATGTTGAATAATAATAATTTACTAAATTTATCTTGTTCTAGACTGCATATGGCCTCAAAAACCACCAAATTTGTGAATAGTGATTGCATGCTACAAATAACTCTTTTCTGTTTTCATATAATGCTCTGATTAATGAGCATCTTTTCTATCATTGCCTGGACTTTACCAATAAATAAATATTTTAAATCAAATATATATAAATTAAATCATGCTATTTCCTTTAGAGATTTGTTGTGCTGTTTTTTAAAAATAACAGTTTTTTTCCCTTTTTTTTTCATATTCTACTGTAACACAATGCAAAGCATTTTTGTTGTGTACAGAGAATGTCTCTTCATATTGTTATGGCATATATATCCTCTGTTTCCTTTTGCTGTTCATCAGTCTCTCCCTGTCCCACTCTTTTTTTTTCAACATGACACCTCTGAGCTGGTACCCATAGCAACACCCAGTAGTAGAGGTGAGCCTATGAAGTCACTGGAGCCATCCCCATATCTCAGTTCTGACAACGCCAGTCATTAATGTCTTCCTACTCAGATCTCTACAGTTTCTCTTCTCCTCCTTCTGGAAGGTCTTCCTCCTTCTGGAAGGTCTTTGTCCGTCCAGAAGTAACTGCCCTGCACACAAAGATCCAAAAGATTATGGTTAATGATCTTTTCATTTGTTTAAAACAGCTCAGGCTAATCACAGAATCATAGAACAGTTAGGCTTGAAAAGCTCGTTAAGATCATCTAGTTCCAACCCCCCTGCCATGGGCAAGGACACCCCACACTAAACCATGCCACCCAAGGCTCTCTCCAACCTGGCCTTGAACACCACATGGGATGGAGCATTCACAACCTCCCTGGGCAACCCATTCCAGTGCCTCACCACCCTCACAGTAAAGAATTTCTTCCTTATATCCAATCTAAACTTCCCCTGTTTAAGTTTTAACCCATTACCCCTTGTCCTATCAATACAGTCCCTAATACATAGTCCATCCCCAGCATCCCTACATCCCTATAGCCCCCCTTCAGATATTGAAAGGCTGCTATGAAGTCTCCAAGCAGCCTTCTCTTCTCCAGGCTGAATAGCCCCAGCTTTCTCAGCTTTGTCTAATCCACTCTCACAATGGCACAGCCACATAAAATCATAGAACAATTGCTGTGTAGTTTCCTGAATTTCAAAATTCAGCTTAGATACCTCTTTCTCCAGCACCTTCATTTTAATTATAAAATAAACTAATAATAGGAAAATAAAATAAAACCCCCCAATTTCCTATTTCTCTATTTTATTTAAAAAGAAAGATCACAACCTATAAAAACGTCCCCCAAACACTTCCAATTAAATGGCTTTTTATTTTCAGTCAATGAAACGTTATGTTGGGGTTTGGTTTTGGTTTTTTGTTTGGTTTGTTTTGGGTTTTTTGTTTGTTTGGTTGGTTGGTTTTTTAACTAATGAATCAATTGCTGTAGTTTCACATCTTGCACATATTTTGACTACTTCCGTGCAGTTAGATCTAAGCCTGATGTACAAGGGAGCTCAGCTGCCATTCGAAAAGTATTGCACTGGCAAGCTGTACACAAGATAAATTAAATTCTGAGATTAATCTGTGACTGAGATTTTCAAATGAGGCTAAAAGGGGTTATGGACACAAGTCCCATTGAAATATAATGGGAATTCTCTCACTAATTCCTTTAGGTGTTTCTGAAATTACTGCTTCAATTTTTAGAGTCAAATCCAGGATGGAAGAATTATGTTTTTCTTTCTGTGGGTTACAACTGATGCATTTAAATTCCAGTATGTTAAGCCTTTGACATTTGTCTACTGACACATACTTTATGTAAATAAAAGTGTTTAATGCAATTAATGAAAATTTTTTAGATAGTTTATTGTGTATATCATAATCTGTGTATGACTAGGTGGATGCAAATGTTTAGTAAAAATCAATCAATTTTGCAATACTGAGAATCAGTTTCATCCATTTCCAAGAGGCCATGCATAGGTTTATTTTTGCCACTATGGAATCCGATGAGGCTCCTCTGTGTTTCTAGTTATAGCTGCAGCTGTATCCGTTGAGACCAAAAATGCAGACATGTCAAGTCCTGGGAATACCTGAGGGATTTAAACCCATGCACACCCTACCAAGTATTTCAAAGAATCAAATAAATGTCTTTCTAAGAGAAAGTGTCCTTGCACTGGGACTCTATTCTCCAAACACCTACTCATTTTGGGGAATGCAGTACATAAACCTCCATTAAATTTTTCTATTCAGACTCATCAGAAAATTAGTGTCCTTGTACTGAATAGTTTCAGAATGTGTAAAATATTCCAGTGTATCTTTTTATGAACAAAATCTTACAAAAGATTTACTTCAGATGATATTGCCAGACAAATATAGAGACCAACTATTTCAACTTAAAGTTCCTATCTTCACAATTTAGAGATGACTTCGAGTCACATTAGAAGTCTTTTTGACTTGATGGTTTGGCTGGTTTAATTCTCAGACCATTTTGATAAATGAGGAAGAAGTGGGTGACAAAAATGATACTGGGTTAAGCTCATCAACAGATTTGTTGTGGGGATAACTTGTTGAAGCAGTAAAAACCAGAATTTAATCTGTATTTAATCAGAAAAATATCAGACATTGGAATAAAAAAAATCAAGTTTCATTTTGTTTTAAAATGAAAAGTGGAGTATGCCAAATGCAATTGAAAAAAGTCTATCATAGTCAAGGTGAATGTTAACATATATTCAGTGTTATAGGTGTGATATAGGTTAAGGGCAGATTTATCATTGGCATTAGGGGAAACAGTATTAGGCCAATGTAATTACAATTTTCTATACTGAAAAGAAAATCTGAGTGTTCTAGAAAATTACTCCACTCTGCTGTGATTTGAAGACATGTGACCAGAAATGTTCAGAATTTTTTATTATGAAAAAAGAATAATTTGACACAAAGCAGATCCTAGTGCCTGTTTTTTTTTTTTATTTTTCATTTTTCAGTAGGAAAAGATGAATTTCAGCCTTACTGAATAACTTATTTACTAATTTTTTTACCATTACTTGTTCTATAGATCTAGCATATGTGTGATCCACTATACATCTGCTAAATATAAACTTTTCAGCTGTTAGAATGTGTAACCTGAATTGTACATTCTAACTTCAACACCCTTGAAAGTAGAAAGCCACACTTTGAACTCGCATGTACATGTGCATCTTCAACTGACTGCATGTCCATTTGCTCAGTTTAGGGTACATTTGGGACCATACAGGTTTAAATTAATTTTAAACCAATCAAAAATTAAGGAAGGACTTTTCACACTTCACGTATCTGAAGCTATAAGAAAAATGTCGTATCATGATCAGACCAGCAATTATGCAATATAACTTTTCAGCATGTTATCTCAGAGGTATTAGCTAAGATTTGTCCTGGGAAGGGGTCTAGTCTCTCTTTCTAGATATGAAGAAGATCTACGGCTGATATGGTACTTAAGTTTGACTATTTTTAATATAATTTTCTAGGGACACTGAATAGTCAAAAAAATTGTTTCATTTATGAAATACTGAATAGAACACTCTTACAACAATCCCTAGTAAGCATTATGAAGGTAAATTCTGCTAATCAGTTCTATAAATATGATAGATAATTCATAACTAATACTTACTTAACAATTGCTGCTTCTCAGTAGCTGCATCATTTAAGAAAAGTACTTCTTTTCCTTGCATATTGTTTTCATCTTAAGGGTATAGAACTGATTTTTTTAAAGTTTTTTCTTAATGAAATTGAATTGAACATCCCTCATAAATCTTGTAACTTTAGTGGATATCACTCATTTCATCTCAAAGCATGGATGGATATTTTAAAGAGTTTCCCAGTCATTAAAATGAAAATAATCTCAATATTACTTTCTAGTAGCCACATCTTTAGTCATGGTGAGCTGTGCCCTCATCTGTAATAGGTCCTATTGATTTCAGTGGAACTATTTGATTCCTAGAGCATTGCTGAACAAAGGCCAGAGCAGTAGTCTGTTCTACAATCTCTATCAACATATTTTCATAAACATATTATAGAACCTGATCCTTAACAGCTTTAATATATATGTTTCAATTAAAATCAGTGCTGTTAGAGTCATCTACATCCATGAAAAGTCTTCAATGAACGCACCATAGAAAGAGATTTAAAACATACGTATAACATCTTCAGATTTTCTGGTTAGACAAAAAGAATTTTGGACAAGATAAACAGAATCCTTTATTTTACTCTTTTTGCTCATATTGAATTACTGTCCTGTGAAAGCACTACTCAGATCCTTAGAGTACTGGAACTTGCAGAAACAAGGTTGTGTTTTATCATGCAGTGTACTACAGATGATTCTTGTGCTAGTTTACAGATTGTACAACACACAGGGTGGTAAATTATGTTCAAGAGCAACTTCAGAAGCAATGGATGCTCTTTGTATAATAAATAACTTTCTATTAGGCGGAAATTAATTAGTTCTGAATTCTGATCAAATTATGAGATTGCATTGGCATTAATACAAATTAATATATCATAATGAATGCTAATAGAATTAAATATAATTTGACATTTTTGCACTGGATGAAATATTTTGTAATGGTCCTTTTCATATTAGCAGTAGATTATGTGCATACATCAAAAATATAAAAAAAGTAAGATTTATGTTAAAAGTATTCTATGGTGGAAGTATGTTAAAAACCACAACACAATATTTGGAGCTCGTTAGTGGGACAAATGAACTTTTGTCCTTTTGAAAGCAGCCTGATACACTCCCCTGAGTATTCAAAACCTGTTTATTTTTTTTTCTAAAAGAGCCACAGGATATCTAAATACAGCCTAAAGTCTTTAAAAGCAGACATCGTTTTTGCTTTTTTCATATATTCTGACTTACAGCTGCCATGATGCTTGATGCTAAATCATGATATAATGAGTACTGAATTGCTTAGGCCTTTTCCAATTTCCACAGCAAATGGACTTTAATTCAGAACTATGCCTGGTTAATTAAACTTTCCATGATCTAATTTGATCTAATTATTTCTATAAATTGAGATGTAACCAGAGTTATATCCTAAGGTAGAATTGAGCTATGGTTACACATTTTTACTTAGATGGAAGAAACTGACAAGAACTGTGTCATTCTCTCCTGTTAACCCTAACCTTGCTGGTGATATAAATCAACACAGTTCTGCAAACTAAATAATGAAAAATGAGCTGTATTTTCAAAATGTCAATCAGGTGACGCAGTTTTTTGGTGGTTTTGTTTTTGTTTTTGGTGTTTTGGGTTTTTTTTTTGGTTTTGGTTTTTTTTTGTGAGATTGATTTTCCCATAGGCATTTGAAGAACAATGTTTCCCCTTGCATCTGCCATGAATGGTTCTAGCACAGGAAAAACATTTCATATAGCCCATATACCTTATTAATAGTCCAGTACATATTTGGTCTCTTTTTCATTTCTGTTTGATAACGACATAAAATTACAACTTAAAATAATTCTCTTCTTTTAAAAAGAGCTTTTTAAAAAAGCTCTTTTTTTTTAGAGGATTGTTTTTCTGCATCATACACAATATAATCTGAAGCATTTAAAACATGATTAGATTAAAAAAAAAAAAAAGGAAAACTTCTTGCTAAGTTATTTTATTTTTGCCAAATCAAAACCAAAGTCTGGATCTATATATTCATGCTCCTGAAAATAACTCAGTCCTTCTCTGACTAGGTTCCTTTAGCTGTTGCTGGTCTTCTTGAGTGAACTATCACTGCTGTTTACCACAATCTTGTCCTGTCCAGTCATCCAGTGTACACATAAACTGTTCTTTGCATATACTATAAAACAATATCTTTCTAAGAGGTTTGCGCTCACAGCCCAGAAAGCCAACCGTATCCTGGGCTGCATCAAAAGGAGTGTGATCAGCAGGTCGAAGGAAGTGATCCTGCCCCTCTATTTAGCTCTCGTGAGACCTCACTTGGAGTATTGTGTGCAGTTCTGGTGTCCTCAACATAAAAAGGACATGGAACTGTTGGAACAAGCGCAGAGGAGGGCCATGAGGATGATCAGGGGAGTGGAGCATCTCCTGTATGAAGATAGGCTGAGAAAGCTTGTAGCTTGCTCTTAAGAGTCAGCTGGGAAAAGGCAGAACTTTGACTTCTAGATCTAGGTCTCTGGAAATGTGTACAGGCTCTATATTATAATATTTTTGGATGAAAGAAAGAAACAAAAATCAATTCAGAGTGGAGATCAGAACTCTAATTATTTTCCTACCTATTGCCAAAACTACTGAATCAACAGTTATGCTTTCTTTTGCTACTCTTCCTTAGCCCACAAGTCAAGTAGATCAAAGCAGAACCTTCTTAAGTATCTAAGAGATCATGAATGGAGGTCTTTACTGTAAACTCCTTCCCCCCCAGAAAAAGAGATAGCAATATACTCCTTCTTTAACTTTCTGATTGTTGACCAATTGTTGATTTCTTTTAATAAGGTAGCACTCGGTGTGACATCAGAAGCTTTGGGGAACTTCAGAAACTGCAAGGAACACTCTTAAGGAGACAACAAACTTTTCTAGCTTTAGTGAAACTGGACCTGATGTACAGTAGAAAAAAATAGTCAGTATTGGAAGCTTTTCTGCTAAAGGCATCTGGAAATGAAAAAAAAACCCCAATTAAATTACATTCAGATTAAACAAGTGTATTTGTAATATGGTTCCATGGAAAAGTTACATAGCTTGTATAAAGCTATGTAGTTCATTGATAGCGGTTTATTTTTATGCACATAATTGTCATTTTTAAATCTAAGATCCGTCATCAAATTTTTAAAACTAAGATCCAATTATCCCCCCCAAAAAATAAAACTGAGTTTCTCTTTCTCTTAAAATCCTACAAATCAGAATAATCTTTTATGATTTCTTATTCTAGAATCATAGAACAGCCCATGTTAGAAGGGACCTTGAAGGATCATCTGGTGCGACCTTTAGGAAGAAACTTTTATGAAGAAATTCAGTGTAAAACCCCTCATTTATGACTTCTATATGTGTATGACTGATCCCTCATGTTAACTGACATTCCAAATTCTTAAGCTGCCATAAAGTCACAATGATAAAATGTCATCTGGGCAAAACTGTGAGCCCATACTTGACCATATCATTTCAGAAGGCAGAGTTTCCCTCTTTTATCATTTTAATTTGCTGGTTCACAAGCTATTTTCTTGAAACCCATTATCAGGGGTTTTTTTTATTAGATCAAATAATAAAAACATTTTTTCTTACTAATTTTTCCTAAGAATATTTTTTTTGCTACAAAAATGGTATCATAGAACGGAAAAGTAAAATTCGTTGGTTTCACTAGCTTTTCTTTGTATCTCTTAAAATGTAAGGTCCAGTTCTGTAAGGTGCTCAGCATTTCTTGTGAGGTATTTAGAACCATTTAGGTACTCGTGGTGTTTGTAAAAATTCTCTTTGCTGACAAGAAAAAGCTTTATGTAGTAATTTACAAAAAAGATCACAGACTTATACATTAGGATGAGTTTAGTAAATAACAAATATGAAACATTAATCCATTTTCATAGGATATTCAATTTTCAGTGATAAAGTCCTGCTTTAATATCACAGATATTTTGCAGGGAGACAGGACAAACAAGTTTTTGAGAGAGTTAAAAGCTAGAAAATAGTCTATAAAATGAATTTTCTCCATTAAAAAAAAAAAAAAAAAGCAAAGCAATAGCAGCTACAACATAAGCTACCTGACCTTGCCCTTGAAATGATCCCAACCTTGACCTGCAGGGACACTCTCTCTGGGGATGAGAGGTATGTTATTACATGTTATTTCATTACAAGGCCCCTGCTGAGCAGCAACTGCCAAATGGACTCAATTAAGTGTTTCTTGTGATGTGGATTACTGTCTACTGGGGCGAGTTGATACAAGCAAACATATTTCATTCTCTTAAAGTTTGACTGGATATGGAAAGCATGTGCGTTACTCATTCGGTGACACTTCAGTGTATGATTTATATCTATTCAGAAAAGTCAGAACATGCAGACTTCAGTTGTGCACTGCAACTTTTTCTCACTCCTTGTCCTTCTGCAACAAAACCCTGTTATCACACTCAAGGATTACCTAGCCAGACCTAGCCTTCATAAAAGTAAGTTTCCAAAAAGAAAAATTGCATCAAACAGTTGTTGCATTCAGATGATCAAACTGTTGTTTAACATTGAGAATAAAGTTAAAAAATTCTAAAGACTCAGCTCTGTGTACACTTCGATTTTTATCTCAGAAATGTAGCAGAGATAAAATATTGAGAACTCATGAGGGTTGGGTTAATTTATTGCTTATTTAAAATCAGTCTTCTACATTAAAACAACAGTTGTGTAAGGCTGTTGGCAAAAATGGAGAAAAGTGTGTATCTCTATATATATTGTATATCTGTAAATTAAAAAAAAATTCAGTACATTTTCTGTATATAATAGTTTGCTAGAAGATGTCTGCTGGAATGGCTTTTGAAACTTGTGGAAAAATATCTAATTGGCTGCATTGTCTGTTGGATCAGCCAAAAGAACAGTATGGAAATTTACAAGGCGTTGCATGCAGAAAGAATGCATCTTATAGGACTTTCAAGTAACATTTTTTATCTTGTTTTTTATATCTCTATATAAAATGTATTTTTTTATGATTTAGACATAGACAAAGTAAGAAAATAATGTCAGAATCCTTGTTTTTCCATCCTCCTTCTTTCCACTGTATTTTTCACAAATAAAATTTGGAAGGCAAGCAGTTTTCATGAAGACAGATGGAAAAAAGCTAGTCCCATGGAATTCAGTGGAGGTTTTGTCATTATTTCTATAAGAGCCTCTACTTCTTTCTCTGATCCCTGTGAAATGGGAAAGACTAGACAACATTCCTTTGGTCCTGAAGGTAAAAATAGGAAATAGTGTAGAGAAAATAAATCCCTGTGACCCATCTTTGTACATCATAAAGAATTATTGTAGGTTTTAAATCATAAATTACTTGTAAACCAAAATTATCTTACCTTTCTACCATTGCTTCAGATTAAAAATATTTGTAAATTAATTATCGCACAACACTTTGAGTAGAATAAATTTCTGTCTGAATGTCTTCTCAAGACTATTGGAAAATTATTTTTTCAATAGTGCTAGATGGCTATAAATACATAGTTACTTTTTAAGTTCTGATGTTGTAGCTGCTTTTGCTATGCTAAATGTAGTCTGAATTAAAGAAATGCTAAAAAAGATCAGAACTTATATTATCTTGTTCAGTGGTTTCCCAGAAAGAAATACCAAACATCAGGTTGTAATGGAAACATTTCTCCTTGAGTCTATTTCTGTTTAAGCACTCACTGTAAAAACATGAATGCAAAGTCTTACCTGTCTGTTTGACTGATGCTGAAAAAATAGTGTGCTTTCTTTTTTAAGAAGGCAACTGCTCCACAAGTGAGAAAAGACAGGACTCCACTGCTCTGTCACCATCCTTTTCTCTACAATGTTCTGCAACCGGAAGTCCAGCAATGTCTATATTCTGCTTGATTGCATATCTTTCATTATATCTTATTGTTTATATCTTAATTGGTGATAAGAAGCTGAACTAGATGAATCTGTACCATCTTGTGGCATCACAGCAATCTGCTGCTTTGACTATGTTTATTGCAAAATCTAAAAATAAATGTGGGGTTTGGTCCATTTGAGTTTGATCTGATTATTGTAGTTCCTATGACTTTATTCAAAGTAATGTCACCATTCACTGTTGCAGACCTAATAAGTTCGCAAAGGTCACAAGTGACAATAAATCCTATGCTACTAGTATACTTTTGTCTGTACTATAAAAAATAGTGGCATAAATTCATAGGATACAAACAGGCAAACTATTGGTCAGAATAACTGCCTGAAAGGGAAGCGGAGAGGAAGCTGAAGAATCATATGGGAAAATTCTGCACTTTTAATGTGTATCATTGCTTTCCATTTTAAAAATTCTAAGTTAAGTTTAGAATTATTAAAAGTACTACATAGTCATTCTATCAGATGCAGTAACAGCTGTCTTTACAAAATAGCTATCGATAGTACAATTATTTAGTTTGAAGTACTGAGCCACCTCATGCAGAACATGAGTCATTTTTCATTCTTGATCTTAGCAGAAATAAATTTGCTCAAATCAATATAGGTTCAAAAATATCCATTAGAAAAACCAATGATTACTTACCAGTATTGCTAATTTTATATATACCTGTATTCATAAAAAGAAACCAGGTCTGAGTGTTTCTGCCTAAGACAAAGAAATCTTTTCCTTTGCTGAAATTGTTATATAAAACAGAGTTGACACAATTGTCCTTCAATGTTATGGAAAAACAGTTGGTTTTACTCAGTTGCACTAATTTCTGAAATTAAAGTAATTTGAAAAGTGTTAATACATGTAACTGTAAAAAGTAAAAATTGGAAAGATTTTCTTTGCTTGTTCAAACGTTTGTGACTAGAATTAGATATGCAGGAGATTGTTTTCAATTACAGATTAGCATTTCTGTGTACTAATACATGTGGCAAATTTTTACCTTTTTTTTTTTTTTTTTCACTTAAAGCAAATGAAAACATAAACTTGCAGCTTTCCTTGCAGAGTGCTGTTGTTCAGTGTTGCCACATTTGTGGGCATTTGGAATAAAACTGTTATCGGAGCATTGGTAATACACAAAGTTTAGCAAATAGTATAAAAGCATATAAAACTGCTGAACTTTGCATAGTACAAATGTATCTGAAAACCAAAAATATTTTCTATTGAAACATTACATAGTTCTTTACTGGGTTTTCTCTTTCTCTGTCACAATTAATTTCTTATTCTCCTTTCTTCCCCTATTTCTTATACTCCTTTTGGCTTTGCAACCCAGAATGCTAGATTTCCCTTTTTATCCATTTTCTTTTTCATTTCTCATTTTAGTTAACATGTGGTATGTTTTCTTGGTGGGGACAGACACAAAGAAGGGGTTTCTGCAGGTGTGGCTTCTGTGGGCTTCTATGTGCACTGGACACAGCCAATTCCATCCAGCTCAGCAGCAGACCCACCACAGGCCAGAGCTGACTCCAACAGAGGAGTCTTTGGTGCTTCTGTGAAAAGAAAAGGGGGAGAGAATGAGGGAATATGAAAAGAGACAAAAAGAGAGAAAGCAAAGAGATCTCTAAATAGAAAGAAAGGGAGAGAACTAGAAAAAGAATGAAGAGGGAACAACAGAGACGACATCAAAGTCAGAGAGTAGAAAAGGTGCTCCATGGTAAAGCTGGTACTCCTATAACAAGAACAAAAAAAAAAGTGGGTGAGTGTGGATTAGGAAGCAAGTTGTGTGTAGGATGCTGCCCAGCAATCGGAAAAATCTGTTGAAGTTAACTGAGACCAAATTAGTTCATTCAAATGATCAGAGTATAAGTAATAAAAGGAAAAAAAACCTCTGTCTTGGGACTTTCTTATATGTGACTTTTTTTAGTGAAAGCTACCAGGGAGTTAGAAGAAAAAATGTTAAAGTCAGATAAGGTTATTTATTGTTACATACAGCTAATTTCTTTAGTTTTTTTTTCTGAAATACACTTAGCAGCTACTTAAATTGCTGTTGTCTTTATGCATGTTGTAAAAGAAACAAACAATTGCTTCATTTAGGCTTTCACAATCTCAATCTAATACTTTGCTAGCAGACTAACCCTAGTGTGTATTTTACATATCTATGCTTGTAATGAAAACTACTTAGAAAATCAAATGTGCACTCAAAAGGGAAATTAGTATAACTGCTGTTAAGGGAAACAAGTGTTTAGACTCTTCACAGCTTCAGAATAACTGTTAATTAGATAATGTATTCTGAAAGCCAGAGAGATATTGGACCATCTGATTTGTCCTCCTGCATAATATGGGATTTAGGACCTTCCTGAATAATCACTGCATAAATTAGGATGTAATATACAGAAAAAACCCTACCATGGCTAAAATATTTACTATGATGAGGACTCCACTTATGCACTTGCCAAATAATTCACATGGGTAACCACTCTGGTTAGACATAATTTATTATAAGCTAGAATTTCTATTGAAATTTTATATGTTGACTGCCTTTATACTTGTTTGCCACATTCATGTGAGCTCATGTTAGATTTCTACTTCCCATATAGATTTTTTATAGATAAAGAATAGTTATCGAGTCACAGGTTAACCATTTACTTTGATAAGATATTATATTGACATCATTGAATCTCCATTTGTAAGTCACTTTCAAAAATCATTTAAGCGTTCTCATGGCCCTTCCTCAGATTGGATTCTGGGCTTCAGATATGGCTGTGATTTGCAGTAGACACTAGAACAGCATTCAAACCCAGGGAAGTATGCTTTCACTTCTGTTCATGATTTCATTATGCACACTATCCCAGGTTACACTAGCCTTTCTGACTATAGCAATGTGTTGGGAGTTCGTACCTTGCTAAAATGTTTTGTGTATTTTAGCAGTATTGAGAAGAAAAATTGCTATAGTTGTGGGAAAAGATTTTAATAATGGTCATGAAGTATGTCTTTGGTCTAAAAGCAATCACAGACACTGAAGCTGTCTGTCAACCATATAAAAAGAAAAAAAAAAACCCAAATCAAAACCAAACCAAACAAACCAACCAACCAACCAATCAAAAAATCAAACCCAACAAAAAAAACTATCATAGAATTGTAGAATGATTTGGGTTGGAAGGGACATTTAAACATTCTCTAGTTGGGTTGTAACTAGGTGATCTTTAAGATCCATTCCAACCTAGCCCATTCTATGTTCTATGTTCTATGTAAATGCAAGAATTACAGAAGTGCTTAGTTGCAACTTTTGCCTACCTGAGAAAGAAATCAAAAAGCCCTAGAAAGCCCAAGAGGTAGGTATGAGAAAAGACAGATTAAAGATTGTGTGTGCTTCTTAGAATCTGTAAGAAAGGAAATGTTTTTACTTGCAATGTTCAGAGAAACGCTGCAGGTATTTCTGTATGTGAAAGGATTGTAGAAGATTCAGACTTTTTCTTCCTAAATAAGTCTGCAAGATGTTATTGTGTTAGACAATTCTACAGTACAACATCGTTGTTTCTAGTATGGTAGATAGAACTGATAATCTTGACGCTTGTACTGTAGTACAGTACAAATATATAATTAATCACCTTGCATGGTTGAAGATGATAAGACAAATTACATAATTAAGCAAGATTCTGATCAGTCATCATTCTGGAGTGAGAAACACATCTCCTTGTTCTTTCTATGGTGCTTTACTTATTAGGCTATGCTGCCTGTCAGTAAGAGCAAGTATTACCAACTGAAATGTGAACAGGACAAAAGGAAATGCTAATTTCAGTTTTTATCAGAATAATAACATATACTGCATTTGCAAAGCATAATAAACCAGGCAAATTTAGAGGAATATGCTGACATTCTTCTGGTAAAGTCATAAAAATCTGAACCCAATTGTTAATGCCTAGATCCAAAAATTCTCTTTAACTGGCTGTGTAAATATAAAGTTACTGTGTCTAAATGTGGATAGATGAAAATCTAAACCTGGTTTTCTCATCACAAAGTGCCATATTTACTAATCTCTGAACTTATAATTCATATTGTGAATTACTATTTTAATGAATATTCAGCTTTACTTACTGAAATATTTTTGAGGTTCGTAAGGCAAATTTTTCTAACTATATATTTTTTAATTTTTATTTAGAAAAAGATTTTAGCTAGGTTGCACAAAAAGCAATATTTATTATACTTCTATTCACTGTGATACATTTTTTAAATTTCCTTTGCTAGTGTCGTGGTTTAAGCCAGTCAGCAAGTCAGCCACGCAGTTTCTACTTCCCCCGCCCCCGGCGGGCTGGGGAGAATCAAAAGAATGTAACTCCCACGGATTGAGATAAAAGCAGTCCAGTAACTAAGGTATAACACAAATCACTACTGCTGCCACCAATAATAATAATGATAAAGGAAATAACAAGGGAAGAGAATATGACACCACCCGCCGAAAACGAGTCCGACTGAGCAGCTCATGCCCTTCTGGGTAACTCCCAGTTACATCCCCGGGCATGATGTGCTGTGGTATGGAATATCTCTTTGGTTAGTTTGATCCAGGTGCCCTGTCTCTGCTTCCTCCTGGCTTCCCCTTGTTCCTGGCAGAGCATGAGACTCACAACGTCCTTGATCAGGCCAAACATCAGTGCTATCAGTTCTGTTCCCAGGCCGAAAGTCAAAAACACAGCACTGCACCAGCTACTAAGAAGGAGAAAAAATGACTGCTACTGCTGAACCAGGACAGCTAGCTACGAAGAAAAATGAATGTAAGTAAGAACTACCTCCCTCCTAATTAGTCTTGAGTGAGGTTTTTCTTAGTATATTTTTGTGGCATCTGCAGATTTCATGGTCATGATGCACTACAGTACAAACTGCATTCAGTTTTCTGAACCCTCATTGAAACCTTTAAGATATTTGCTAGCTGTTCTTCAGAGAAGTCAGGACTTGTTATTTTTGTGTCAACATTTGGCGTAGTGTGGGAAAATGGAGGTTGAGCAACTCTCTCAATTCTTACTTGCTATTTGTTACCATCTTGCAAAAAGTTACAAAATCAACAAGTGAAAAGACTTGTTTCAATTCATACTAGAAGAATCTATAGATTGTCTTGAGTAAGACTAGGTCAAGACTGAATCTAGATCTCCTGATATTTAAAGATGTAATGAACTGTTTAGTTGAGTTTCCCTCAGCCATGTATTTGACTATATGATATGAAGCTTGTCAACGTAAATCAGTGCTGGTAATAAAACTGCAGTCATTGTAAGGCATTGTTGTATGGCACTCAAAGACATAGCCAATAATGATTGCATTTGCCTGGAAATAAATTTATAAGAGATGAAATAAGGCATCTTACATCTGCCTATTCTTCTGTCAGCAGACACTATTCTAGGTTTCCACATTTAATTTCAGTGAATACATTAATTTACATTTGATTATTTCAATAAATGAAAATAAATTGTTCATTTCAATAAATGAAATTAGGTTATTCTTCATGAGAATTGCACATGAAGATGTTGATGTGAACACTATGCACTTGCTTACAGAATTCTCATTAATGTCTTTCTAATTTAATATTAGCAGTATTCAACTTTGTTGAAGAACTTTCTTTTCACGATTTCTGGGATTTTGTTGAGATTTTCTATTGACGCCACTCTAAGGGAACACCTTCAATTTCAATTTAGTGTTTTTATTGTGATAAAATTTATGAAAGTTTGAGCTTTTTCAGAAAATATAAGCCTATTGAGAATTAAGTTCAGTCAAAGATCATCGTAAAATTATCAAAATGTCTGAAACAGAAATGTTTTATTTAACTACAGAAGGTCATGTATATAGCTTTCTTACAAGCCAAAAATCCCAACCCAGTCAACCAATGAAAAAAACAATGGAAGCATTACCCTATCGTTCTCTTCACAGTTATCCCAAAGACAGGAGTTTGGTGCCTAGCAATTCAGATGGATGTTTTATACTTTCCTGGGTGTCACATATACCATGAGGTCCAACAAAAAAAATCTCAGGACAGTACACTTTCTAATGTCAGAGGTGGAATATTTTCCAGGCACACAATATTTGTGCTCAGAAAAGCCCATATTTAATTTTGCAAGCAAAGATATCTTCTTATCAGGCAAACCCTTTCTTCTTTTCTTCTTCTTCGTTCAGTCTGCCTTAAATAATAATGTCTCTTGTTTCTCCCTGATATACCCAGCTTCCTGATCTTTGCAAGAAAAGAAAGCTCCTTTTGGTGTACCCTTTAGAATTATATTGACCAGTAGTACCATGTTATGAATTCTGAAAACACTGTCAGTCAGAATTGGTTGCATTTACCAATTTAAAACAAATTCTGTTTCAAAGCACTTTGCCTGCCATCCAAGGTAATTGGAAAGCCAGTTTGAAAAATCTTCTAATGTGCTTTTTAAAATTGACCAAGGCTGCAGAGGCAGCTCCTTAAACAAAATATAATTAATTTCTATCTGTCTCAGCTGATGAGTGCAGCCTGACAGTCCCTCTGTATTCTTTGTTTTAATGCATGTGAATTCTTTTCAATAGACTACACCTCCCTTTCATCTTCTTCTTTTCCTTGTGTAAATTGGCACTTTCTGTCTTCTAAGAATCTCATTACCATGTACTGATTCTCCATTGTTTCAAAATAAAGGTTCCCAACTGATGTACCAAAAGAACTGTAAATATATATTTTTCTCTACCAAAGTTTTTTTCCATATAAGTTTTATGGTTACAGTGGTTCCAACATACCAGTAGTTACCTGAATTATCCTAACTCATAATATCTATTCAGCTAATTTTTATACTGCACCTGTACTGTTTGGTGTTATATAATGACTAAGATATTCCAAGGTGATATATTTAGCTTTTCCATTTATCCCTAGAGCAGCAAATAATTAAGCAAGGTACTGAAAAAACTGAATTACCTCATCTGAAACTTTAAGGCAATTAAAAAAAAAAAAAAAAAAAAAACAAAAAAAAAAAAAGAAAGAAAGAAAGAAAAGAAAAGAAACAAACCCGAAAGAACTGGGATGGGATGTACTGGGATGTACTACCAGTCCTCACATGGAATTCCCTTGTCAACTTTAGGAGTTTTCCATCTACATATACAAGATCAGGTTTCCTGAAAATAAAACGCAAAAAACTTATTCATCATGTAAACATGTTTGTTTCTTCATCTGAAACATGAAATTTAATCTTTTCTGACTCTCAGAGCTATCTCAAAGCTTAATCCACTGTTTTTACAAAAGAAATTAAGTGTCGATAGGAAAAGATAATTTCTCCCCTAGTTTACTAGTTTAGAACAACACAATACCACTATTGTAAGAAATTTATTGAGGACTCATTACTATATGGGTTTGCTTTTTACCATATTTTTGGTTTTTAGCTCATCCCAGCCATTTATAAATCCCCAGAAAATGCCCCAGTCCTCTAATTTAATTGCTTAAACTAATACTTTTTGCTTTAAGACCAAGTATCAGTCTAACCCTAATTGCAGCGAAAGATGAATGGTATGTTTCCACTCAATCTTAGAATTCCTTCTGATTGCATACATATTTTAGAATTTTCCAAGAACAGTTCCTCCTTTTTGTCTCAGGCCATTTTTTGGTTTGTTTTTTTGTTTGGTGGTTTGTGTGTTTTTCGGGGGTTTTTTTGGTTTTTTTTTTCAGAAGAGGTTATTTTTGCAAGTAAAAATTTTCTGCTGGTGTTGGACTTCCACAGGACCAAATAGATCCCTTTTCTTCTCCCTAGTACCATCCTCTGCTTCTAAATATATCGTTGTCTGTGAATATTTTTTCACAAAGTAAAGCAAATGAACATAGCTAATAAAACTAGCAGAAGAGACATAGTGCGTAGAAAGGAGAACTAGAACTTTCTAGAGTCATTGTAGAATCTGAGAGTTTCTTATTAAGGGATGTTTTTCTTCTCTTTTTTCGTTAAGTTGCAATTGATTCTAAGTATTTTGAGGTGCATCTTTTGATCTCAAAGAAAGGCTAAAAGCAGCTCCTCCTGTGGGTTTTTTGTAACTGAACGGCAGTCGTAAAAATAATTAAAACCAGCTGTACATTACTAGGCTTAAAGCACTTCTGAAGTGCTGCCTTCTTTATTCTCGTAGTTAAAGAAAGAAGTACTTTTGTAATTGTGGTAAAATTCAAGATGGTCTGGTGAATATCAAGAGGCCAGAAAAATATCATGAGCCAGGAAAGGCAAAATAGAAAATTGCATTAAATTATGGAGGAACTGATTGCAGAGAGAGAGGTGTTAATCAATATATTTTAATTTAAAAGCATTGAATTTCTTACTGAATTTTGTAACTTTGTTTCAAAAAATTTTGTATAATGTTCCCAAGTCAGGAATCAAACTGCATTACTCTCTCTTCTCCGCAGAGGAGAGAAGGCTTTGTTGTTACTAATCACTTTTCATAATTTTTCTATTCCCAGAGGTGAAACACAGCATGCATGAGAACTTTTACATAACATCCTATATTTCTGTTCATTACTAGTAGCTTGAGTCTTGATAGAGTTTACCTTGTAACCTTTGCGTAATAGTCACAAAGTTGCTAAACATCTAATGAGTATATCCACAAGGTGCAGTGGTAAGTTACACCACAGACCACTGTAGTTTGCAACACCCCTGGTTTTACAGGAGTGATTTTTTGCTGACCGCCAATACTGGCAGATTTTTATTTTTACATGGAGTTTTGTGAACTTCAAGATACTTTATTCAGGCTGCAGTGCGTCCTTTTGTATGAAGGTGAAAAGTGGCAGTTATCAAGTTTTAGACAATCAATGTTAGGAGAAAATCAATAGTCTGATTAAAAAAAGAAAGCTCAAGAGGCTTCTAACCCTAAAAAGCTGATTTGATACTTCACTATATCTCACTGAAAGCACAAACTATATTAGTCTTTAGATTTACCAGGCACATTATTCCTTGTGTACTTTCATAGGTATCGACAGGAATGAGAAAGTATATCTTTAGGTTAGCCTTTGTTTTCTTCTAATGTATATCAGTTAGATAAGTGGGGAGAAATACTCTATACTGTATCTTGCAGGTGAGCTATAAAACCTGCAACAACAGGGGACTTCTTTGCCCTATTTCTGACCCTGAAGATTAGATTGAAAACACCTTGGTTTCAGATATGTAAAAGATATGGTTTCAGATATGTAAAAAATGTACTGTTCCCCAAGAGACAATGAGAGAGAAAAGGATATTATACACAGTGCTGAAAGGAAGATTATAAGTGAATCTAAGGGAGTGTAGGCAGGTGCTTGAGAAGGAAAATAATTAAATATGCTAAATATTAAATTAAAAGATAAAAATTTTAAATATATATTTAAAGAACTAAATGGATGACAAAGGAAAATAATCGTTTGTAACTTGAAAGAACAAAAGTAAGATGTCAACTATAGCTAGATAAAGTTTATAAGAAATGGGGATAACAGTGGTAGGGCATTTAAGTAAATATCTGAATAATTGCTGAAAAAATATTTTAGGAAAGTTTCCAAATGGTAAAGATGAATACACTAGGTCAAGGACAGATCAAGCAGTTTCACAGGAAAGTATAGGCAGCTTTTATACTAGCAGTGAAATTTTGCTGATGAACCTCTGTGGACTCTTTCAAGGAGGCAGGCTTCTGGGACTCAGTCCAGTAAAGTACTTATTTTGGACTTAACTGTAAACATGCAAGTCAACATGCCAGACTTAATTCATATAAAAACATTGACTGAATATAGCATTTATCATTACAGCCTTATAACACTTGGTTGAAATGTGACTCTCCTTTGTCTTCAAGCTCTTAATAAATTTAGGCTTTTGCAAACCATTAAACTCTGACTCCACTGCCCCGGTACAAAATGACTAAATGTATACGGGCTGCAGCCCAACACATCAGAGTATTTAAACACCTGCTTGAACAGTGTAAGCAGTTCCGGCCCCCAGTATCAAGAAAGATACATTACTACTAGGAAAAAGTACATAGAAGAGCAGCAAACTTGCTGAGAGTTATGTTTTCACAGAGGGAAAAACCATGTAGGTGAGGAAACTGTATTTTGGAAAAAGGGTGACAGTGTGTTTAAAACAAGTATTAAGACCTGACCAATTTGACCTGACCTGCCTGACCAATTTGGTGGCCTTCTATGATGAGGCAACAGAACTGATGGACAGGGGTAGAGCAGTTGATGTCATCTACCTGGACTTGTGTAAAGCGTTTGACACTGTCCCACATGACATCCTTGTCTCTAAACTGGAGACACATCCATTGATGGACCACTTGGTAGATAAAGAACTGGCTGGACGGCTGCACACAAAGAGTTGTGGTCAATGGCTGAATGTCCAGCTGGAGATCAGTAACAAGTGGTGTCTCTCAGGGATCGGTGTTGGGACAGGTCTTGTTCAACATCTTTGTTTTTGACATGAACAGTGGGGGACAGTGGGACTGAGTGCACCCTCAGCAAGTTTGCTGATGACACCAAGCTGTGATGTTTGGTTGATACACTGGAATGCCATCCAGAGGTGTGGATAATTTAATGGCAAAGAACAGCCACATACCCAGATCAGCAAGTGCCTACGTGGAGTTCGACATGAACCAAGGGACAGCTAAAGGTGAAGGAGGACGGGAGTGAGGCGCTGGGAGTAACAATCCCAGCAAGATAAGGAGCTAGAATTTACTGAGTTCCTAAATTGAGGACTATTGGAAAACTTTGAAGGTCAGGTTATCACACCTGTGCTTAACCAATTATATGTTAGTTGTTAAGGGCCTAAAAGATATGTATCCAATGACAATGTGCCAAGTTGTTGTAAGCAACCTTAAGCAATAGTATATAAAGATTTATTGTTTTTAGAATAAACAGCTTTTGTCTGATCACACTGATCTCCGACTGAGTCCTTTCCGCGACACAGAGGGACCTTGACATGCTTGTGAGGTGGGCTGATGCCGACCAACCTTATGAAGTTTAACCATACCAAGTGCAAGGTCCTACACCTGGATCAGAGCAATTTCAGGCACTGCTCCAGGTTGGGCAGAGAAGAGATTCAGAGCAGCCCTGCAGAGAAGGACTTGGGGGCGTTGGTCATTGAGAAACTTAGCATGAGCTGACAATGTGCACTCACAAGCCCAGAAAGCCAACCGTATCCTGGGCTGCATCAAAAGGAGCGTGACCAGCAGGTCAAAGGAGTTGATCCTGCCCCTCTACTCTGCTCTTGTGAGACCTCACTTGGAGTTTTATGTACAGTTCTGGTGTCCTCAACATAAAAATAACATGGAACTGTTGGAACAAGCCCAGAAGAGAGCTATGAGGATGATCAGGGGACTGGAGCATCTCCCATATGAAGATAGGCTGAGAAAGCTGGGGCTGTTCAGCCTGGAGAAGAGAAGGCTGCGTGAAGACCTCATAGCAACCTTCCAGTATCTGAAGGGGACCTATAAGGATACTGGGAAGGGACTATTCATTAGGGACCATAGCAATAGGACAAGGGGTAATGGGTTAAAACTTAAACAGGGGAAGTTTAGATTGGATATAAGGAGGAAGTTCTTTACTGTAAGGGTGGTGAGGCACTGGAATGGGCTGCCCAAAGAAGTTCTGAATGCTCCATCTCTGATGGTGTTCAAGGCCAGGTTGGAGAGAGCCTTGGGTGACATGGTTTAGTGTGAGGTGTCCCTGGCCATTGCAGGGGGGTTAGAACTTGATGATCTGAATGTCCTTTCCAACCCTAACTATTCTATGATTCTATGATTCTATGAAATGTGTGTACACTCTGCTGAATATAATTGTGGGGATTTTGAGCAATTGGTTCTACTAAATTTTATTTTATTTGGATACAGCCTCTGGTTTCTTGATCCTTATCACCAGAAATGGAGAAAAAATACCACTCTGTATTTGACTGAGCATACAGTCTTTATATAAGCACTGGTTACTGACTGCTATCTGAGACGTCTTAGCTAACTGGGTGTTTAGTCTGCTCTTCTGTGTCTCTTTTTATTCTAGAATCAATTGAAGACAATTTCACAAATAGTTTTGAGAACCTGGGCACAGCAATGTGAAGTCAAGAAATCACAATAAAGCTGAAAGCAGAATAAAAGAGAATGTACCCAGCATAATAAAATTCAACATATATTTTAGAATTGGCATATCATTAATTTATACAGACTTGAATCAAAAGGATCTTTGTAAGTCTGTAGAGTTGGTCATAACACACTATAAGGAAGTGATGTAGCTCATTTGGCTGGAATTCTGAAATATTTTTGGTGTCTGATCTTCTGCTTACTGTAATAGAAACAGAATTTTGTAAGAAATTCTTACTTTTTTTTGGTTTTTAGTAAGCAAGGACACAACAAGGAGCAATACTCTTAAACCTGTCAAGTAGAGTGATTGAAAACCACTTTAGTGATAGTTAATGAAGAACACATTGGAGAAAGTTATTCAGAGCAGCTTTAAGACCAGCCCAGAGAATCGTTTTTAGAAAGATGTTGGTATCTAAATCTATCTAATCCCCAATTTTTTAAGTTATGTAAGGATTATATGTCTGCCAACATATCTTGAAGATCAAACTATATTTCGGTTAGATAAATGTTCTGACTGAAGACCTGCTTATTATCATTTATTAAAGCAAAAACTATACTCAAAATATTCAAACATTTGCCATTTAAATTGTATATTGGGTAGAAACAGGCAACCTGAAAACAGAAAGAGTTTATATCTTCACAAGGTTTATATACAAAGCCAAAAAATGTGCCAGCTCTCTCTTAACTTACTAACCTGCAATTCTTTCAGAGACGGTGCGCTATAATAAAATATATTAAACAAATTGAAACAAATCCTAACTCCTTATTTTGGTGAAATAAATGCAAATTTTGAATAACCTCAGAAAATCTGGGGTTGTGGTATCATACACATAATGGTAGATGTATGTCAGTGGTGTATGACCACTGATTCAGAGATTCCTTTCATTGAAGCAAGAGCAAGCCTTTGCACAACCACTTTTTTCACTCTGTTGTGTTTTTCTCTTTGAAATATATCCTGATTAGTCATTAATATTTTAGTAACCTTGGCTTGTAATGCTGAAAATAAAGTTTATTCTTATCACTGTTGTACTAGCTATGGAAATGAAAGAGCAACAAAGTTCTGTCTCATTTTAGGAACTAAGTCATGGCTACTTACTGAGCTAGTATTTCTAGTTGAGATAGGAATCACTTCATTAAGGACTGTAGATTGATTTTAATTACAATAGGCAGTCCACCATTAATATGACTTGGGATGCCTTCAAAACAGTTGTTCTCTAATGAAATTAATTAATTAATAGTAAATTAATAAATTATTTGAATCAAAGCATCTGAGGAAGAAGCACACATAGTAAAAAAAATAAACCAACTAAATAAAAAAACCCTAGAAATCAAACCACAATTAAGACTGTAAGCAGTTTAAACTATTTACGAAGATCAGAGAAAGTTAAAATACACATAAAACAGGGAACCTAATGTGATTGAAAAAGCAAAGAAATTACAATATAGATAATAAACTAAACAAGAACAAATAAAATTAAAAATGTGAAAAACATGAAAGGTAAAGAATATTCAATATGCCCTAAAATGCTATATATGTATTCTTGAATGCTGATTGGTTAATAGTGGCAATTGCAAATCAAAATATTGTATTTCTATTGCATGTAAACTTAGTTTGGAAGTCACTCAGGACTGGAGAGGTTTTGCATGATTGTGTATGTGCTGCTTTAAGGGAAAACCACTCATTTTTCATGAAGAATAATTATGTATTGTATTACAATGTATTGAAATGAGCTTTTGAGCAAGTGGTAATCTGACTTAAAGATGGCTCAATGAGAAATAATCTTTAAAATTACATATAAAATGAAATTTTTCATAAAGTCTACATGGTGATTTAACTTAAATGAATTTATCAATATGACTCACCACATAACCCAAGTAATGAATTTCTTCATGTACCTTAGTTTCTGAAGAGAAACACATCCAAGGAATAGGTTTTATCTATCTAAATTTTCCCTAGAGACAGCAATATGTTTGCATGCAACTCTACTATTTGCCATAGAATTACACAGAAAGCTTCAGTTGAAGACATTAATAAACCATGGTGCTATTTCAGATAGAAAATTCAGGTTTCGTTTCATTTTCATTAGCTGGAATAAAATTAAATGCCCACGGGAAAATCAGAGTAAAGGGAAAGAGCAAGTCAAAGATCTGGTCAAGATTAACTTGTAGTACAACAGCAAGGTTGAAGCCTTGCTGGATATCATGGGAGTATGTTCCCACTATCAAAAATATCTGCAAAAAGAAAACTCAAATATTTTTATCATTGAAATATTGAATGCTCTGCAGGCTCTGTGAGGACACCTCATTGATGAAATAGGCTAAAATCTCCTGAATAATTTATATGACTCAGGGAACTATTTCCTATGAGCTTCAAAGAAAGCCCGAGGCTGTCTTCTACTACTTAACATCATAAAACTACATTTGCAAAGTATAAGCTTTGGACTGTATTTCTGTTATCATGTTTTCAGAAGGTTCCAAGATGAAAAGTCAAGCTGGAAGAACATAAATGTTATAGTTAGGTAACAGTTCTAACTCCTTTTCTTTCAAATTTTCAGCTACTTCACAACCTAAGTAACACGACCACTCAGCTTTTTTTTTGCAGGATTTTTAGGGATTTGGCTTTATGACCCTTTCTTCATGGTATTTGCAGTGTACGAAATACAGAAAGTGCAGTGTGGTGCAGTGCTCTGCTCATCAGAAATTTCAGATCTTCTTTTGAGCCTCAAAGTAACAAGTTAGAAAAAATTCCCATGGCAATTTATACAAGAATTTCTGTACCCAAATTCCCACTGGACATTTGCATTCAGGTGATGCAAGACTCCAATAGTAATTCTATGAGATATATGATTTATTTTCAGTTTGGATGTATAAGTGAGCCACTTTCTGAATGATGCTTTATTTCAGAGGTCAGTTTATACAACATTATACAGGTGACTGCCCAAAGTATAGAGTGAGCAAGGTAAATGAACATGTAAAGTTAGTGGAATATTTTGGCATTTGGGGAAATGTAGATGTAGAAAAGTCAGTCAAAGAGTCATTAAAGGAGATCCAAACACTACTCTGAAGTGTTCAATAAAATCCAATTCCATTTATTATTCAAATTCATTTATTTGAGATCTTCTCATATTGAGATGGAGACAATAAATAATAGATTAACTATGTTTTTGCTACTGGGGAGACATTTTTAATTATCTCTGACATTTAAATACCAAGTTTGCTGCAAATAAAAATTACAAGAATCATATACAACTTTTACTCAGAATATAAAGTCCTTAAAAAAACACGCTAAGAAAACCCTCAAACCTGAAATGCAAATCTTCAGCAAATCTTGCTTTATTATGAATGTGGCATCAAATCAAAGCAAAGTGGTACCAATTTGGAGGACGACATCTGACACAGTCCACTAGAGGAATTCATTTAATGAACATTGAGGATAAAAGACTACCTAGAGACAGGATAAAGCAGGAATCCTTCATAATCCTCATTCAGTTAGAAATACTAAAGTTAGCTAGCGCAACCCGAGGGGTGGGGAAGGCTAAACAGGGACCTCTCTTTTCATAAGGGTTTGCCAGACTGAACCCCAATCATTCCAGACGCTACACCAGCCCTAGCAAGAGTAACAGCACTATCACTTTTTGCTGTCCTCAAGAAATGCATGTTTTCTTATGTCCATTTTATGTCATATATAATTTACATTTTCCTGGGTCAAAGTGAGGGGATTAAGTCCCACATGTTAATTTTAGTATCTTTGTTCTTTTCTTTTTCATGTAAGCAATGAAGAACTTCTCTGGGCATTAGAGTTGAAAATCAATTCCTCTGAAATAATTTTAATTTTTCTGCATTTATCATGAAATAAATGAAGCAGAATTTGTCTCATCTATCTCATATACACAGCAATTAGACAACCATGAAAGTGCGTTTATGAGATTTTTCCAAATTAATCCCACTAGAAATAAGTCATATCTAGGAATAACTGACCTGCATATTTTCAAAACTAAACCACTAAGATATTAGATAATTCTACTAGTTAATATCTAAAAAACATGTAGTAATGTCCAGATGTATTTCCTTAGTCTTTCTTCATAACATAATATTTTTTAGTGATGTTAATTTTAAAATCATCGGTAATTGCAGACCATTTATATTGACTTAATACCCTCTCAGGAAAATGGACAGTCATTTGTTCCCCCCAAAGAGATCCTAATCCCACTTCAGAGTATCAGAAATAATTAAGAAGGTTTCAACAATTCAGGGACTGAAATCTATTTCTGAAAGGTAAAACACAATGAAAACATAATGAAAACCAGGTGACATCTGTCGTGGTTTAAGCCCCGGGTGTAAATTAGAACCACGCAGTCTACTTCCCCCCCCCCACTCCCCATAGGGATGGGGAGGAGAATCGAAAGAATGTAACTCCCACGGGTTGAGATAAGAACAGTCCAGTAACTCAGGTATAACACAAATCACTACTGCTGCCACCAATAATAATAATGATAAGAGAAATAACAAAGGAAGAAAATATGATACCGCTCGCCGGAAAAGAGCCCGACCGAAAAGAGGAGGTGCCCTTCCGGGTAGCTCCCAGTTACATCCCCTGGCATGACGTGCTGTGGTATGGAATACCTCTTTGGCTAGTTTGGGTCAGGTGTCCTGTCCCTGCTTCCTCCCGGCCCCTCCTCCTCCCTGGCAGAGCATGAGACTCACAAAATCCTTGGTCAGTCTAAACATCAGTGTTATCAGCTCTGTTCCGAGGCTGAAAGTCAAAAACACAGTGCTGCAACAGCTACTAAGAAGGAGAAAAACTGACTGTTACCAGCCTGACTGGAAGGAAATGGCAAAAGCACCCCATTGTGACTGGTCCAGAGGCTCCATGCATCCTCGGCATAGATTACCTCAGGAGAGGGTACTTCAAAGACCCAAAAGGGTACCGATGGGCTTTTGGTATTGCTGCTTTGGAGACTGAGGAAAATGAGCAGCTGTCCACCTTGCCTGGTCTCTCAGAGGATCCTTCTGTTGTGGGGTTGCTGAAGGTCGAAGAACAACAAGTGCCAATCGCGACCGCAACAGTGCACTGGCGGCAATATCGCACCAACCGAGACTCCCTGATTCCCATCCATAAGCTGATCCGTAGTCTGGAGAGTCAGGGAGTGATCAGCAGGACTCGCTCACCCTTTAATAGCCCCATATGGCCAGTGCGAAAGTCTAACGGAGAGTGGAGACTAACAGTAGACTATCGTGGCCTGAATGAAGTCACACCACCATTGAGTGCTGCTGTACCGGACATGCTAGACCTTCAGTATGAACTGGAGTCAAAGGCAGCCAAATGGTATGCCACGATTGATATTGCCAATGCATTCTTCTCAATTCCTTTGGCAGCAGAGTGCAGGCCACAGTTTGCTTTTACTTGGAGGGGCGTCCAGTACACTTGGAACCGACTGCCCCAGGGGTGGAAACACAGCCCTACCATTTGCCATGGACTGATCCAGAATGCACTGGAACAGGGGAAAGCTCCAGAACACCTGCAGTACATTGATGACATTATTGTGTGGGGTGATACAGCTGAAGAAGTCTTTGAGAAAGGGAGGGAAATAATCCAAATCCTGCTGAAAGCTGGTTTTGCCATAAAACGGAGTAAGGTCAAGGGACCTGCACAGGAGATTCAATTTTTGGGAATCAAATGGCAAGATGGACGTCGCCAGATCCCTACAGATGTGATCAACAAAATAACAGCAATGTCTCCACCAACTAATAAGAAAGAAACACAAGCTTTCTTGGGTGCTGTGGGGTTCTGGAGAATGCACATCCCAAATTACAGTTCGATTGTAAGCCCTCTCTATCATGTGACCCGGAAGAAGAATGATTTTAAATGGGGCCCTGAGCAACAACAAGCCTTTGAGCAAATTAAACGTGAGATAGTTCATGCAGTAGCCCTTGGACCAGTCCGGAACGGGCCAGATGTAAAAAATGTACTGTACACCGCAGCTGGGGAGAATGGTCCTACCTGGAGCCTCTGGCAGAAAGCTCCAGGGGAGACTCGAGGTCGACCCCTCGGCTTTTGGAGTCGGGGATACAAAGGATCTGAGGCCAGCTATACCCCAACTGAGAAAGAGATACTGGCAGCCTATGAAGGGGTTCGAGCTGCTTCGGAGGTGATTGGCACTGAAGCACAGCTCCTCCTGGCACCCCGGTTGCCCGTTCTGGGCTGGATGTTCAAAGGCAGGGTCTCCTCTACACATCATGCAACCGATGCGACATGGAGTAAATGGGCTGCACTAATTACACAACGAGCTCGAATAGGAAATCCCAGTCGTCCAGGCATTCTAGAAGTCATCATGGACTGGCCAGAGGGCAAAGATTTTGGAATGTCACCAGAGGAGGAGGTGATGCGTGCTGAAGAGGCCCCACCATATAATAAACTGTCAGAAAGTGAAAAGCAGTATGCCTTGTTTACTGATGGGTCCTGCCGTATTGTGGGAAAGCATCGGAGATGGAAGGCAGCCGTATGGAATCCTCAACGACAAGTTGCAGAAACTGCTGAAGGAGAGGGTGAATCGAGTCAGTTTGCCGAGGTGAAAGCCATCCAGCTGGCCCTGGACATTGCTGAACGAGAAAAGTGGCCAGTACTTTATCTCTATACTGACTCATGGATGGTGGCAAATGCCCTGTGGGGGTGGTTGCAGCAATGGAAGCAGAGCAACTGGCAACGCAGAGGTAAACCCATCTGGGCTGCTGCACTGTGGCAAGATATCGCTGCCCGGGTGCAGAACCTGGTGGTGAAGGTACGCCATGTAGACGCCCATGTACCCAAGAGTCGGGCCACTGAGGAACACCAGAACAACCAACAAGTGGATAAAGCTGCTAAGATTGAAGTGGCTCAGATGGACTTAGATTGGCAACATAAAGGTGAATTATTTTTGGCTCGGTGGGCCCATGACACTTCAGGCCATCAGGGCAGAGATGCAACATACAGATGGGCCCGTGATCGAGGGGTGGACTTAACAATGGACACTATTGCCCAGGTTATTCATGAGTGTGAAACATGTGCTGCAATCAAACAAGCCAAACGGTTAAAGCCTCTTTGGTATGGAGGACGATGGCTGAAGTACAAATATGGGGAGGCCTGGCAGATTGATTATATCACACTCCCACCAACCCGCCAAGGCAAGCGCCATGTGCTTACCATGGTGGAAGCAACCACCGGATGGCTGGAAACATACGCTGTGCCCCATGCCACTGCCCGGAACACTATCCTGGGCCTTGAGAACCAGATTTTGTGGCGACATGGCACCCCAGAAAGAATTGAATCAGACAATGGGACTCATTTCCGGAATAACCTTATAGACACTTGGGTCAAAGAGCATGGCATTGAGTGGGTATATCACATCCCCTACCATGCACCAGCCTCTGGGAAAATCGAACGGTACAATGGGCTGTTAAAAAATGCACTGAGAGCAATGGTTGGGGGAACTTTCAAGCATTGGGATACACACTTACCAAAGGCCACCTGGTTGGTCAACACCAGAGGATCTGCCAACAGGGCTGGCCCAGCCCAGTCAGAACTTTTACATATTGTAGAGGGGGACCTTTGCAATGGGCCTCTTCTGATACTGTCCTGGGTTCAGCAGTAACAGTCAGTTTTTCTCCTTCTTAGTAGCTGTTGCAGCACTGTGTTTTTGACTTTCAGCCTCGGAACAGAGCTGATAACACTGATGTTTAGACTGACCAAGGATTTTGTGAGTCTCATGCTCTGCCAGGGAGGAGGAGGGGCCGGGAGGAAGCAGGGACAGGACACCTGACCCAAACTAGCCAAAGAGGTATTCCATACCACAGCACGTCATGCCAGGGGATGTAACTGGGAGCTACCCAGAAGGGCACCTCCTCTTTTCGGTCGGGCTCTTTTCCGGCGAGCGGTATCATATTTTCTTCCTTTGTTATTTCTCTTATCATTATTATTATTGGTGGCAGCAGTAGTGATTTGTGTTATACCTGAGTTACTGGACTGTTCTTATCTCAACCCGTGGGAGTTACATTCTTTCGATTCTCCTCCCCGTCCCTCCAGAAGCGGAGGGAAGAAAGGTGGGGGGGGGGGAAGTGGACTTCGTGGTTCTGATTTACGGCCTGGGCTTAAACCACGACAACATCTTACTTGATATTTACAGTTGAATGTGACATCATAGAATCATAGAATCATAGAATAGTTAGGGTTGGAAAGGACCTTAAGATCATCTAGTTCCAACACCCCTGCCATGGGCAGGGACACCTCACACTAAACCATGCCACCCAAGGCCTCATCCAACCTGGCCTTGAGCACCGCCAACGATGGAGCATTCACAACCTCCCTGGGCAACCCATTCCAGTGCCTCGCCACCCTCTCAGTAAAGAATTTCTTCCTTAGATCCAATCTAAACTTCCCCTGGTTAAGTTTGAACCCGTTACCCCTTGTCCTGTCACTACAGTCCCTGATGAAGAGTCCCTCCCCAGCATCCTTGTAGACCCCCTTCAGATACTGGAAGGCTGCTATGAGGTCTCCACGCAGCCTTCTCTTCTCCAGGCTGAACAGCCCCAACTTTCTCAGCCTGTCTCCATACGAGAGGTGCTCCAGTCCCCTGATCGTCCTCGTGGCCCTCCTCTGGACTTGTTCCAACAGTTCCATGTCCTTTTCATGTTGAGGACACCAGAACTGCACACAATACTCCAAGTGAGGTCTCACGAGAGCAGAGTAGAGGGGCAGGATCACCTCCTTTGATCTGCTGGTCACGCTCCTTTTGATGCAGCTCAGGATACACTTGGCTTTCTGGGCTGCGAGCGCACACTGCCAGCTCATGTTCATTTTTTCATTGATCAACACCCCCAAGTCCTTCTCTGCAGGGCTGCTCTGAATCTCTTCTCTGCCCAACCTACAGCTGTGCCTGGGATTGCTCTGACCCAGGTATAGGACCTTGCACTTGGCATGGTTAAACTTCATAGGGTTGGCACGAGCCCGCCTCACAAGCGTGTCGAGGTCCCTCTGGATGGCATCCCTTCCCTCCAGCGTATCAATCGAACCACACAGCTTGGTGTCATCGGCAAACTTGCTGAGGGCGCACTCAATCCCACTGTCCATGTCACCGACAAAGATGTTGAACAAGACCGGTCCCAACACCAATCCCTGAGGGACACCACTAATTACCGGCCTCCAGCCGGACATTGAGCCATTGACCACAATTCTTTGCGTGCGGCCATCCAGCCAGTTCTATATCCACCCAGTGGTCCACCCATCACATTGATGTCTCTCCAATTTAGAGACAAGGATGTCATGTAGGACAGTGTCAAAGGCTTTGCACAAGTTCAGATAGATGACGTCAACTGCTCTGCCCCTGTCCATCAGTTTCGTAGCCCCATCATAGGCTACCAAATTGGTCAGGCAGGATTTCCCCTTAGTGAAGCCATGCTGGCTGTCACCAAGCACCTTGTTGTTTTTCATGTGCTTTAGCATGTCTTCCAGGAAAATCTGCTCCAAGATTTTGCCAGGCACAGAGGTGAGACTGACTGGTCTGTAATTCCCTAGGTCATCCATTTTCCCCTTCTTCTGACATCAATCAGAAGAGTAGTACTGATTTATTTTAATGGCAAGTAGCTTCACATGCTTATTGATTTTAGAGAACAGTTAGTTCACAAATGGCAAAGACCATTTGTGAAGTAACATATGCACTATAATCATAGCACTGACAATACAGAGAATAAAATGTGACCTTGCATTTAAATCCCTTCCTTCCAGGTAAAATGTGCGTTTTCTGGATTGGAATGTACTCCCAGACAAAACTTCTTAAGCATCATTATTTCCTTTTATTTATTACAGGACAAGGTCTTAAGATTTAGCAAAAATAAAGGAGGTTTTGTCAAGATTTCATTTTTTTTTTAATAATAGTTTAAAATTTTGTTAAGAAACAACGAAATAGAATTTGAGAATTTTTTATAGGCTGCTATATTTAAGGTTTAAAGACATCATTAAGAAATGGAAATCATAATGAAATGGAATTTCACTCAGTCACTGAAAAAACCCTGTAGAAAGCAGATAAAAGGAAAGCAAGCAGGAAGACCAGGGCAAACAAGGTTAGGACATGAAGATTATTATAAATAAAGATGAAGTGTTCTTTTAAAGAACAGTGTTCTTTTTTGATTCCTTGCCTTTCTTCTTATGAGTGCAGTTTAGGTCACTCTTTTGTTACCTCAAAACATAGTGAGTATCTCCTGACATTTGTAAGCTTTCTTTAGGAGAGGCCAGTGGTATATTATTTTTGGCATTGCTTTCCTTTTGTGATATTTTTCTACTTTCAAAAGGCTACATGTAAGAGACTAAAAATGAAAATTCTACGTCTTGTCACGTATTCCAGGTAAGATAATTTTGAGTTTTCAGTAGTTTGTGTGCTTGTATAGGGCTGGTCATAATTCTGTCCCCTACCAAGGTCAGCAGCCCACACCAGAAAATCAAACTTATACATCCACAAAGTACACACACTTTTCTTTGCCAAGTCATATGTAAGACTATTTGAGAATACATGAATGCGACAGTTTTTCACTCAGAAGGACTCAGTCAATACTGTATTTTTAAACTGACTCTTGTATCATTAAATGAATAATACATTTCACATACTGCATAAAACAACAAATGACCATCAATTTGAGAACCAGTGTTCTTTGAAACAATTGGTCAAAAACCCAATATACTTTTCTATCAGCTGAAGAACATAGATAAATTCTCATTTTGCAGTTAAATAATGTCATCTATCAAATTTCTGTACATGAAAATAGAAACTTCTCCAACTTTAATCAGCTGTATTTAGGTTTATATAATAAAAAAATCATGTCTTAAGAGCATCAATAACTATGGTTTCAGAGTTAGGAGTGGTACCAACATTAACCTCCCCAGGAAAGGATTATACATTTTAGAGAGAGACTAAATTGCAACTTTGTATTTATATAAGAAATATTCTCAGTCAGGCATTAGCTCCTATAGAGTGAAGCAGAAGTTGGTCTACCATCAGATTAAGGAACCTCACAGTCTAACTCTAAGATGTTGTTTTATACTGTTGACATTCTTAACACTCAGTCTGTTTTGTAAGTATGTGAACAGAATCTTCATTTCCACATGGTACATCACTTGTTGTAGGCCAAGAGCTGCTGAATGCAATGTATTTATTTGCTTAAGTTAGCACAGTTAGCATGCCTAGCAGGAAGTAGTGGTGAGGCCAGATTAGGCTAGCTTTAAGTAATCTATCAAGCATGCAGCAGATGTATGGTAAAAGCTGTCAAAGTTGCAATTTAAGGTACAGGGTACAGTACCTTCCATTGCAATTATAGTCATAATTAATATAGAACCACTGGTTCCAGTGGAGCTATGCCAGTCTGAACTACATGATCCACAATTCCTATATATCAACATACTGATATATTTATGAAGCAAGGAACCCATCAATAAAAACAAATTCTGTATATTAGACTGCTCAAGAGAGGCAAGCATTTCTGAGATTTCAGACCCATTGGGCTGTACTATTAAATTGAATAACAGCTTTTGTAAATAATTAATAAAAATACATATGCTACTTTGCTCTTGTGAGACCTCACTTGGAGTACTATGTGCAGTTCTGGTGTGCTCAACAAAAAAATCATAGAATAGAATAGTTAGGGTTGGAAAGGACCTTGAGATCATCTAGTTCCAACACCCCTGCCATGGGCAGGGACACCTCACACTAAACCATGCCACCCAAGGCCTCATCCAACCTGGCCTTGAGCACCGCCAAGGATGGAGCATTCACAACCTCCCTGGGCAACCCATTCCAGTGCCTCACCACCCTCTCAGTAAAGAATTTCTTCCTTAGATCCAATCTAAACTTCCCCTGGTTAAGATTGAACCCGTTACCCCTTGTCCTGTCACTACAGTCCCTGATGAAGAGTCCCTCCCCAGCATCCTTGTAGACCCCCTTCAGATACTGGAAGGCTGCTATGAGGTCTCCACGCAGCCTTCTCTTCTCCAGGCTGAACAGCCCCAACTTTCTCAGCCTGTCTCCATACGAGAGGTGCTCCAGTCCCCTGATCATCCTCGTGGCCCTCCTCTGGACTTGTTCCAACAGTTCCATGTCCTTTTCATGTTGAGGACACCAGAACTGCACACAATACTCCAAGTGAGGTCTCACGAGAGCAGAGTAGAGGGGCAGGATCACCTCCTTTGACCTGCTGGTCACGCTCCTTTTGATGCAGCCCAGGATACACTTGGCTTTCTGGGCTGCAAGCGCACACTGAAGCCAGCTCATGTTCATTTTTTCATTGATCAACACCCCCAAGTCCTTCTCCACAGGGCTGCTCTGAATCTCTTCTCTGCCCAACCTACAGCTGTGCCTGGGATTGCTCTGACCCAGGTGTAGGACTTTGCACTTGGCATGGTTAAACTTCATAGGGTTGGCATCAGCCCACCTCACAAGTGTGTCGAGGTCCCTCTGGATGGCATCCCTTCCCTCTGGCGTATCAACCGAACCACACAGCTTGGTGTCATCGGCAAACTTGCTGAGGGCGCACTCAATCCCACTGTCCATGTCACCGACAAAGATGCTGAACAAGACCGGTCCCAACACCAGTCCCTGAGGGACACCACTCATTACCGGCCTCCAGCCAGACATCGAGCCATTGACCACAACCATTTGCGTGTGGCCATCCAGCCAGTTCTTTATCCACCGAGTGGTCCACCTATCAAATTGATGTCTCTCCAATTTAGAGACAAGGATGTCATGTGGGACAGTGTCGAACGCTTTGCACAAGTCCAGTTAGATCATGTCAGCTGCTGTACCCCTGTCCATCAGTTCCGTAGCCCCATCATAGAAGGCCACCAAATTGGTCAGGCAGGATTTCCCCTTAGTGAAGCCATGCTGGCTGTCACCAAGCATCTTGCTCTCTTTCATGTGCCTTAGCATGCCTTCCAGGAGAATCTGCTCCAAGAGTTTGCCAGGCACAGAGGTGAGACTGACTGGTCTGTAATTCCCTAGGTCATCCATTTTCCGCTTCTTGAAAATGGTGGGTATATTTCCCTTTTTCCAGTCATCGGGAACTTCACCTGACTGCCATGATTTTTCAAATATGATGGACAGTGGCTTAGCAACTTCATTCGCCAGCTCCTTCAGGACCCGCAGATGGATTTCATCAGGTCCCATGGACTTGTGTACGTTTAGGCTTTTAAGATGGTCTCAAACCAGACCCTCTCCTGCAGTGGGCCTAGGATCCTCGTTCTCATAGTCCCTGCGTCCGCCTTCCAAGACTTGGGTGGTGTGATCAGAGCATTTGCTAGTGAAGACTGAGGCAAAGAAGTGATTAAGAACCTCAGCCTTCTCCAAATCCAGGGTAGCCAGTTCTCCCGATGTCTTCCAAAGGGGGCCTACGTTGTCCCTAGTCTGTCTTTTAGTCGCTACGTACCCATAGAATCCCTTCCTATTATCTTTCACATCCCTAGCCAAGTTCAATTCTAACTGGGCCTTTAGCCCTCCTCACCTGGTCACTAGCTTCCCGGACAGCATCCCTGTATTCTTCCCAAGCCGCCTGTCCCTGCTTCCACCTTCTATAAGCCTCTATTTTCCCTTTGAATTTTCCTGAGCAGCTCCTTATCCATCCAAGGAGGTCTCCTGGCCCTCCTGCTGCACTTCCTTCTAGTTGGGATGCAACACTCCTGAGCTTGGAGCAGGTGATGCTTGAATAACAACCAAGAGTCTTGGGCCCCCCTGCCCTCTAGGGCTGTATCCCATGGAACCTTACTAAGCAGGCTCCTGAAGAGGCCAAAGTTTGCTCTCTTGAAGTCCTGGGCAGTGAGCTTGCTGCACGTTCTTCTCACTGTCCCAAGGATCTCGAATTCGACCATCTCGTGGTCACTGCAACATAAAAAGACATGGAACTGTTGGAACAAGTCCAGAGGAGGGCCACGAGGGTGATCAGGGGGCTGGAGCACCTCCCGTATGAAGAGAGGCTGAGAAAGTTGGGGCTGTTCAGCCTGGAGAAGAGAAGGCTGCGTGGAGACCTCATAGCAGCCTTCCAGTATCTGAAGGGGGTCTACAAGGATGCTGGGGAGGGACTCTTCATCAGGGACTGTAGTGACAGGACAAGGGGTAACGGGTTCAAACTTAACCAGGGGAAGTTTAGATTGGATCTAAGGAAGAAATTCTTTTCTGAGAAGGTGGTGAGGCACTGGAATGGGTTGCCCAGGGAGGTTGTGAATGCTCCATCCTTGGCGGTGTTCAAGGCCAGGTTAGATGAGGCCTTGGGTGGCATGGTTTAGTGTGAGGTGTCCCTGCCCATGGCAGGGGTGTTGGAACTAGATGATCTCAAGGTCCTTTCCAACCCTAACTATTCTATGATTCTATGATTCTATATTGTTGTCAGTATGTATGTGTGTATAATAGGTTTCCTCTGTCATCACATCTAAGTCAAAGCACTTAAATCAGCACATAGCATCCTGAGATTGGAAGAACAGCTGTTAGGAGAGGTCAGATCTTCCCCTGAATTTTACAAGGAGGCAGCATGTGTGCTGTTACCTCTTGTCCTTTGTGGCAAGTTCAAGTTCTAGGGGGAATCTAAAAACCCCAAACCAATATTGCTCACAGAGGTATTTTGGTATCTGCAGGAAGTTCTGGCTGTTGCCCTCTATGACACATCTTTGAAGAAGCCATGTGTTGCTCACAGACAGTTAGCCTTCAGGTGTCAGGAAATATCCATTCTGGGAACAGCCTCTAAATGTAGTCACCTTTCCCAGAAAAGTTAGATATTCAGAAAAAGTTTTGTGTAAGGACTAAAGCTTAACATCAGACAGGCACGCATTCTACTCTAGGGAACTAAAAACTAAGCAAGATGGTAACTAAAACGGCAGTAGTATAACCTACATTAGAGTGAAAACTTGAAAATCATAGCTGCTTTATAGTCTTCCCAGTGAATATGTTAGAAAATACAGCTGGAAAAAGAATTTTCTCTTTCACTTGAAGGGTTTTTTTTTTCTGTGAAAGAAATAAGATAGAAATAACTTTAATCACAACAACAAAACAAAACAACAACAACAACAACAAAAATAGTGAC
Source organism: Psittacula echo (assembly GCF_963264785.1). Taxonomy (NCBI): domain Eukaryota; kingdom Metazoa; phylum Chordata; class Aves; order Psittaciformes; family Psittacidae; genus Psittacula; species Psittacula echo. The sequence goes on from NC_137739.1 coordinate 45,213,173, forward strand.
CTTAGTAAGATACAAAGGCCCAGATTCTGGTCTGGGATAAATCAGATGTTGGATGCCTGGCCTGGGGCATCCTGTGTTGTGTAAGAAATCTTGCTTGCTTTATAGCTTTCTCTCTTATTCCCACTACGTTTGCACGCAGCTCCAACTGTAGCTGTGTTTTTTTCCAGATTCCAAGCCTTTGAATGCTGAAGTCATACTAAGCAGAAGTAAATCACTTTTCAGATGGTTTTGCAGGTTAAAAATAGAGTCTTTTAAAATGTAGATGGCCAAAGAAGAACTTTTTTCTGCCTAAAGCCAATGTGACTATTTCCTCCTGTCAGCGCAACATAAAGGACAATAAAAGCCAAAAAAATCTATTGTGGTAGAAGGAAGAAGAAATCTCGTGCCAGAAGCTCATTCTTTTTGATCTATTTTATTTTACCTTCAAAAAGACAGCAAATGAGACAACTGTTTCTTACACCAAGTCATTGTGGACTGATTGCAGTAGTCTAAAAGAAACAATAATTGACTTCAATAATTAATTCCTTCTAACTAAAGCAATGTTGCTGTTTACACATTCTTCCTAAGGCCAAGGGAAAAAAAAGCCAGGAGTGCATAAACAGTAATGTTACTTTAGGGAGCAGAAGTCCCCTAACATACTGATGATTTGGGAAAGGCTTTTTTATACCTTTAGGCTATAAGAATTTTGTTTTATACTTTCTCATATTGCCTCAAGATGACCCTAAAATGCTCTCAGTTTTATAAAACAAAAGAAACAAAGAAGTGAATTAGCTGTTTTGACAGCAGAGAAAGAGCCACAGAATTTAAAACTATAGTTTCTATCAAGTTGATAAAAATTCTCCTAAATGTTGAAATATACTTAAAAAAAATAAGGAAAAGTACTGAAAAATTCAAGTGAGAGCAGAAATGAAAACATTTTGTAAGGGATTTAATTTTTCGTATTTTTTTCATGGGACTAGAGTCGTCTTTCAGCATAGTTATCTCAGCAGATTAAATACAGAACAAAAAGAAATTTCCCATTATAAATTTTACAACTTTATTGTTGAAATTTTTGTGGTAGTCACACTGATACCCATCATGCATAATGCATAGTAATTCCTTATTATTCACATATATTCCACATTAACTTCATGCAGGTACAGAACTTGACCTTGTGTGACTTCACTGTTCCCTGGGTAATCAAGTTCCTGCTGTATAGATCAGAATATAAGCAAAATTGGACCAGATGTTTTTAACGTTAGATAGATTAGCCCAAAACTAAAATTAGGAAAACATACTGGATGTGATTTACTATCAGTATATGATCTGTCGCTGCATAGGGAGTAATGGATAGCAGAACACAGGCAAATGGCAATTCATTAATGTGGGCATGGGAGTTGCATAACCTCACCCCTGACTGCTCTAAAAATGCTGAACAGAGAGCCCCAGTCTGGTGATGAAAGCTGCTTTTTGACAGTAAAAGCTCACTAAAACCAACATGAAATCATTAAAAAAAATGGTTCATGAGAAAGTATTGGTGGTAATACTTATCCCCGCAAAAATTGTTTCTCTACAGATATATAAACACACATAATTTCAAACTTTCCCTTGATTATTTCCTTAGAAAGATTAATTTTCTTGAAGTATTGTGATGAGCCACCAGACAGTAATATCATACAATTCTGTTCCTGGTAAACAAGACCCTTTCTTCACACTATGTGAACTGTATTTGTTAAAACTTTGGACTTTGCTCTGAATCTCTGCAGGGCTGCTCTGAATCTCTTCTCTGACCAACCTACAGCTGTGCCTGGGATTGCTCCGACCCAGGTGTAGGACTTTGCACTTGGCATGGTTAAACTTCACAAGGTTGACATCAGCCCACCTCACAAGCGTGTCAAGGTCCCTCTGGATGGCATCCCTTCCCTCCAACGTATCAACCGAACCACACAGCTTGGTGTCATCGGCAAACTTGCTGAGGGCGCACTCAATCCCACTGTCCATGTCACCGACAAAGATGCTGAACAAGACCGGTCCCAACACCGATCCCTGAGGGACATCACTCGTTACCGGTCTCCAGCCGGACATCGAGCCATTGACCACAACCATTTGCGTGTGGCCATCCAGCCAGTTCTTTATCCACCGAGTGGTCCACCTATCAAATTGATGTCTCTCCAATTTAGAGACAAGGATGTCATGTAGGACAGTGTCGAACGCTTTGCACAAGTCCAGTTAGATCATGTCAGCTGCTCTGCCCCTGTCCATCAGTTTCGTAGCCCCATCATAGAAGGCCACCAAATTGGTCAGGCAGGATTTCCCCTTAGTGAAGCCATGCTGGCTGTCACCAAGCATCTTGCTCTCTTTCATGTGCCTTAGCATGTCTTCCAGGAGAATCTGCTCCAAGAGTTTGCCAGGCACAGAGGTGAGACTGACTGGTCTGTAATTTCCCAGGTCACCCATTTTCCCCTTCTTAAAAATGGGGGTTATATTTCCCTTTTTCCAGTCATCGGGAACTTCACCTGACTGCCATGATTTTTCAAATATGATGGACAGTGGCTTAGCAACTTCACTCGCCAGCTCCTTCAGTACCCGCGGATGGATTTCATCAGGTCCCATGGACTTGTGCACGTTCAGGTTCTTAAGATGGTCTTTAACCAGATCCTCTCCTGCAGTGGGCCTAGGGTCCTCATTCTCACAGTCCCTGCGTCCGCCTTCCAAGACTTGGGTGGTGTGATCAGAGCATTTGCTAGTGAAGACTGAGGCAAAGAAGTGATTAAGAACCTCAGCCTTCTCCAAATCCAGGGTAGCCAGTTCTCCCGATGTCTTCCGAAGGGGGCCCACGTTGTCCCTAGTCTGTCTTTTATTCACAGTGTATCTGTAGAATCCTTTCCTGTTATCTTTCATGTCCCTAGCCAAGTTTAATACTAACTGGGCCTTAGCTTTCCTAACCTGGTCCCTAGCTTCCCAGACAACATCCTTGTATTTCAAAGTTTTTCAAACCTTTTCAGCCAAATATTTTATTCACAGGAGATGTAGAATAAGGTGGATTGATTGCTTAATTGCCTATGCTGAAAACTGTGTGTGTATATGACTAACTGTGTGTCTGTGACTGTTTTCACAAAGTTGTAATTTAAAGAAAAAATATACAAAATTAAATTAAGATGCCATTGGTTTTGAGCAAAATTAATCATGGGAATTTTTATTGCAAAACAAATAGCCGTGTGATATAATCATCACCTTTGTTTTGTGCACACGTGAACTGAAACTTTACACATGATTTTGTGATATGATCACTCAGGGACAAAGTGAAGGGTGAAATTAAGTATTCTTTCAGTAACCTACTGGTTGACTTCCTATTGACTCAGAAAGCACTACATCCTTCACAATAGCACGTATTGGATCCTGAATATCTAGCTTTTCTTTTTTTTTCATCTTCAGGGCACAGCAGTATCAAAGTAATTTCCTGTCAGTGTTAGGTGGCTACTGAATCATGTTCTTGATTATGGAAGTGGCATGAGTTGTCCTTATAGTATCTCATGCAAATCATTGCTTTATTATCATTCCTCTAGGGTGGAGGTAGCACGAACCTATTTATGCTCTAACCAGGTAGTCTTATTTCTCTGTGGGTTAAAGACCTGATCACAATAAGAGTTGTCAGGTAGCAGCAATGTTTATAGCAAGTACTGCAAGGTATTTAAAATCTGTCCTAGAGCAGATAGGGAATACTCTCTTAGGAATACATGTTCATTTCTGAAAGTATGCTAAGCATTCCCAAACACTACTTCTGCTGGGACTCTGCTTTGGGGAAAAAAAAACAACAACCCACCAAAAAACCAACAAACAAACAAACTAAACCAAAACCTAAATGGAGGCTTTTCCTCTGGAGTTACATCTCCACTTTGTGGTCATCTGCCTATACACATCTGCATATTTGAAGCATTTCAACATACATGCGCACTGCTGTGCTCTGCATTGTGCACTTCTATACAGCCTGGCAGCATGATGGGTCTCCAAAGAGGTGCAGCAGACACCGTGTCTAGCCTGGCAAGCTGTCAGTTGCAAACTGCTTCTGTGAACAAGCTATTCGTTTCTTGTATGTGACATAAAGTATATTCTGTTGATGTTTTCAGACATGAAAACATGTATGTCCACATCTATTGGACATACTGCCACTAGAAATGGAAAAGAGCTAGCTTTGGAGAGAATTGTGTTAGGAAAGAGCCCACTCTTTGCCTCCATTAGTATTTCTCTGTCTCATCAAACCTGCAAACAAGCAGTAATAACACTGCAAATGCCAATTTGTTGACTTTCACCTCATCTATCCCTTTGTCTCTTCATTCACTTTTTGTCACACCTCACCTTGTTCTGTTTATAATGTTTGTAATTTAAATTAATTATAAATTTGAAGTTCATTAGATGTCTATAAGATCATGTCCAAATTTTACCCATATTTAATGTAACATGAATATGCACATTTGTGACTGTGTATAAACGCAATATGCATTCTTACTGTGACACAATAGGCAGTGAGAACATTCTATATCTGATTAAATATAAGGAGCTTAAAGAATCATAAATGTTAGACATAATATATTAGGACAAATATTAGAAAGTTTTTGCTATTTGCAAAACTACAGCAATAAATGTTTCAGAAATATATATTAGTACGTTAGAAGCTTCAGGAGTCAGATATGTAAGGATATGCTGTCTGTTTATTGAAAATGAGCTAATGAGGGATGCATTTTCTTCCTGCACAAACCAACTGTTCCTGTTGTTATTGCTTCCATCCTTTTCTCACCTTTGGAAGTTTAAACAAGGGTTAGACAGAGAACTAGAAAGGGGCTTTCTGCTATTATTCCTGGCTGCTGGTATTTTAAGTGAAGATTGCAACTGATATCCCTCAACTGAGAGACTCAAATTAAGGAGATTGCTGACTGTTAAAGTTCCATTTCCACATCAGAGGGAGAAGCAGTGTGACACGCTCTGCATCACAGCAGAGGAGTTTTGGCCAACCTCCAAGTGAGCAAGGGCTGACTTAGATCTCAGTGGGTGGGTGGCCATTATGCATTTTGGGGAGGCTATTTAAAACTGGCATGTGAACTAGTTCTATCAGAGACGAGAAAGTACAGGTACTAAAGTCACTCTGTGACATCTGCCTTCCTGCTGCGGATTAACATTCAGAAATTGAGATATCTGAAGCACGAATCCATTCACAAGAGGGAAATCAAACAAACAAATTGGAGATAATTTGATGTTAAAATCAGAACTGTCGCACCAAGAATTTCTATGACGTAGAAGTTGTACAGGGCTTCCGTTGTGATTAAGCATTAGGCAAAACAATAATCACTGCAGACCATGCCAGAATGAATATTCCTGCCTTTAAAACTGACTGAAGATACCAAGTAAGCATTTTGACAGACCTGAAAATTTTGAATTTTGACCATTTCTAGTTAATTGGAAGTCTAGAAGTTAAATTTCCCTTAGATTTACAGTTCATTAGAGCAAAAAAAAAAAAAAAAAAAAAGGAGACACACTAGTAGAAGGTGAAATATTTTTAAAATATAGAAGTTTGTCACTGTATAATGTTTAAAATCATCAATCAATACAGACCCTCTCTACTATTAACAATAAGGTACAGGGCCAGGAAGAGTACTGCTTCTTCACTGGTGGTGATCAAAATCAAGTATCTCTTAATCTATTTGCATAGAACATTTCAAAATGCCCAAAACCCTTGAATGAAGTCACAGAGACATAAAGTAAGCATTTTTTAATGTGTTGCCTTCCACATTTTTTTTGAAGTTACTATGAAGTTACCCTGTTAACTCAGATACTAATCTACACTGGCTACACCAAGCAAAATAATATTTTTAGACAAAATACTGATGATAGCTAATACTAACCATTAAGGGGAAATCCTTTGTTACACTTTTACATAGTTCAACTAACTGCAGAAGTACCATTTTCTTACCAGTATTTTCCTGAATCATAACGTTATTACTTATAAAATTGTACCCAAGTTTGTCATAAAAGTCTGTGCTAAAATAAAACCAGCTGAACACTGTTATCTTAAAAGAATCCAAGCTCAGGAACTGTATGTGACAACTGCAATATTTCTAGCAGTAGCAAGTATAACCTCAAAGCAGTTGGAGATAAGTGAACCAGCTGTGGGACAAATTGACTTAATGATTAATTAATCATAGCAATTCCAGTGAAAGAATGCGAAGTATAGCAAACTACAAGAAATTATCACCAAAAAAATTAGTAAAATATAAGTTATTGCAAAAAATCTCCTGGACTGGACATATTTTCTCTATAGAGGTAACAGATGCCAGGTGAAGCTGCTGGTAGCAATTACAATAGCAGCAATGCAAAAAAATGCCAATTTGGCTAGCTACTATTTGGACTAATAGAGACCATAACATTAGCCTAGTATCTGATAGCTACTTTGAAAGTAAAGATATTGTAAAAAGCTGGATGTCAGTGGCATTCAGCCACTGAATATATTTGTACTACATACATAATTGTATAAATTGTACAAATATAGACCTTCATTTTTCTGCTAAGAATCTCAATAAATGGTGTAAAAATTTAATTATTATCAATGAATACTTAAGCATAAACACAAGGCCAATTATGACAGAGACAAGATTTAATCTCAATCAACAGCATAATGTAAACTCTTCGTGTGCAGAGTCATCAGCTATCCCTAAACAGGACAGATTACTGCTTAAGTAGGCAATAGGAACTAAAATTCTCCAGATAAGATGCTCCTCTCTGTGATAATACAACAAATATTCTGAAAGCAGAGCCCTAAAATCTCAGGAGAAAATATAGGACTGCTCGTTGTTCCTGACCTGTCTGCAGATTAAATCTGACTTGTCAAAAGCCTGGATTTCCAGAATGACAAATCAAAGAAAGAGGCAAAATCTACAACACAGTCATCATCACCTTGGAAGGAAGAAGAGATTAAATGCTGCCTGTGAAGGAACTGCTTTTAGCTTGAATAATCTGTTTGAATAAGAGTGTCCAATGGTTATATGGACTCAGAAAGTTATATGAACTTCTCCATGATGTTATTATTTCCCTTTCTTGGAGGGAAAGAAATAGACAGAAATTAGGCCATGTAGACTGCAGAAAATTTAGGAGGATATTATTAGCTCATGAGGATTTTTATACTGGAAGAATAAAATTGTATCTAGGAATACTCTTACTGCATTTAAGATTATCTATTCAATAGAAATATGCTTGAGCTGCCTGAAGAACAGGATGACCACTATAGAATCATAGAATCATAGAAAGGTTAGGATTGGAAAGGACCTTAAGATCATCTAGTTCCAACTCCCCTGCAATGGCCAGAGACACCTCACACTAAACCCTGTCACTCAAGGCTCTATCCAACCAGACCTTGAACACCACATGGGATGGAGCATTCACAACTTCCTTGGGCAACCCATTCCAGTGCCTCACCACCCTAACAGTAAAGAATTTCTTCCTTAGATCCAATCTAAACTTCCCCTGGTTAAGTTTTAACCCATTACCCCTTGTCCTATTGCTATGGTCTCTAATGAATAGTCCCTCCCCAGTATCCTTATAGGCTCCCTTCAGATACTGGAAGGCTGCTATGAGGTCTCCACGCAGCCTTCTCTTCTCCAGGCTGAACAGCCACAACTTTCTCAGCCTATCCTCATACGGGAGGTGCTCCAGTCCCCTGATCATCCTCGTGGCCCTCAAACTCATTAATTATTCTACATAAGATATACATATGTAAATATCAGAATTTTCTGAATTCAGTTAAAAATGTGCTATGTAAATGAAAGCAATCAACTCATAAACTGCTAAAATACTTTGAAACATCTAATGAAAGTATCTCTCAGTTTGCAGCGCAAGAGTGTAAGAGTATAATTAATGCTGGTGTTTGTGAAATCAGTAGTCCAAATTTCTTTATGTGTTTCTGTGTAAGCTATAAATCTAATTCCTGTTCAGCTGGCTTTCTTTGACTTCAGTGTAGGGCAAATAAATTTGCTCCTAAGTATGTAGGTAGTTCTCTTTATGGTAGACTTTTCACAGTGATTGAATTTCCTGTATATAGAGTCCATTATTTCACTGTTAGTGATTGCAGTTTTCTGGAAGTGGGTAATTCTGCCATCTGCAAATGGCACTAGAAGTATTGTACAGAAGTGTGTAGAAAATGGTACTAGAGGGTGTCCTGGGTTCAGCAGCAGCAGTCAGGTTTTCTCCTTCTTAGTAGCTGTTGCAGCACTGTGTTTTTGACTTTCAGCCTCGGAACAGAGCTGATAACACTGATGTTTAGACTGACCAAGGACTTTGTGAGTCTCATGCTCTGCCAGGGAGGAGGAGAAGCTGGGAGGAAGCAGGGACAGGACACCTGACCCAAACTAGCCAAAGAGGTATTCCATACCACAGCACGTCATGCCCAGGATGTAGAACTGAGAGTTCCCGGAAGGGCTGGAACGCTGCGGGGTGGGGGCGAGGTACCAGTTGGTGAGCGGTTGTATTCTCTTCGCTTGTTATTTCCTTTATCATTATTATTATTGGTGGTAGCAGTAGTGATTTGTGTTATACCTTAGTTATTAAACTGTTCTTATCTCAACCGTGGGAGTTGCATTCTTTCGATTCTTCTCCCCGTCCCTCCAGAAGCGGAGGGAAGAAAGGTGGGGGGGGAAGTGGACTGCGTGGTTCTGATTTACGGCCTGGGCTTAAACCACGACAGAGGGATGAAACCTTATTAATATCTAGTATCATGTCTGAAAATAGTTGTCGTGGTTTAAGCCCAGTCAGCAACTCAGCCACACAGCTGCTCGCTCACTTCCCCCCCACTCCTTGAGGGATGGGGAGGAGAATCGAAAGAATGCAACTCCCACGGGTTAAGATAAGAACAGTCCAGTAACTAAGGTATAACACAAAACCACTACTGCTACCAACAATAATAATAACAATGATAAGGGAAATAAAAAGGGAAGAGAATACAACTGCTCACCACTCACAGACCAGTACTCAGCCTGACCCGAGCAGTGATCTAGCCCTTCCGGGTAACTGCCCCCATTTTATATAGTGGGCATGACATGCTGTGGTATGGAATACCTCTTTGGTTAGTTTGGGTCAGGTGTCCTGTCTCTGCTTCTTCCCAGCTTCCCCTTCTCCCTGGCAGAGCATGAGACTCAGAAAGTTCTTGGTCAGAGTAAACATTACTGAGCAGCAACTAAAAACATCAGTGTTATCAGCATTGTTCCCAGGCCGAAAGTCGAAAACACAGCACTGCACCAGCTACTAAGAAGGAGAAAACTGACTGCTACTGCTGAACCCAGGACAATAGTCGTACTGTAAATTCCTTGGAATTCATGACATTTCAGTTTTGCTGTACAATGGATAATGGTCTTCATTCTGCTATCATCAAGACCAGTTTGATACTGGTGAAACACTACTGAAATTAAAGAATGATTACTACATATGTATGCAACAGTAAATATGTTCTCAGTTAAGATTTTCAGTTTTAAAGTACTACACCAGTAGAACTGAACATGCTCATAAACTATAGTGGGGCTCTGTTTCCTGGATATTTAATCTTTAGACAATAGAGCTTATATATCGTATCAGATGCAGTGATGTAATGCAAGCATTGCTTACATGTTGGGAAGATGAATATGATATGTCTAGGACTTGTTTTTCTTCGTTAAGGCTAATGTAATTCACAATGTAATCAATTCCATATTCTGCATCTAAGGTAAATATATAAAAGATTTGAATCATTAGTTTTCACCTCCTTGTTCTTTCTATTTATTATTTACCAATTTTGGATTTTGGGGGTATATAGTCCTGTGTGAAAATCTTCCTACACCTATGATTATGCTTTTAAAAATCTATTTGGATTTGAAGGCAAGTTCTTCTATTTGCAAATGTTAACAACAATATGTAATTTAAAAATTTTATTCTTGCTGATGTTATCAGAAGTTTTGGCTGTGTTGCTTCAAATGGACAAAGAATTAGAAAGAAGAATTTCTTTCCTTTAGCACATAGCCAAATGAAAGTGAAATTGAAGACAAACTCCTTAGCTCCAAACATCACCCCCTTCTTTCTTCCCTCTCCAACTTTATATGATGAGGATGATGCCATATGGCATGGGATATTCCTTTGGTCAGTTGGGGCCAGCTGTCCCAGCAGTGTCTCCTCCCAACCTCTTGTGCACCCACAGCCTACTCGCTGGTGGGGTAGTGTGAGGAGCAGAAAAGGCCTTGACCCAGTGTAAGCACTGCTCAGCAGTAATGAAAACATCCCTGTACTATCAACACTGTTTTCAGAAAAAAATCCAAAACATAGCCCCATACTAGCTACTATGAAGAAAATTAACTCTATCCCAGCCAAAGCCAGCACAATGGGAAATTGTGAGTGGTAAATTCTGTTATTCTTTCGAAGATCTCTCAGTGGTGCATTGGAATATAATTAATTTCATAATTTTTAACTTCTTGATCATTTAAATGGTACCATCCTAGCAAAACATAGTTGGTGGGGTTTTTAATTTCATGCACAACATTTGACATCCTACTGAATTCTCTTCAGGTTTCCTTCACTACATGAATATTTTACATTAAACATACTGGTAGTCTGCTACAATTATCATTAGCTGTTTGTTTAACAGAATACATTGGTAGTTATCAATTATTACTAATGCCAACTTAAAACTGATACACTGCAGATACTGATGGCAGCCATCAATCACAGTTTTGGCTGAAAACTTTATTTACTCTTCATAAAGAGCAAGTGAAATTCTGTTCTGTTTAATGATTGCAAAACCAAAATTCACTTATGAGCCAGTATGTCAAATCTTTTGGTAGTAATGAAATAAATCATCCAGTAATCAAAAAACAATGGATAGGTTGGGATTTGGTTTTGCAGTTATAGGTAAATGTGTTTTTAAGGAACCAGGAAGCAAAATAATGTTGACACTGCAAGAGGGCAAAGTATAGATCTGGCCCTCATAAAACGCTCATAAAAGAAGAATATCTTTTGAGCAAGCTTGTTCCTGCTGTAGAAGAAGGTACAGAATATTAAAACTTTTTCTTCATGTTCGTTTATGTTCTGTTCACAAAAAAAAAATTTCTGAGTATTTTTAACAAAGTCCTCATCAACATATCCTGATGGAAACAGAAATATCAGAAAAGCTCTTGAATATTAGCTAATTGATTGAGCTTGAAGAGATTACCAAAATATGGTGTTGTATGTCAGATGTTCATCTGTAAGGGAAAAGATAAAAGCCCTGACTGCTGGCAAACATCCTGAAGGAGAACAAAAGAAAAATGCAAATGACAATGAGAATGACATAGCTCACACCAGGAAGGCAATCAAGTATAGTATGAAAGTCTTAGAATACCACGCTTTTTGAGGAGAATCTGGATAAATTCTGCAAAAGTGGTACACCAGTAAAGACATCAATTATGTGAAAACAAAGTTTGAAAACCAACTCAAACAAAATGAGAGGATTAGAGAGGCTCCAAAAACTTGCAGACTCAAAAATTTCTAAGAAATGCTGCTGTGTGGCTTTTGACTAATTATAGTGTTAGATGAGAACACTTGAGTTTTGAAAGATTTAGACCAAAGACACTTTTTATCACTCTGTGCCAAAGTGTGATGACTGGTCTTTATTGTCTATGAAAGACAGATTTTGCATCTTTTATGCAGCTAGCACTTCATAAGGATTTCTGCTGAAACTGATGTCTAAGTCCTAAGCGTGCTAGACGCGGAACACATAAACCGTTCATAGATCATTAAGCCTAACCAGTCATACTCAGTTCCACTTTTGGATGCAAAAAAATATTATCTAAATATGTGAAAAATACCTGAACAGTATAGAACTTAGGAATTTGTCTGCTTTTTAAAGTGGGTTTAATAAAAGATAATATGACCTGCCTTGCTAGTGTCTTAATATTATTGTGTGTACAGTAGCACCAATAGTACTAGCTAGCCATATACACTGTCATTGTACCTCTCCTGTGTGGATGAAATGGCCAAATATTTATACATATTACATTTTCTTTATATATTTGTGTTTTGCCCAGTTTGAAAATTAAAATATAAACATTCTGGTTAAAAAATCTGTTCTCCCCATCATGCCACACAAAGACTAAATCACTTTTGCTTTATTTGATATGGCGTGTATATTCATGTATAAAATACATTAAAGGTCTTTGTTTTACTGTATCATGAAATTAAAAAGCATGCAGTCTCTGTAATTACATTGTCCTTTGCCGTCTCTTTAAAAAAGAAAAAGACTGCTTTCAAATTTTCCTCCTGTTTTATTTGCACCCTATTAACAACTGTTACTAGAGCTTTAATTATGCCCCTGTGATTGCAGAGATGCGCCTGACTTGTGTCATTTCCCTCCCAGGGGATGCTTTATAATTACCAGCATCCATCGTGGCTGCCTGTAAGCTGATGCTTTTTTATTACCAGTTCAATAATCACTGCATCCTTGTGAACATCTGCTCTACAAGCCATGCATCGGAGGTCCCAGTGCCTGTCACTCGATGCTCCCTTGCTGTGGCGACCTTTTTGCCCTCACCTTCAGTTTATATCTAATTTGCTTAGCAGAAGCTTCATTCAGATTGCCTCACAGGAACACAATTAATGCTCCAGATTTGCAAACAAAGAAAATTTCCTTTTTTTTTTTTCTTTTTTGTCTTATTATCTTAATGTCATATCCTATAATTTGTATTCACAGCAGGGTGAATCAATATAAATCCAGAGAAAAATATATTATTTGGTTGGTAATCTAGCTTCATAATGAAAAGGAGGTAAGTGGTGAGCATCTTTTCTCCATGAACAACAGTATAGTATTCTCAAGTAAAAGATAAATATCAAGGCTTTCTGCATATATTTTCCTACACAGTTGTACAAAAGAAGGAAATGTTCTTTATATGAGAATTAAAATGTTTTATAAACAGGAATTCTTTAATACAAGAATTCAAGAGGCAGAAAATTTGTACTTTTATAAACATGTTATTGCAGATATTTATTTATATTTTTGTATGGAAGTACATAAAGTCTACTAAATGTCTTCTGGTGAAAGAGGATTATTGTTAGTTGAAGATACGGGTCATGTTGAGATGTCCAAAGTAGCTAGGAATAGCATCAGGTAGTCTAGTTGTCTCTGTCACTCCTGAGTGATAAAGCCTCTAAGCCATGCAGAATTCTTTATATTGGCCTACCTATATTGGCCTACCTCATCAGGCCTTCCATAGCCAGGCAATGTGCAACAGTCCTTCAGAATTAGTGTAGTGAACACTGTATGGTACAAAATCAGTAATGTTAGTGTTTGTGTCTACATGCTATTGTAATTTATACATGTCTCCAATTAAGGATTTTCATCTAACCTAGCAAGATTCTTAAAGCGGTTAACACTGACATTATCTCTTAGAAAGAAGGATGCCAGAAAATTAGTAATCACTGGATGTCCATTTTGAAAAGCAGTAAAGTACTAATTGGAAACACATGCTTTTTCTTTGTGGACACATCTATAGTTTCTGGCAATTTCAGCCTTCTTTCTTGTTGATTAGAGCTACCTCATATAGTAGTAAGATCAATGGTTGCAACACATCATTTGGTATGTTTCTATAGCAGTGCTTTAGATGTGAAATTATTAAAAGGTTTGAATACAGACTTCAAAGTAGGCACTGTAAGCATGTGCCTAGGATTGGCCTGAAGCACCACCACAAAAGAGAACAGAAAGCACTCTCCTGGTAGACTGCAGTTATATGCCCATAATTCTGTGTGGCAGTTTAGAAAGATTTGAAACCAAGAGCTCATAAGGGAGGTATTTGTGTGCACTTGTAGGAAAATAACCTCATAACATCCAGCATATCCTGTGTTACATGACTTGTCTATGCACGTGCCAAATTTTTCTGCCAGTTAACTTAAATTCTGTCTTGGCTTGTACTGGATAAGGGAGAGAGATGTTAATTAATTACCTGTCATAATTTCTCCTAATAAAAAAAAAAAATTGGAGTCCTGTATCCTACATTTGACTCTATGTAATTCATGGTCAGTATGGTGGGCCTCATTAAAAATTAATGGTCAGGAAACTGTAATGTATTCTAGTGGTCAGAGGCTAAAGGACTCTTTAGTATAAAATAGACACCATCCCAACTCTATCTATCTTCTGTGAAAAGCATAAGAGATGCAAAGCCCAGATGCTTCTGCAGCATTTCCAGACTTTAAAAAGCTACTATAGTAGGACAGCAGTCTTCTCACAATGCACAGCAACAGCACAGACAAGTTTTTCAACTTTGCTTCTCTAGCAGAAACATCTAGAAGCCTGCACTGTAATTACATCAAATATACAAAAATATATTAAAAAAAATATACATATACAAAACTCCCATGCTGCAAACATGCCTTATCCTCAGAGACAGCACCCCAGAGACCACTCTTGCTTATTTTCTGCCTGCCCAAAGGCACCTAACTGAAATCTGAAATCAAGCAAGTACCTTCACTTGCAGGCAGATCTAGAAAGCCTACCAAAGCATCATTAGCCTGAAGAGACATCAAAGCACATCTCATTGATCTCCTCTAAGCAGGAAAAGTGGATCCAGGGCTGTAACTCACTCATGGTGGGCATTCCCTTATCTCCCTTGCTGAGTCTGATAATACAGTCTTGCTAACAGATCCTGTGTCTTCTACAGCTGCCACTGGTGAGGCATAAATCTCCCTTTGTTTTCATAGATGCTCTCTCTCCCTCCCCACTTCATTTTTTTCCAAAGGGAAAGTCATGTCACCCAACAAAGACACTCAATACTCTTAAAGAAACAGTGTCCTGTTCTTTCTTCTGTTGAGGCAAGCAGAAGTTCAAAGCACATTTGCTCTGAGCAGTATTGCATTGCTCAGCTGAAACTTTATAGTCTTTAGGGTTAAAGAAATCAGAGAAAAAGTTATTTCATTAACTTATTTATTGAAAGACCTTGTCTATATGACATTTAAAACTTTTTATAGGCTGTAAAGTACAGCATTTAGTCAGCTAGCTACTCTCTAGAATGGGTTTTCGTTCTGCATTCTCCAGGACGAAACATCCTCTAAAGTTTCAATGCCATCTATAGATGCCAATCTCTCTCGTAGCACATGAATTGGTTTTTAAATTTAATGCTCACCTCTTAAGAGTTTTCAAGTTATGTCATTGCTCTTGGATAATCTTTCCTTACATGGTGAAATGGGATTTATCTAAAAAGCTATCTGATTTTTTTTCCTTCTACTTCATATTGTTTGGAATACATGTCTTTATAACCTTTTAATCTATCCTCCTATACTGAGATATTTTTACTATGATTGTAATTCATATACTTGTAAGTCACATACATGAGGCCAGCTTTTCAGAAGACATAAATCCCATTGAAATCAGTTGAACATAACGAACTTACTATGACAACTTAGAATCCCAAGAATAAATGGTGATAAGTCATCCATCCCAATTTCACCAAACACTACAATTTTAGAAAATTGTTTTTAAAGATGATTACTAGATTTATTAATTCATATTTTCTTATCACAACTAAGAAATTAGAAAATATTCAAGACTAGAATCAAGTTTCACATTATAAGTAAGTAACAGATCTCAGAGAATCATGAAGTGTGACTGATCTCACAGTAATTGTCAAGTAGCTGAATACTAATCTTTAATAAACAGAAGCATATAAACTTTTAAGCAATAGCTCACTTCTAATACCAAACACTGGCTAACAAAGCAGAATTTATTTTGGTCACTTACAAATATGGGTCAGTGCATTACACTTAAAATAGCCTTATACTCTAGTGGACTAAATATAATGAAAATGAGAAATCTCTGAGTTCTAATTGCTACTTTTACATTTGTTTTATGTAGCTATTTTTAGGCAACTTATACAGATTTCCTACAGTTCACTTTTGCTATGCATAAGGTGCATGGTTCACAAGTACAGCATGTACCTATATCAGATGTTTGGAATAAGTTTCCATTTGTGGTGTTCAATTGATCTTTAACTTTTAGATAGTTCTAGGATAAACTGAACTATTCTCAGAAAAATAGTATTATACAAATAAGTATTGATAAACATAGAATTAATAGTTTAGAGTTAGGTTTTGGAAACACCAGTTTGGTGCATGAATTTAATATGGTAACTTATTTTTAATGTTTGGTCCTGTCGTGGTTTAAGCCCAGGCTGTAAATCAGTACCACGCAGTCCACTTCCCCCCCCACCTTTCTTCCCTCCGCTCCTGGAGGGACGGGGAGGAGAATCGAAAGAATGCAGCTCCCACGGGTTGAGATAAGAACAGTTTAATAATTAAGGTATAACACAAATCACTACTGCTACCACTAATAGTAATGATGATAAAGGAAATAACAAGGAACAGAATACAACCGCTCACCAACCGGTACCTCACCCCCACCCTGCCATGATCCAGCCCTTCCGGGAACCCTCAGTTCTACATCCTGGGCATGACGTGCTGTGGTATGGAATACCTCTTTGGCTAGTTTGGGTCAGGTGTCCTGTCCCTGCTTCCTCCCGGCTTCTCCTCCTCCCTGGCAGAGCATGAGACTCACAAAGTCCTTGGTCAGGGTAAACATCGGTGTTATCAGCTTTGTTCCCAGGCCGAAAGTTAAAAACACAGTGCTGCAAAAGCTACTAAGAAGGAGAAAAACTGACTGCTGCTGCTGAACCCAGGACAGTATCCACCCCTTATTCCATACCATTCACGTCATGCTCAGATCCCACATTTTCAATATACCATCACTTTCATCTCAGTGCACTTATCTTAGTGCATGGACCAATCCCTATAAAGCTGCTGAGTCCATTCGGTCCATGATGTTGGGCTCCATCTCTTGTAACAGTCTTTCAGAGCAGGAGAGGCCCATTGCAAAGTCCACCCCTCGATCATGAGTCCATCTCTATGTTGCATCTCTGCCCTGATGGCCTGAAGTGTCATGGGCCCATCAGGCTCAAAATAATTCACCCTCCCCTGCAGCAGTCTCTGCAACTTGTTGTCGGGGACTCCACACAGCTGCCTTCCATCTCCGACGCTTCCAAAGCACTGGAGGGGCCCAGTGGATTAGATACTCGCCCATACTGTCCCACACACCATGACACTCATGACTGTCCAGCCTTGGGGAAAACCTCTCGGTCCCCCTGTATTGTCTAAACCCAGACAAGACCCAAACCTGACTCTGCTTAACTCTCGGGATCAGACAAAATGGTCGTGGGTAGAACACACTCTGTGTGTGTGCCAACATGGTGATCCCCATCACAATCAGCAGGCAGGTCCCAAGGGTACCCAAAGGCCATTCAAAACCTTCAAAACTCTCAAATGGTGCTGCTGTACTTGTCACTGGGGCTGTAGCTGCTGTGCTTGCAGGCTTTCTCACCACCAGCTTCTCTTCTTCTGAGTCCAGATCTTCCTTCTCTGCCTTGCTGGGAAATGCTGCGTGGTCTCCTGCATCCTCCTGCGGCTCAGGCTCACGGGGCTCGGTGAGCTGCTGCTGGGGGATGCTCTCGGCCGCCGCGGGGCTGGGCTCGGCCATGGGGCTCGGCTCCTCCGCCGCCTCCTCCCACTGCTCGGCAGCTGCCTCCTTTCCCTCTTGGGCAGCCGCCTCCTTCCTGGCCTCCGGTCCCGCTCCCGCCGCCGCTTGGTCCCCGGGGCCCCTCTCCCGGGCCGCTTCGGCCGCCGCCGGCTCCCGGGGCCGCTCCCCCTCAGCTCCCCGCAGCCTCACGAAGACGGAGGCGAGGACAAGGGCCAGGACGGTGAAGAGCAGCGGGACGGCCAGGTACAAGTCCACGGCCACGTCCATCCCGCCCTGCTGCCGGAGCCCCCCCGTATCGCAAGCCATTACCATAAAGTACAATGAAACAAGAACCCTAGCCCAAGGCCCACACTTGATAAACACTAACACAGCAAATACCGGCTCTAAGTAAGCTACAGCATACTGGAACTGTGACATCAAGAGAAACAACTTTGAGAGCCAATAAATCAGCATTGTGCCTCGGTCAGATCTGTTGTTATCTCAACCCTTCCTGCCCCACGTTGGGCGCCAAAAAGAACTGTCGTGGTTTAAGCCCAGGCTGTAAATCAGTACCACGCAGTCCACTTCCCCCCCCACCTTTCTTCCCTCCGCTCCTGGAGGGACGGGGAGGAGAATCGAAAGAATGCAACTCCCACGGGTTGAGATAAGAACAGTTTAATAACTAAGGTATAACACAAATCACTACTGCTACCACTAATAGTAATGATGATAAAGGAAATAACAAGGAACAGAATACAACCGCTCACCAACCGGTACCTCACCCCCACCCTGCCATGATCCAGCCCTTCCGGGAACCCTCAGTTCTACATCCTGGGCATGACGTGCTGTGGTATGGAATACCTCTTTGGCTAGTTTGGGTCAGGTGTCCTGTCCCTGCTTCCTCCCAGCTTCTCCTCCTCCCTGGCAGAGCATGAGACTCACAAAGTCCTTGGTCAGTCTAAACATCGGTGTTATCAGCTCCATTCCCAGGCCGAAAGTTAAAAACACAGTGCTGCAAAAGCTACTAAGAAGGAGAAAAACTGACTGCTGCTGCTGAACCCAGGACAGGTCCTGTTTCTGCCAATTTGAAAAAATGTTATTTGTAAAGCAACTTCTTGAAACTTACAATACAAGTGAGCTACACATATTTATAAGAGAGTTAACTGACTTACATGAATAATCGCTTTAATAATTTATTGGAGTTCTTTGAAGACATGACTATTAAGTTTCACATGGGATATATGGCAGATGAGTGTTGTTTAGAGCATAAAAATGATTAGCAAATAGTAACACAGTGATGCACATGCACACTCACACAGAGAAGATGGAGGGATAGCATCATGATGTCTGACAAGGATAATGAGCTCATATATGACTATACAAGATTTTGTTTCACAAAGTTATTGGGTTTTTTAATGGTAAGCATATTATAGTTAAGAAACTATAGAGGCTGTCTGAGAAGACATCTTAATTTCATTTTAAAAAACAATAATAAGGATATAATAGAGATCACTAAGGACACTAATAAAGGCAACATGAAAAAAATATTCTATGGGATACTGAATAAAACATATTTAGGTATGTAATAGAAAATCAGATTTAATGTATAAATATGAAATACTGTTTTTTGCACTAACTGGGAAGTAAGTGTTGAACAATGTGAGTGGTGATAACTTTTAGCCAAGGGACACTGAAAGTTGCCAGAGAAAAACCATTATCAGTATTTTACTGCAGAAAATGTCTGATGGTAGAACACATATAAAACAAATACCATGGGAAACACAGTTCACAAAAAAAAAAAAATAAACTGCACAAGGCAGTGGACTGTTTTGCAAAAATTTTGTTCATTTTAGTCCTATTTTTTTTAATGAAATGCCCCAATGATACCCCATATCCCTGTGGTTTAGGTGAATACATGCAGAAGGATAGGAAACAAATAGGACACAAATAGCTCCTAATCTAATGGGAAGAAAGAAAGTACTACTGAGAAGGCAGTAGAGACAAGGTAGTACCTGAGCCTGAACTCTGGAACTAATTAACTTTATACAGAATGAAACATAAGGTATAAAAATAGAAACAATGTTAGAAATAAATTCTGAAATTTAGCACTTAACTAAAGCCTATGCACTTGTGAAGATATTTGGAAACATGGAAGGATTGGAAAATTCCTACAGTTTCCATTTGAGGCTATTTTTCTTCACTGTGACTAATGTAAAATTGTTAAAATGTTTGCAAATTTCAAATGTTATTTGAAATTTTCTGATATTATCGTGAGAAAAACTTGAGCATCCTAACACAACTTCAAAACTACGTATGCTAAATTTCTTTTCATAAATCCAGTTTATTGAATGAGCTTGAAAGAGGAAGATACTTATATTACATATAGATAGGGCCAGAATTCTAATTTATTGAAGACAATAATCATCTGACTGCTGACACAGATGTGTTTTTGATCAGATCTTCTGATACTTTGCTTTCTTGTATTTTGTGCATGTACTTATTTGCTACTACCATTACTTTTATGTACTAAAGGTCCTTAAAGAAGTCTCTCTTTAGATTAATTATTTTTCTTCATAATATATAAAGAAAAATCCCAAGAATTCACTTAACATACAGCAGTGTAATGTCAATATTTTTTTTGAAAACACAGTACAAACACAATTATGACAATTACTTGTGTTACTTGAATAAGCAATCGGATGCTCTCTGTAACAATAAGTTAATGCATGTAACATTTAAAAGAAAATGTATGTCACACTGGATTCTGGTAGGTTTTGATTTTGAGAAGGTCATAGAATCATAGAATCATAGAAAAGTTAGGGTTGGAAAGGACCTTAAGATCATCAAGGTCCAACCCCCCTGTCATGAGCAGGAACATCTCACACTAAACCATGTCACCCAAGGCCTCATCCAACCTGGCCTTGAGCACCGCCAAGGATGGATCATTCACAGCTTCCTTGGGCAACCCATTCCAGTGCCTCACCACCCTCTCAGTAAAGAATTTCTTCCTTAGATCCAATCTAAACTTCCCCTGGTTAAGTTTGAACTCGTTACCCCTTGTCCTGTCACTACAGTCCCTGATGAAGAGTCCCTCCCCAGCATCCTTGTAAGCCCCCTTCAGACACTGGAAGGCTGCTATGAGGTCTCCACGCAGCCTTCTCTTCTCCAGGCTGAACAGCCCCAACTTTCTCAGCCTATCTTCATATGGGAGGTGCTCCAGTCCCCTGATCATCCTCGTGGCCCTCCTCTGGACTTGTTCCAACAGTTCCATGTTATTTTTACGTTGAGGACACCAGAACTGCACACAATACTCCAAGTGAGGTCTCACGAGAGCAGAGTAGAGGGGCAGGATCACCTCCTTTGACCTGCTGGTCATGCTCCTCTTGATGCAGCCCAGGATACGGTTGGCTTTCCGGGATATGAGCGCACACTGAAGTCGGCTCATGCTCAGTTTCTCATTGACCAACACCCCCAAGTCCTTCTCTGCTGGGCTGCTCTGAATCTCTTCTCTGCCCAACCTGTAGTTGTGCCTCGGATTGCTCTGACCCAGGTGTAGGACCTTGCACTTGGCATGGTTAAACTCCATAAGGTTGGCATCAGCCCACCTCACAAGCGTGTCAAGGTCCCTCTGGATGGCATCCCTTCCCTCCGGTGTATCAACCGAACCACACAGCTTGGTGTCATCGACAAACTTGCTGAGGGAGCACTCAATCCAAGATAAATAAAAACAGCTTAGCTTTTCCTCTTCCATGTGCACTGCATATCTCCTGTCCTGAAAATAAGAATTTTTCCAGCTGTTCAGAGCACCCTTAATTAGATACCAAACCATAGACCAAGAAAAGTATTCATATGGCAGATTTTCAGGCTGTGAAAAGTAAATTTCTGTAACAATTCATAAAGTTAAGAACTCAAATGTAATAAATCAGTGACATGAACATATAAAACCTTCTCAATATGAAGATTTTCTACATTAAAGAACCAATAATATAAAACCAAAATCATTTACAGCAAATCAATTAAAATACAATCAGTTTTGCAGAACTGGAACAGAGGAAACATATAATGTCTCTTTTAAAAAATGAAAGATTATTCTAGTGAAGAAAGGGAAGCATTCAGAGAAGCAGAGTTGAATTATGGCAATGCTTTGGCTGGAATTTAGGAAACAAGCAAATTACATTACAGTTTCTGAAAAAAAAAAAAAATAATACTTCAATCTATCTGGTTTATAGTGGGAGGAGACCATAAACTTTGCTTTCATACTTTCATGACCCTTCTTATTAATTCTGCTCTTTTCTTTCTTCCCCTCACCCTATCTCTTAGGAAAAAAAAAAAAAGTTAATCTAGGAGCTTCTGATGTGGATTGAATGCAATATTTCACAGACATGCTGGTATGGAGGTTACATAACTGCAAATAAAAATATTGAGATTCTCTGGAAACAGAAGTTTACATCTTGTCTAACTCAGGTCATTGCTTTCAAAAGTGGATATGCTGAATGCCATGGGAAATGCAGTGTGCAATACTGAATTAAGGCATTATGAGCACGATTCCTTTTTTTCTTTTCAATGTAGACAATAAAGTTTCTACATCTTTTCAATTAGAAAATTTCTGCCAGCAACCTCAGTCAAAAATGTCCTGTCTTGTTGTTCTCCTTAGGCTTCTGTGTGAAAAAAGAAAATGTCCTGCCTAAGCAAGAGTGACTCAGTTTGAACAGTGCTAAACATGGCATTTTTTTATAATCTGTCAAACATTTTGAAGTAACAGGCAACATATAAAAGTAAATGAGAGGCATTACTTCTTAGAAAAGTAACCACAAATCTTTTATGGTCTCTTTTTATTAGCTACTTCAAAGGTTTTTTTAAGTACATGGAAATTGATAAAGGTTGGATACTCACATATTCAATGAATGAAGGAATTAAGTCCCACTGAAAACTTCTGCACAGCTGGTAACTATGGGGTTGTTGGATTTTATTTGTTTAATTATTCTATCAAGTATTAGTTTTATCCAAAATGAATCAAATATAATTGTAATGAGATATATTGCTGGCATATTACTGTCATATAAGTAGCTAGGTGCCAGGTCTTCTATTGTCCCAGTGACACATGTATGAACCTATAAAATCTTGCTGCTTCTGACAAGTGCATTCCCCTTCTCTGTAGCTAATCCTCTTGTGGTGGAAGAACTCTGCCATATCTTTTGCAACCTCTTGGGTTTTAAAAATGCCACAAGCCACTTAACAGTATCTCCCACCTCCTCCACCCTCAATCATTACACAGAGAGAAGAAACTAGTATCTCGAAACACTCTTCTCTCCATTGTTCTTGTATATTTTTATCTCCAGAACAATATTCTCTTTTTTTCCCTTTCTGTAAAAAATACATTTTTTTCTGAGTATTTCATTTCCTCTAAGCACCTAAGATTAGGAACCTTATAAAAAAGGGCTGTAGAGCCCTGACCCAAAGACCATGGGACAATTTCTGTTACCTAACCAAGGCAGCTTAATGAAGAAGTGTTCAAGAACTGATATTCTGAGCACTTTCCTTCTATACAGAGAGGTTCAGGTGGAGAAAATTCTAGTTCAAAAGTTGTTTATGCACCTGTTTGCATTGTGGGTAACCCCTACAGAAGTATTCTTCATTCATTTATTCAGTGAAAGAACCTAAGCAGACTCTGGCACTTAATTTAATACAGATAAACAGCTAAGCCTTGAAATAAAAGCTCTATTTTATATAGTAATTGAAACTTCCTAGAAACACTTGGGTTTTGAAGAAGGATGGATGTAATTTACTCTAGAGTTAGTAATAGTATTGGAAATTTCAGAACGTAGTACACACTAGTAGGATAAAATCCATTAATCGCAGAATCATTTGAATCTATCAAATCATAGAATGGTTTGTATTGGAATGGACATTAAAGATCACTCAGCTCCAACCCCCCTGCTATGTCAAGGACACCTTCCACTAGACCAGGTTTCTCAAAGCCCTGTCTAGCCTGGTCTTGAACACTTTCAGGGATGGGGTATCCACAGCTTCTCTGGGCAACCTGTGCCAGTGCCTCACCACCCTCATAAAAAAGAATTTCTTCATAATATCTAATATAAATCTATCCTCTTTCAGTTTAAAACCATCCCCCCTTGCCCTGTCACTACATGTCCTTGTAAAAAATCCCTCTCCAGATTTCTTGTAGGCCACTTTTAGGTATTGGTAGACTGTTATAAGGTCTCCCCTGTGCTTTTTCTTCTTCAGGCTGAATAAGCCCAACTCTCTCAACCTGTCTTCATAGCAGAGGTCCTTCAGCCACCTGATCATCTTCATGGCCCTCCCCCAGACTTGCTCAAGGAAGCCCACATCCCTCTTGTGTAGAGGGCCCCAGAGGTGACTGCATGACTCCAGGTGCAGTTCCACGTAAGCAGAGTAGAGGGGCAGAATCACCTCCCTCAACCTGCTGGTCACACTTCTTTTGATGCAGCCCAGGATGTGTTTGCTTTCTGAGCTGCAAGAGCACACTGCCAACTCATGTTGAGTATCTTGTCAACCAACACCCCCCAGTCCTCCTCAGAGCAGCTCTGAATCTATTCTCTGCCCGGCCTGTAGTGTGTTTGGAATTGCCCAAGATTAAGGAAGAGTTTATGCCAGCAAAGACTTATTTCTGCACTTCATATAATAGACTAGGTTGTAATAGTATTGTAACATTACAGTATAATGGTTGACTGTAATTGGTCCAATATTTCTTTAGATACTATAATGAAGTTTTACTATAAAAGCACTATAAATAGAAATGTATTGAATTTATGTATTTTTCTTGAAAACTGGAAACAAAACTAAGTGGGCTTTTAATGGGGGGGGAATTCGTGCTCACTAGGGAGCTGTTTCTAAACAGGAAAGTCAATGTGGTGGGGAAAAAGGCTAAAGATTTCCAGGAAAAAGCATTGTTCTCTTTCGGGAGTAGACTAGTTTAAAGCATTCCTTTGAAAGAGAAGGAAGTTACTTAGCACAGGGGGGAACAGAAGGTCAGAGTGAATGCTAAAGATTGAAGATTTGCTGCTGCACAAGTGTAGAAAATTTTACAATTTTTTTTTTTTTTTTTTTTTTAAATTTGAAATATCTTGGTAAGTAGCATTTTGGCATTTTCTAGTTCTAGGGACCTGGACAAATTCCAATTCATGTAATTACGTTGTTACTTACTCTCTCCCTCCCTGCAATTTCAATTCTGTTCATCATTCTTCTTTCAGGTCCTGTCCAGAACTACCAAAGATTTCTACATTACTGTCATGGTTTAAGCCCAGGCCGTAAATTAGAACCACGCAGTCTACTTCCCCCCACACCCTTTCTTCCCCCCGCTCCTGGAGGGACAGGGAGGAGAATCAAAAGAATGCAACTCCCACAGGTTGAGATAAAAACAGTTTAATAAGTAAAGTATAACATAAACCACTACTGCTACCACCAATAATAATAAGAGAAATAACAAGGGAAGAGAATGCAACACCTCACCACCTGCCGACCAATAACTGATACCTCGCCCCCCCACCCAGCAGAGTTCCAGCCCTTCCGGGCGACTCTCAGTTCTACCTCCTGGACATGACGTGCTGTGGTATGGAATACCTCTAAGGCTAGTTTGGGTCAAGTGTCCTGTCCCTGCTTCCTCCCATCTTCTCCTCCTCCCTGGCAGAGCATGAGACTCACAAAGTCCTTGGTCAGAGTAAACATTCTGACCAGCAACTGAAAACATCAGCTTTATCAGTATTATTCCCAGGCCGAAACTCGAAACCACAGCACTGCACCAGCTACTAAGAAGGAGAAAACCTGACTGCTGCTGCTGAACCCAGGGCAATTACCAGAACCTATGTTCTAAATAGAGCTCATGACATAACAGGCCCCATCTTTTAAGTAGAGCTAATGACATTTTTTTTGTCCAAAATGTTTGTTTAAAGTCCACATTGATGAAAAAAAAACCCAAAACCTAGCCTCATTTTGCTCAATTATTTGCAAAATAAATTTGTTAAAAGAAGAATTATGATTTAAACAATTCTTTTGTTGTTAAGTTAAACATTGCATTTCACTCAAAGTGATCCCTTTTCAATTTTATGGTCCACTGAAACATTTGTGACCAGCATATTTGGAATTAGCAGTTAATCAGTTATTTAAATCCATGGAATTTCAATCTAGATATGATTTCACTGGATAATGAAGTATTCTCAATGGATTATGTGCAATTTTATGGAATCAGCAGCAATATATGGCAAGGGACTGAGGACTAATTTGGAAGGTGAGACAACATTTGCACTGTGGCCCAATTGAAATGTACAGTTTCCCCTGTACTTGATGGTGCTAATGGAGGGCTGAAACATCAACTAATCTGACATGTTGATACTTAAATAAAGCCTAAATGGTCCACTGGAGCTATCTACATGACTTGAGCTCTAAGCATGAAAAATCTGTTGAATTTAATGGTGAATTATCATTCAACTTCAGTAAATATAAATTTTCGTAGAATAGTGGAATCATAGGATGGTTTGGGTTGGAAGGGACCTTAAAGGTCATCTAGTTCCAACCCCATTGCCATGGGCAGGGATGCCTGCCACTAGATGAGGTTGCTCCAAGCCCTATCCCGCCTGGCCTTGAACACTGTCAGTGATGAGGCATCAACAACTTTTCTGGGCAACCTGTGCCAGTGCCTCACCACCCTCACAGAAATTTTTTTTCCCTAATGTTTAATCTAAACCTCCCCTCTTTCAGGTTGAAGCCATCGTGTTGAGACACAAGATGTGGTTACTGCAGCCGTATGGCCTGATGTCAGGAAAGCAGAAGGATGCTAAGGAAATGCAATCATCTAACATCCAGCCTTCCTTCTGGAGGCCTGGAGTTAATTGCTGATTGTGGTTAGAAGTGAAAATGAACTGCCACTCAACAGATATTCAGGCCCAGATTAACAATGGAGTGTATGGGCTTGGACATAACTCTTCACAGTATTAGCTTTGTAGTACAGATTTCATCCTAAACATATGGAAAGCAACTCAGTAAACAGTTCTTTCTCTTTAAAGTGCTACTTAGAAAGTCAAAATTTTAAAAACAAAACAAAACAAAAAATTGCATTAAAGATGTCAGAACGTATTTTCAATGTGTATTGAGGGCGAAGGAAATCAGACACAGAGAGAAATTTGAAACTTACTTTTTCTCTGCAACGTAAGGCAGTACTAATCTATATTTATATATTACTCTCTGATCTGATGTCAATGAATAGTTTGCTAGGTACAAAAGAATAAGTTGCAGAGAAAAAGACAAATTATGGTACATACCTTAAGATGTTGTTGGGAATGTATTCTTTGAAGGCAAGCATTTTGAATTGCTAGGCTCATCTTTTCTTACTAAGATGTTTCTCCTTTAGTTATGCCTTTAAGCCTGAGTTCAGTAGTTTGTAGATGTCTACGCGCGTTTTCAAGTAAGCACCACAGTAACTCCCAAAGATACAAACACAGCAGTTTCACAACTTATGCTGCAAATGTGGACCAGTTCTGAAACTATATGTGTTATCTCAGGATTTCAGGAAAACTCTATTTCTTAACAGTGAAGCATGGAGTTTAGTTATTGTGTTGCTAATGCTATACATGTTGTTCAGATGATAGCAATCTGACTGCACAAAATATCCTAAGGAAAGAAGAAAATTGGTGCTTAATCCCACAAACTCCACATAGTTCCTACTGATTTCAGGGGATGAGTTGCCTGTTAAAAGACTATATGTGAATCAGGAATTGAAAGATTTTTATCCTTAGTTGTTCCTTATTTATTTTATGTTATTTGGAGTATCTGTCCTTAGACACTTTCAGTCAAATTTACACTAGGCTACATAGGGCCAACTAGTTCTATATTTGCTGAAATTTGTAAACACAATTACATATTTTTAAAGCAAAAAGCGAGAGACAATATATTTCAGAACCTTCATGTTTTAGCAGCAAACACACTCCATGTGTATTGCTATTAGATATAGCATGTCACCAGATCTAAAATATGTTAGGATGTAACCACAACATAAACATGTAAATCAAATGTATATCATTAAAATAAGATTTTGATTGAACAACTCCTAAGTGAAAACATGAGTAATTCAAAAGTTTTGAAGCAGCTATCATTATAAAATATTCTTTCTTCACTAAGATGATTTATTGTGACATACATACTTCCAGAATGGATTTTAACTCTTTCTTCTATTTTAGTTATCTTACTGACCACACCATATACTTTTCATTTTCTAAACCATAATACCAAATAGGATAAAAGAAACTTCAAATTCTGACTAGATGAATGTATCTTCTGCTCTCAGTTCTTTGCGTTTCTGTGTTAACTTTATTTGCAGCAGCCAAAGAAACAATATATTCTGAGAACTGCAATCCCAGAAAGAACCAAGCAGTACAATATTTCCATGCTTATTTCAACAAGACCATAGTTTCTTCTAAATTATTTCTTACTAACCAGCTAAATGTGTGGATCTCAAAAATCTCCATGATCTTCTGAAACTTTTAAAGGTGCAACAAATGCTAGTCATATCCTGAAATCACAGACATCTGCTCTCTTGTTACCTAAGCAATTTTTAAGGAGAATCCAAGGATCCTTCTACTTGTTTTCTGGAAATAAAACAGCAGGAATATAAACGTAATGTGGAAACCTAAGTAGTTCATGGTGTAAATGTTTCCAAACATCGTCTCCTCTGAGGACCTGTAGCTGGAATTGGGAGCAAGTAGTGTGTCTCTATGGAAAATGCATGCAAAATCTTAAGATTTCCAGGTATTTCCAGGTACAGTATGTTCCACTACAGCTTCCAGGAAAATCAGACCTCGTTTTGCTGGAATCTGTTGAGAGATATGTTTTTATGAAACACTGTTTGTGACTGGCATTTTCCCTCAAGCGTTTGTTCATCTGAACTCTCATAGCCAACTGAACACCAGCCCTGGTGTCCTCATCCCTGTTATTCTCTACTGATTCACTCAGTACCGAGTGCTAAATGTCTTCTTCACTGATAGTTCACTGATAGCTCAGGACAAATTTTCTGACAGGGATAACAGTTGACAAAAAGCAGCTTTGTGGCTGACAGAAAACTTACCATGAAAGCATAACATAGCTTTCGGTACAGTTACAGTATCACAGTATCACAGTATGCTAGAGATTGGAAGGGACCTCAAAAGATCATCTAGTCCAATCCCCCTGCCAGAGCAGGAACACCTAGATAAGGTTACACAGGAATGTGTCCAGGCGGGTTTTGAATGTCTCCAGAGAAGGAGACTCCACAACCTCCCTGGGCAGCCTGTTCCAGTGTTCTGTCACCCTCACTGAGAAGAAGTTTCTTCTCAAGTTTAAGTGGAACCTCTTGTGTTCCAGTTTGTACCCATTACCCCTTGTCCTATCATTGTTTGCCACTGAGAAGAGCCTGGCTCAATCCTCATGACACTCCCCCTTTATATATTTATATACACTAATAAGGTCACCCCTCAGTCTCCTCTTCTCCAAACTATAGAGACCCAGCTCCCTCAGCCTTTCCTCATAAGGGAGATGCTCCACTCCCTTAATCATCTTAGTTGCCCTGCGCTGGACTCTCTCCAGCAGGTCCCTGTCCTTCTTGAACTGAGGGGCCCAGAACTGGACACAATATTCCAGATGCGGTCTCACCAGGGCAGAGTAGAGGGGAAGGAGGACCTCTCTCGACCTACTGACCACCCCCCTTCTAATACACCCCAGGATGCCCTTGGCCTTCTTGGCCACAAGGGCACAGTGTTGGCTCATGGTCATCCTGCTGTCCACTAGGACCCCAGGTCCCTCTCCCCTACACTACTCTCTAACAGGTCGTTCCCCAACCTATACTGGAACCTGGGGTTGTTCCTGCCCAGATGCAGGACTCTACACTTTCCCTTGTTATATTTCATAAAGTTATTCCCTGCCCAACTCTCCAGCCTGTCCAGGTCTCGCTGGATGGCAGCACAGCCTTCTGGCGTGTCAGCCACTCCTCCCAGCTTAGTGTCATCAGCAAACTTGCTGACAGTACACTCAATTCCCTCATCTAAATCATTGATGAATATATTAAATAATACTGGTCCCAGTACTGACCCTTGAGGCACTCCACTAGATACAGGCCTCCAACCAGACTCCGCCCTATAGACTACAACTCTCTGGCTTCTCTCCTTCAGCCAGTTCACAGTCCACCTCACTACCTAATCATCCAGACCACACTTCCTCAATTTAGCTATGAGGGTGCTGTGGGAGACTATGTCAAATGATTTGCTGAAGTCAAGGTAGACCACATCCACCGCTCTGCCATCATCCATCCACCGTGTTATTTCCTCGTAAAAGGTTATGAGGTTGGTCAAGCATGACTTCCCCTTGGTAAAGCCATGTTGACTGTCCCTCATAGAATCATAGAATCATAGAATAGTTAGGGTTGGAAAGGACCTTGAGATCTTCAAGGTCCAACACCCCTGCCATGGGCAGGGACACCTCACACTAAACCATGCCACCCAAGGCCTCATCCAACCTGGCCTTGAACACCGCCAAGGATGGAGCACTCACAGCCTCCCTGGGCAACCCATTCCAGTGCCTCACCACCCTCTCAGAAAAGAATTTCTTCCTTATATCCAATCTAAACTTCCCCTGTGTAAGCTTGAACCCGTTACCCCTTGTCTTGTCACTACAGTCCCTGATGAATAGCCCCTCCCCAGCATCCTTGTAGGCCCTCTTCAGATACTGGAAGGCTGCTATGAGGTCTCCACGCAGCCTTCTCTTCTCCAGGCTGAACAGCCACAACTTCCTCAGCCTGTCTCCATACGAGAGGTGCTCCAGTCCCCTGACCATCCTCGTGGCCCTCCTCTGGACTTGTTCCAACAGTTCCATGTCCTTTTTATGATGAGGACACCAAAACTGCACACAAAACTCCAAGTGAGGTCTCACGAGAGCAGAGTAGAGGGGCAGGATATCCTTGATATGCCTTAAGATGGCATCAAGGATAAGGTGTTCCATCACTTTCCCAGGGATGGAGGTGAGGCTGACCGGTCTATAGTTACCCGGGTCCTCCTTCTTGCCCTTTTTGAAGACTGGAGTGACATTTGCTTTCCTCCAGTCCTCAGGCACCTCTCCCATTTCCCAAGACTTGGTAAAGATGATGGAGAGTGGTCTAGCAAGGACTTCCGCCAGTTCCCTCAACACCCGCGGGTGCATCCCATCTGGACCCATGGATTTATGGATGTCCAGATTGCTCAACTGGTCTCTAACCCATTCCTCATCGACTAAGGCAAACTGCTCCGTTGATCTGACTTCATCTGAGGTCTCAGGGGTACAGGGCTCTTCAGGACTGCCTCCGGCAGAGTAGACAGAGACAAAGAAGGCATTCAGTAACTCTGCCATCTCTGCATCTTCTGTCACCAGGGCACCCATCCCGTTCATCAGTGGGCCAACCTTGCCTCTGGTGTTAGTTTTATCTGCCATGTATTTGAAAAAGCGCTTTCTGCTGTCCTTGACCCCTCTTGCCAGATTTAATTCTAAGGAGGCCTTAGCCATCCTAGCTGCCTTCCTACATCCTCTAGCAGCAGCCTTATATTCCTCCCAAGTGGCCAGCCCCTCCTTCCATGACCTGTAAACTCTCCTCTTCCACTTGAGCATACCCAGCAGTTCCCTATTTAGCCACGCAGGTCTCCTGGCCCTCTTCCTTGACTTCCTATGTGTCGGGATGCTCTGATTTTGAGCTCAGAATAAGCAATCCTTGAATGCCAACCAACTATCTTGGGCCCTTTTACCTTTAAGCAGCCTTGCCCATGGGATTTCCTCTAGCAATTGCTTGAAAAGGCCAAAGTTTGCCCTGCTAAAGTCCACGGTTGCAATTCTACTTGCTATTGTACTGGTTCTACCGCACAAGATCCTGAATTCCACCATCTCGTGGTCGCTGCAACCAAGGCAGCCCTCAACCTTTACTGCTTCGACCAGACCCTCCTTGTTAGTGAGGATGAGATCCAGCAGCGCTCCTCTCCTGGTTGGCTCATCCACCATTTGCATGAGGAAGTTATCATCCATACACTGGAGGAACCTCCTGGACTGTGGCTGGGTTGCTGAGTAGTCCTTCCAGCAAACATCAGGGAAGTGAAAATCCTCCACGACTACCACGGCCTGTGACTGTGAGGCTGCTGTCAGCTGCCTGTAGAAGGCCTCGTCAACTTCCTCACCCTGATCTGGTGGCCTGTAACAGACACCCACAACAGTATCGCCCCTGTCAGCCTGCCCCTTAATTCTCACCCACAGACTCTCAACTCGCTCGTCCCCTGTCCCTGGACAGAACTCAGTACATTGCAGCTGCTCTCGCACATAAAGAGCAACCCCACCACCCCGCCTGGCTGGCCTGTCTTTCCTGAAAAGGACATAGCCCTCCATGAGTATATTCCAGTCATGTGAGCTGTCCCACCACGTCTCTGTAATTGCCACCAGATCATAATCTCCTGACTTAACACAGGTCTCCAACTCCTCCTGCTTATTTCCCATGCTGCACGCATTGGTGTACAGGCATTTCAAGGAGGGAGCTGAGCTCACCGATTTCACCCTAGGATTA
>NC_137739.1:45250256-45282756 GCF_963264785.1 Psittacula echo
ATCAATATTGATATTTTATTGTCACTTTTGGTAAGTTTACTCCCTTTTCAATCTTACAGTCCTTACTAAGAAGCTACATTCACCTAGCTGGAGGAAAATATCCCCTTAACAGATTTACTTCCCGACTGTATAAAATAAAATAAAACAAAACAAAACAAAATAAAATACAATAAAACAAATCAATATAAAATAAAGTAGAATAGAATAAAACAAAATAAATAAAACAAAATTGAATTAAACTATTAAATTAAATTAAATAAGTACTCTTCACCTAATCTGCCAATGCTATACTGTTATGAAGCAAAATAAAGCAAGTTGAGTAGGGCACTGTATAGGGCAAGTCAGAACATTGTTATCTATGCAGCCATGCAGGATCTGAAGATCACAGAAGGATGAGCAAATCTCAGGCGCCACTCCACTCCAAAAGCTATCTCTGCACTTTAAATTACAACCACTGAATGAAATGCAGAAGAAGCACCCTGACAGAAATCAAAATTGACAGAAGTGGTGCTGGCACCCAGGATCCAGAAAAAGGTCGAATTTCTGACAGCCATTATTTGTCATCTGTAGCTCCTTGGAGAACCCACAGGGTTTTTTGGAGCACTCTACCAAAAGAACTGAAATTCCTCATGTGTTGTACCAGAACACAGGTAAATCAAAATACTATCTGCCATGTTGTCGTGGTTTAAGCCCCGGCTGTAAATTAGAACCACGCAGTCTACTTCCCCCCCCCACTCCCCAGAGGGATGGGGAGGAGAATCGAAAGAATGTAACTCCCACGGGTTGAGATAAAAACAGTCCAGTAACTAAGGTATAACACAAATCACTACTGCTGCCACCAATAGTAATAATGATAAAGGAAATAACAAGCAAGAGAATACAACTGCTCACCAACCGGTACCTCACCCCCACCCTGCCATGATCCAGCCCTTCCGGGAACTCTCAGTTCTACATCCTGGGCATGACGTGCTGTGGTATGGAATACCTCTTTGGCTAGTTTGGGTCAGGTGTCCTGTCCCTGCTTCCTCCCGGCTTCTCCTCCTCCCTGGCAGAGCATGAGACTCACAAAGTCCTTGGTCAGGATAAACATTCTGACCAGTAACTGAAAACATCGGCTTTATCAGCATTATTCCCAGGTCAAAAGTCAAAACACAGCACTGCACCAGTAGAAAAAATGACTGCTACTGCTAAACCAGGACACATGTCCAGGTGAGGTCTTAAAAATCAGCACCTATGGAGAGGACAGGAGAAACAACATGAACTGAAAGGAGGCAAGAGTCACCTCCCACAGCTGTGGCAAACCACACCCTTCACCATCTGTGTGAGGACAGCTAGCATGCAGCTGGCCCCAAGGATGCGGTGTGAAGGGAAGTTGAGACAGAAGTCTGAGAAGACAACTTTGGTAGACAATGAATGACATACA
Organism: Psittacula echo; assembly: GCF_963264785.1. Lineage (NCBI taxonomy): Eukaryota > Metazoa > Chordata > Aves > Psittaciformes > Psittacidae > Psittacula > Psittacula echo. The sequence continues at coordinate 45,251,680 of NC_137739.1, forward strand.
GGTTTCTGTGTTTTCTTTTGGCTTCTCTGTGTCCTCACTTCAGTGTTTTCTGTCTAACTGTACATCTCAAGCATCAGTCTTAAAAGTAGTCAGTTTTGCAATTTCCCACATTTCTCCACATTTTCCACCTTTCCCATCTGAGCACTTATGACCAAACTTTCTATAGCAGTATTAAATCTTTGGTACTTGGGAAAAATCCTAATTAAACTAAATCTTGTTTTCATTTCTTTTCATACAACTTGTGTACCAAAGGAAAGATCCTGATATAGCTAACAGAAAAAACCTGATGTTGGTAGACAATATGGACTGGGGGACCAGTCCCACAAACTGAGCAGGAGGCAAGAAAATTTATATTTTCATGAAAGTAATATTGTTATTTTTAAACATATTCGATAGTAGCTTTTCACTTATTATGCACATGCATAAATGTGAGAATAGGAGTTATCCTGTTAAAAACGATAGTACTCCTATGATTAAAGGTTCATTTATGCTGGAATATGGTCTTATATTCAACATACACTCCCATTCAATATGTGCATATTGTGAATATTAAATAATGTTAAATTACTCCCTTTTTCATAATAAAATCATCTTGACAGTTACAATGTTCACGCATTGAGCAGCACATATTACGATGGCAGCTTCCTATCATTCAGTAATTTTCTCCCTCTTAATATTCTTGAATATTACCTCTCACAAGTAGGTGAAATGATCCGATCTTTGAAAAGTGATTTGGCATATTCCTTTAGACTTTAAATCTGGTCAATAATAGTTTACTTTCTCATGTATCATTTTCTTTGAATAACAGGAGTTTGTTGAGACTTGCTAATTTTCAATTCTCTTTAGGAGCATAGTGAGGATGGACAAAGTAGTTCATCCTTAATTCCTCTTTGAGAATAATAAATGGGGTCATCGTCTCCACTTTTGCCATCACCATGGAGCCACCATGTTTAGTTCCACAGCAATGGAGTGGATGGCTGGAATGAGTACAAGAGGAAAAGGAGTCTTGGCTTTCATTTTTCGTTAGATACTAGATGCTCTGCTTTTCTTCCCAGTCTTAAAGTGTACTAAAACCGAGACAGGGTATAAGAAGAGCTCTTCACTGCATTCTCTTCAGGCATCAAGGCAGCACTAAGGTCTTCTGAAGCTTTTATGAATTTGGGAGTCCATAGTTTTAATGGAAGAATTAAAAAATTGCAGGAACGGTGATAGAGCTAGTAGATTCTGAGTACAATGTACCTTGCCTTCACTACATTTCACTACCATGACTCAGGCAAAGAAAAGGATCCCAATGGAAGCTCCTGCACACCATTCTGTCAGGAAGTATGTGAAGGGGCAGACAGTGAGCCCATAAGGTCCAGGACAGAGTTAGGCCTTGTGTCTCTTTGCTGGAGATGGCAGGATCCATGTGGAGTTTTCCAGGAACATAGATTTCTGTGGATGTCTCACAGCTAATTAAAAAAACCCCTTGTTCCTCAGAGTATGGTTAGAAATTTCTGCCTTCTGAAAGACAAAACACAAAGGGCAAATTGTTACACTCCTGTGTTAGTACAGTATTTCTATGACTCAAAAATAGATCTTATCTGTAAACAATCTGGATTTGGAAAGAAACATGCATTACAAAAAGAAAAAATATCAAACATATCATCTATGATTCTATTAGTTGTGACTTGATCTGACGACTCACAGGAATATCACAGTAAACAACAATCCAAAGAGAATAATAGATTCATAAACATTAAAGATAGAAAAGTCCATTTCATACTGATCGTTTCTTTGCAGTGCATGATTATACTCTGCACATACTAAGCAATCTATTACCTTGCCATATCTTATTTTTTCTCCAAAACATCATCCTTCAATGATGTTAGCCTAACACACCTAAGGCAAGTCAACCTAATTTACCAGATTCCAGAATAATACTGTAATTATCACCTTTATCAGAAAAGATTACTTTACTGGATTCCAGAAATGCATAACTATATTGGACTTAGGTTAAGTTGAAATACAGTTTAACTAAATGAGACACTCATTACTAAAAGCTGAACACTGTGTTTAGAAATACAGAAAAAGTAAATTCTTGCATTTATGACTCGTTGTTCATAGGATTAACATCTCCCTTAAATACTAGTTTGATTTAGCTGTAAAAGTGCATTGATGTAAATATAATAGGACATTCCAAAGGGGAATTTCAATTAAAAAAAAAAAAAATCCATGTTCACTACAATAAATGTTATGCCAAGAAATTTTATAGCTACCAGAAACATAGAAAATGCTACACCCAAAGCTAGAAAAATGTTCCAGTACAAAGCATGTCTAATATATAACCTCCCAAATACACAGTATATCCCTAGTAAAGTTGTAAATTATGGTTGCAAATGAGGCCACAAACAAAATTTTGCTCAAGGCATGAATCATAAATTCAAACAATAATCATCCCCTGCATGAGGCACAACTACTTTGTTTACTTCTTATACCCTGTTTCTTAAACATGAAGATGAAAGTAGGTCAAGTAAATTTAGCATCTTTTCACATGAAGTATGTTATGATAGCGGGTGGCACAGCCTAATTTACAATTACATGAGTTTACATGAATATGAAAATATGTGTTTTCACTGTGCTGTGTCATTACACATATTGACATTTTACTCACAATGACACCGAATCATAGAAAACACCCAAGATTTGGAGAAGGGAGGGAGCAGAAAGGAAGAAAAATATTTACCACAACTGCAGCCTGAATGAAATTTTGACGTGTTAGGAAAGAAAGAGCTTCATATGATGTTGAATGGTATTTAAAAAAATGATTCTTACTGTTTGGTGGTGAATTTTATAGGTATGTTTATACAGTGAGTTGCAAGGGGAGAAGAAGGAAACTTTGAAAAACACACTGGTTTATTTCTAAAATGTGTCAATTTTATTCTAACTCTTTATCAAAAATGAGCTCTTCTGAGAAAATTCCAAAATTTAACAACCATGGACTTTATTAGTATTGCATGGAAATGCAAAAAGAAAATCAAAGAAACTCACATTTGAATCAGAGGTTGGTATCAGAGATTTTGGTTTTTATCATTTGTATGAAGTTTTAAATATGATTCACCTAGGTAAATTTCTTTAAATAAATGATTAATTTTATTGGAGTTATTTTCTTTTATGGAAAACAGAAGGATTTTGGTGTGGCTCCTTTTCCAACAAACTACTGTATATTGTATATATAAGACTTTCAATTAAGCTTCAAAAACCTCTGAAATTGCGTGCGATTTCCAAATTGTAGTTTGGAAGAGCATAATTTCTGAACAAACAGGTCAAAAAAAGTTGAAGATGAATATGTTGTTGAGAGATTAGTCTATTAAAACCAGAATCTGACTTGTATTATCTAAATTAAACCTGCTACTTAAAAGTAACTTCAAGAAAATTAATTTTGTTTTCAAGAAACATGCATGTTTGCATATACACATGGATGAATACCCACACAAAATTGACAAAGTAGAACAGAAGAATGGGAGAAGGCCACATATCAGGTAGCAGTTCCTACAGAGGTCAGTAAACATACCACATTAGTTGAAGAATGTTTTTTTAAAAATAGTGGGTTCTAGTATACGTTCATATTGTTACAAGTCTAGTAGAAACTGGATAAAGAGTAGATTTCCTCTTAAGCTACAGATCTTAAAGCTTCAACTCAACAAGCTACTTTGAAGCTAACTCACGACCCAGGCACCAAGTCACTTGCTTGAGGTAAGCACGTGGTTAAACACTTTGCTAATGTACATTCTGGATGACAGCTGAATTTGGCTTTTCATCCTACTTTTCAAAAGTTCAAAGATGACAAGATTACTTTAAACTGACGCTTTGGATGCAGACTTTAAGGGTTATCTATACTTAAAATAATACAGGCTTGACAGTCAGTAGTGACTGAAATAGATCAGTATTTTTAGTTACAGACAAGAAGCCAAAATTGAGAATGTCAAAGAAAGAAGGCAGAGCATTTTCTGTGAGATGTGTTACATTATCCGGTTATTTAGTCTAACATTATATATTGTCTGTTGTGATGCTAGATATTATATTTGTATTGAACAGTGAAAAACAGGAACATGAAAAAAAACAACCAAAAACATGTGGAAAGAAACCTCTCATAAAGATATACAAACATAAAGTCACCAACATTTATTCATGAACCTGTCACAGTAATTAAAAGTTTAAAAATAGTGAGGAATGGAGAAGCCATAATGTGAAAGATTTTAACTTTTTAAAGAACTGAATAAACTCGGCTGTAATGAGATTTGAAATAACAAGAGTACAAAAACCAGATGAAGATAGAAATTAAATATAAAGAAAATTATTTTGAAAAATACTGACCAGGAATAGATGTTGTGGGCACTGCTATCCATGGGTATAATAGAATATAACAGAAGAAAGAAGAACAATATTTGACACTCTCTGCTCAATTGCCAGCTGCAATCAAAACACAAAGAGAATATCAGTATGAACAGTTTTGGGCTGTTCAGGCTTCCATCCTCAGAAATTCTTCAGGCACATAGAATAATGGAATGATAGAACTAGCTAGGTTGGAAAAGACCTTTAAGAACATCAAGTCCAACTGTTACCTTAGGACTGCCAAGTCCACCACTAAACCATGTCACTGAGGGCCTCATTTACAAGAGTTTTGAACACTTCCAGGTATGGTGATTCCACCACTTCCCTGAGCAGCCTGTTGCAATGCCTGACTACCATTTTGGTGAAGAAATTTTTCTTAATATGCAGTCTAAACCTCTCCTGATGCTTGAGGATGTTACCTCTTGTCCTAGCACTTGTTACCTGGGGAAGAGCCACCACCTTGCTCCCCTGAGCCTTTTCTTCTCCAGACTAAACCACCCCAGTTCCTTCAACTGTTCCTCATAAGACTTGGGCTCTAGGCCTTTCACTGGCTTTGTTGTCCTTCTCTGGACCCACTCCAGAACCTCGATATCTCTCATGTAGTGAGAGGCCATGAGCTGAACACAGTACTTGAGGTGCAGCCTCACCAGTACCAAGTACAGCAGGATGATCCCTTCTCTAGTTCTGCTGGCCACACTATTTCTGATACAGGCCAGGATGCTGTTGGCATCCTTGGGTGCCTGGGCACAAGCTGGCTCTTGTTCAGCCAGCTGCCAATCAGAACCCCCAGGTCCTTTTCTGCTGGGCAGCATTCCAGCCACTCTTTCTCTTGCGTTGCATGGTGGAGACTATACTCAAACAAATACAAATTTTGTTATTAACCCCAGCAGTGAATAAATTTCCACTGGCAAGCAAAACCAGAGTCGACTGAAAGTTGGAATATAATTATGAAGCTGTCCAAAGATGGAATTTGAACATAAGTCTCAGAGAAAAATTCTTGCTTTAACAAGAACATATAACATGAATATGTTGTCAAGATGGAAATAAAGAAAAACTGAGAAAGAGACAACATAATTCCAATTTTCAGGCATGTAGTATTTCATAATATCTATCTTAATCAAAAGAGTATATAATGGGCTCCTTCCTTTTCCATTTGCTATTGCTTTACTTGTCTCTAGCAATTTCAACAATCACTAAAAATATTTCCACCATTAGAATTCTGGGGTTTTTAGGTTTTCTTGCAATAAACCAGCTGAAACCAAGGAGAAGCATCAGCACAAGTTGAGCAGCAACCTGCTTTTTGGACAACATGTTCTTCAAAAATCACAGAAACTCATAGATACTAAAGAGTTTTAAAAACTGTCAAAGAACACACACATGTACGACACTACACTGGCAGAAATGAATCATACATTTTAAGTAGGACAATGATATCACTAAACAGTGAATAAAGTCATTCTAAATAAGTTTACCAAAAGCTGCACTGAAAAATGATAGGGCATAGTTATTATAGCTGCTTATTATCCCAAGGTATTTGCAACTGAGGACTGACTCAAAGGCCTTGGAATAAATCAGTGTATAGTTAATTGCCAACATATAGTTACATGGTATTCCCAGCATTAGCTATTTAGTAAAATAAACCTCAGCAAAAATGCTTGTTCATGTTAAGAAAGACAAAAAAACATTCTGAAATGTGCTGGCAATTTTAATGCTACTGACAGTTGCTCAGTAGTTACTGACCAAGATACATATTTCAGCCTGAGAGCTGAAAAGCTTTCAAGGGTTAACAACTTTCAGCCACAGTATAGAACTCTGGTTCTACATTGTTGAAAGCTTTTATTTCACCTTTGCACAGACACTGAGCTTCGCACTTGTTCTAATGTCTTCTCCTTCTGGGATTCTTTCTAGCTTCACAAATGTCTATGTTGAGAAAGCAGCACACCAAAGTGCCGAAGTTAAAAGCTAGAACAGCAAAGGTTCACATCTTCTCCTGTGGAAAACTGTAGCAACGCCTTTTTACCCTCAGAAAGCGTTTGCCTTTCCTGAACGTAGAATATTTTCTTAACAGTAGAAAGACGGACAAGTCTTGAGTTTCTTGGCAGTAATTTGAAATGTATACGCTCTCTTCCAGCTAGTCTCATTGCATTAAAGTGGATGTATTCATGCTAAGTACCTTGACAGATAAATTCCTTTTGAGCTTTTACATGCAACTCAAATCTAAAGCCAACCTTGGCCTTGGTCAGTAACCCAGAAAGACTGATATTTTTCTGCAAAAATCTGCTTGTCTGGGCTAAACTGCTGCCAGTCATAGGTGTAATGTCATTCTGGGAGAATGACATTCTTCCTTCAGTCAGCTTGCAGATACTTGCTTGATATCAGACCTACATAGGTTTGTGTACTGGAGTTTCCCACTGGTAGAAATTCTCGTTTTTCTTCATTCAATTCACCAAGCGTAGGCAGGATCTAGCTCTGGGTCATTAAAAACCAAACAATAGCAGACTATCATTGGACAGTTAGCAGCAGACCCAAAAAGCATTATCTACAGTGTCAATTATAAAGATTTTTTCATTTTGTATATATGAAATATAATCAATAAATTCCAAACAGGTAAATATCTTCCCATAGAATGAAATATGTAAGAACAGATAAGTACTTACCACTTCCATAACACATTCCAGCTAAGGATCTCAAAACACTTGCAAGCTCCTTTCATAAGAAATATATTTCTGGGCATGCCTTCCCCATACGTGCATACGTGTTGGGGTTTTTTTAAGGGAATTTTCCAGAAAGATCTTCCTGGCCAGGAAATTATAAGACATGAATTTGAAAGTTCCGTCAAATGCTACTCTCTGACATCTTCCCCATATCCACTTTTTTTTGTGAAGACCAGAGTCCCTCTGTGGATTCTGTTGTAAAGGCCAGAGTCAAGATATTACTTTGCAGGGCTACATATGTAATTGGCAAGCAAAGAGAGGAAAAATTAATAAGCAAATGTGATGTACCCCACCTTTATTATTCCCAAGGAGAAGTTTTACTAATTTTAAGCTAGAATAACAGGTTAAGGATTTTTAGGAACATGCTTAACTCCTAATACTTTCTGTATTTCTCATAATCAGAACACAGAAAAACACTGAAGTTCTTCCAGTCAAAGAGAAAGGTCAGGAAGATGATGATTCTCTGTGCCAGTGGTAACAGACCGCAACTAATACCTATGTATTTTTAAAAAGGATTATCAGTGAAAATTAATATTGTTTTACAGTTACTGAATAGTTGTTTTGAATAAAGCATGTTCTGAAAATCTACGTGTAAATCGCTTATCAATTTATGAGAAGTTATCATTCATAACTAGTAATTGGCTCCTTCCTGTGTATGAGTTTCCATGTCATGTTGTTGAATAGCCACCACTGCCTGGTAAAGAGAAATAATGAAAGAATTCATGGAAAATAGAGAGGAAATGTAGAAGACTTCAGCTGTGACATATCTAAGGGTTTTTTAATCGTAAAAATCAACAAGGCATATTTTCAGAGGTGTTTAAGTCATATGGGTCACATAAAGTCTTTTTTTTAAAAAAAGAGTATTTAGAAAATTTCTCAGGACAGATGTTTGATAATAAACTATTGATTTTCTACATTTTGAAAATAAAAGAAACTAGTAGAGTCATCTGGTTTTTCTTCTTCCTTCCTTTAACCTGCTTAGCAGACTAAACCTTCTAAGTATTTCTTACTGAAGTAAAATGTAATGTTTATAAAGTGCAAAGTCCCACTAAGTTAACATTTATGCAAACAATAATGCATGAAACTTTGTAATATACTGAGAGTTAAAGAGGATTTTGTAACCCTAAAGCTAAAGACATGAAAATTACCTTTAAAACGGCCAAGTAAGCAAGCCCTTGGCATGATTCTGAGAGGAGCGCAAGAAGTTTTTCCCACAGCAAAAGCAGTTTTTATACACCAAAATCTTTAAAGCTTGTTTTTAAATTTTTCCTACTCCTCTCAATTTTTAAAGAAAACCCTATGAATTCAGGAATCTGATTGCAATGAAAGTTGAAAATTGTCTGAAAATCACGTCTTTTAAATAACAGGTCAGGTTTTGCCATGCACAAGTCACCTTCATTACCTGTGTCACCGACAATTTACACATCTTTCACACACCTGAAGCACAATATATCAGACTTTTATTCATATGTAATATCTTCTAATGCAAATCTGTCTTCAGTGTAAAACCAAGGCTTCTGTGCTGCAGGTGGAAGGAAGGGTGAAAAACGCTCTACCAACAGATAACCATCTGGCAGATTCTCTTTCTCTCTCTGCTATCTCCATGTGATTTTTAGCACTTTACAAAATGTCATTAAGCAAACAGAGAAGACCACAAGCAAACCTCTAGTTTCACAAGATCATGTTTTATAAACTGTTGAGAAACACTGACATGTAATGAAACCCTATTCCCTATATGCTTTCCTCTTTGTAAACAATTTGCTTCCTGCCTTTTATGTATAAATAAACAGAAAATTATCTGTATATTTTATGTTTGCTGGTTGGGGTTTTTTTTTCTTTTTTTTGGGGGGGGTTGCTTTTTTTGTGTGCTTTTTTTTTTTGGGGGGGGGGTTGGGTGGTTTTGGTTTTTTTGTGAGGTTTAGTTTATTTTCCTATTGTGTTTTTTTTTTTCTTTGGTCACCAGAATCAAGGGCTATTACAGCAATAGATCTTATCTCTAGAACGTCAGTCCCCTTGCACCTTCAGTTCAGATTTTTGTTTATGCTTGGCTGCAATTGTGGCTGTTTCTGATAGTTTTAGGTCAGCCATGACAGACTATGGGTGACACTAAATAAACAAGCTGGGAGTCAGGGACCAGGAAGGAATGTTACTGGTTCTCAGAGTCTGATTTTCTCTGGTTAATCAACATTTTTGTTCAGAATAACCCACTGTGTAAAGGAACTGTTTGTCTGACTGTGCATATTAAGCTCTAAAGTCTTTTTAAAAAAACCCCACACCTCACACAGACAAGCAGAAAGAAAAAATCACATTCAGTCTTGCTTTGGGTTATAGTAGGCTACAGAGATTTGTTTGTTTAATTTATGATCAACCATTTTTTCCTGCCTTCTCTCTTCCTTCTCTCAGCTAAATTCTATTGCAGTAAATTGATCCGAGCAGACTGGCATGGAGTAGATAGGACACTTCCTTACAGCAAGCTCAAGGGGGATCAAAAATTCAATGACCAATTTGTTAACTATACTCATGGAAGACGGGGTAGAATAAGATCCCAAGAGAAGAGGTAAAATATCCCACTGAAGTGGGTACCTGTTCCTGCTGTCTTGATTTTACTGTCAGCCTTGGAATATCCTTATGCATTTCTTAAAACTCTTGTTTCTATAGCCATATTATCATGTCAATGTCTGAATTCAGTTTTCATTTATTTTGTTAATGGTATCGCTTGCCCCCATGGTCATGGACTAAGCCTAAAATATTTGTACCCTAAGGCTGAAATGCCAAAGTAATATTAACAAAGCCTTATTTTTACGCATTTATTTTTAAATTTAACGAATTTTATGTCAGTCCTGTGATTACAAAGTATATGAGAACAGACTTTTTCAAAGCTTGATGTTGACAATGCTGCCTACCTTCGAATGTTACAGAGCCACCAATAAATGTATTATAAATTCTAATTTTAAAGATGGTGCTTTTGCTGCATACCTGGAATAATAAAGATTCTTCAAAATTCATATAAATTACAAGGAGGATAAATTATTTTCATGTAAACTTCCACTTGTTTAAAATTTGGTTCTGAAAGTGAATAGCAGCTGACAGTTAACTAGAGGCCTAGCCAGGGGTAAGGAGGGTCTCAGTGTGGTTTCTAGTGCATAGGCATGCCTTTCAGAAAACAAAACAAAATATCACAATGTCCATCTTCTTGCAAAAAACCCATAGAGAAGTGAATGGATAGAAACCTTACTGCACCTTTGCTCCCATAGAGATGGACTTTCTGAAACTGGTTAATCATGTTATGTACTGGTTAATGAGAAGAAACAGTTGTGAACAGATCCTTCAGTAGAATCTCGAAAGATGTCTGGGTCCTGTTTATATTTCAGCTGATGTATCTCACTAAACTATTTCTTAAGCTTGATTTGGTTACAGCAATGCATCCCCAGCAATGTCCAGTAGCTACACAAACTAAAATATGGAAGTGTATGGAAAGTGTGAGTATGATTTTCTTGAGCTATAGTATGCCTAATGCCAAAGCCTGTCCTCATCTCTCTGAAAACAAACAACCAGGTTATCAAAGTATCCAAGCTTAATATTGCCTAGGGTTATTTTATTTTTAAATTGCTCCTACATACACCAAAATCATCTCAGCTAAGTCTATGACAGCCCAGGCCTTTAGAATCAAATCTTTGCCAGCACTACTATGGTTTAATTAGCAGTGTGCTTGCCTCCTGGCCAGATCCAATAAATATGCATGTATTGGCACAGCTGCATCTCAGCATGCATACTTAAATTAAAAATGTTTCCTTTGATGTTCTGGCAATCTTGGCATTCATTCACTTTGCCAGAAGCTGCATCAAATCACAAACTACTTGCCCAGTCATCTTCACTATGTACAATCATGAAAACGTGCAACCAGATTAGTAATGCTACCTCATGTTACACATGTAGTAACTTAAAATTCATCATGCTTGTTCTACAGTTAGAGAGAAGAACGCTCCCATGTCTTCATGACTGAAAAGTATTCCCATATGCCAAATAAGCTGAATTTGGCAAAAAAAACCCCACGTAAGTCTTCTACTATTAGTTGCACTGTTGTCATAACTGTAGCTGCAGTTTTTATTTAAGATCTGCAGAATGAATTTTTTTTGTTTTTTCCACTTGATATTAGCAGTTTTATGGAACGATGTCTTCTCTAGTCACTGGTGATAAACTATTAGTTATTTTTACCAAAAAGAAGGGAAATATGAATGTCATACAGACTTTCTAAAAGACACACTGAAAGACTGAGAAATACTACACATTTGTTCTCACTAATGGCTTCTCCATGTTAAACTCCAGACTAGTCCAAGAAGCAGAGGGAATACTTATAGACAGATATGTATACTTATCATACAAACAGGAATCTCAAACAACTTGAAATGCTTGAAAGAAGAGGAGGCACGAAGGTAGAACCCATGTTTCCATTTTCCTGATAGCCTGATCCACTGATCATTAACCTCAAAGAAAGGACTGACTTCAGTAACCAATGGATCAAATGGTTCTCTGTCATGTTTTGGGGTTTTTTTTGACAGTAGGTTGGTAGATACTCATTCTTCAGTTTAAAGATCCTCCTCAGGATCAGATGACTAGATACAGCTCTTAAAAATATAGATTTACAGAAGGGCCTCATCAGCTGAGATACCTTGTTCACAGGACAATCAAAATTTTCACCTCATTTCTCAAGCGATATGATAAAGTTCTCTGAAAAGGACACACCCTTTGTGTGAAATCCCAGGATCACGGAAGTCTATGGCAAAATTTATGCTGGCTTTAGTGAACAAGAATGTCAAAGCATTGTTAGATTTCATGCATAAGATTTTAACAAACATTAGCTTCTACTGAATCATTTGCATAAATGTAAGAAAGGATGAGAAGAAAAATATCACCTGAAATGAAGATAGTACATCTTTATTTTGGTATGAAAGTATCTTAGATTAAGAATATATATTTCCTATTATGAAAATTAATATAGAGGATCATAGTCAAATTAAGAGCTGTTGTATTGTGAAATCAGAAGGACCTGTACTGGCAACAGAAATTATACTCTGCTTTAAAGCAGTGATAATTGCCAGCTCATGATGTCCATTGGATCACTGAAAGAAAGCAGGCCTTCTCATTGTGATAGTTTTCTATTGCACATTAAGAAATGGCCAAATGGTTCTGTGACAGGTTCTTTGCTTGTTTTGCTGGACTTCTGTATTAAGCAACACATCTAGGAATCTCACAGTGTGCGTGGGTAGTAAGGGGTGAGCTGAGGAATATTAGGGAAAATGATCAAATCACGTGTTGAACTAGAATTCAAAGCATTTTCTTCCTCCTGCGTTTCCCTGGGAATTCAAAACGTCTCTGCTATAAACGATTGACTGTGCTTTAAATCTACAGTGGAAATCCACCAGCTGAAAAATCCTCACAACATGTGCTATCAGAGAGCATGTGAAGTAACCAGTCATCCCTTCTGTAGGTGGTTCAGGTATCCTGTTATTCCTAATGATGTCTACAGGGGTGGGTTGGTCTGTAGTTATTCTATTGGAAAAGGAAGAATTGGATTTCTCCTTTCTTTCACCTCCATCTCGTGTAAGCTATTTAGGAAAGATCTTCCCAGGTAAATATAGCTGATATTTCATTGTACCTTAAACCAGCCACTTTTTCCCCATCTTGGTTTTCTTATAATTAAGATTTGTGTTAATATTGTCAGAATCTGACTGAGAAATCAGAATCTTGTCAATTCTTCAGTTTTATTGAACATACAAGAGTCTTTTCCAGAAATCATTTGGATAGCACATTTGGATAACACATCAAAATGCATACCTGTTCTAAACCAAATAGGGTCCAAATGGTTGAAGTCACAAATAAAAATGCTTTATTTTTGTACAAACAGGAAAAATAGATAAAATATCCCTACAATGAGATTCATTACCATGCTTGTCAGGAATTCTACTTGCAGATTAGGGGAAAAAAAAAGTCTTTATTGAAACCATTAGCTGCTTGGGTTTTTCAAATCAGACACAAAGAGAAGAGAGAAATAAAATCTCCCATTTCATAGCAGAATTCTCAGCCTACCAAGAAACAATCCCAGAGCTCACACTCATGAAGCAAGATCTACTAACACAAAACCAGAACAAAGAAAAATTTATTGGTCACCACATTCATTAGAAATTATAGTCAAAATTTGTTCAAATATGTTTTAAAATATTATGCTGTAGCACTGTGAGAATACAACTTCTTTTAAGTCACCTTTTTTTTCAAATCTTGAGTGTCAACCCAATGGATGGTTTGTCGTGCTCTTACATGTCACCTCTTTGAAAGTTGTAAGTCCACTTCAGAGAAAATCTTTTACACTAAGATAACTACAGATTTAGAAATATCAAGATGGAATTTTCAATGCTGAATTTTCTCCTGAACATTAAAGGCTATTCTGAGGAATAAAAATTATGCATTCGTATAATGGCCAGAATATAATTTTCTGAGAAACAGTTTGATTAGTGATTAAAGACTGAACTTGACTTTTCAGCACAGTTAGACTTTAGAAGTACTGATACACTATTCCATGTAATAGGAGTATTTCACATGTCTTCTATGTGCTGCATATAACTGTAAACCTAGTACATTTTTTTTAAATCTTGAATGGTCCTGTACAATATGGTGACATACTGAATATGCTGGTGGAAAAATAAAATACCAGCTTCGGAGGAAACACCAAGATTTCATGTTTTTTCTCTGATCCAAATTTGAACAAAATTCCCAAATTTTAAAACTCTTATGGAACATAAAATTCCAATTCATAGAATCACAGAGTCATAGAATAGTTAGGGCTGGAAAGAACCTCAAGATCACCTAGCCCAAAATTGCTTTTTCTCATTAACACAAAAACAGTGTAATACTGAATTTTCAACAATATTTTCTAATACAGAGTAAACTTAAAATGGATAAAAATTATTCAATAAATTGTTTTAAATAAAATTGTAAAAGAGAAATATGTTGGATTCTTTCCAAGAAAATTCATGTGAAAGTGGTATTTTCCTCTGAAATTACTTGAAATTAGATGAACTGCATTTTCTGATGGAAAGCTTCCAAATAAAATTTCTCAACCAGGACTGCAACAGGTACTTTCTCTGAACTATTCTTTCCATGTTTCAGTTTATTTTGCTTTTTTTTTTTTCCCTAAAACTACAAAATAATAGAAGTGATCATCATCTTCAGGAGGGTATTAAATTAAATTCACAGCACTGATACTGCCAGTCATGTTGAAATAATTAGTAATTCCAAGGCTATTAATGGCATATTGTATCGCTATTTTAGACTGGGTAGGATGAAAGTAAAAACCTTTTGGTGACTTTTGCTCCTACTAAAATTTAATTAGCCTTACTTGCTGACCTCATGTTTTATGTAACAGTATACTCCAAAATGACCTTATAAATGGCTACTAATATAAAGGTAAAGTCTTCCTTTTTTTCTAAAAACTAGCATAGCATGAAATAATTTTTTTAAGGTTCTTTTTCTTTTACTACATTTGTAAAGTATGCTTATAATTGCTAACATTATACATGCCAACATTACCTGTGGGACCAACTGACTTTGAATTTAATTGAAGCAGGAATGCCTTACTTTGACAAGGTCAATTTTCAAACTGCAGCATGGCAGAGGATTTTTCATTTTTCCTTTTTGAACTAGTTTTAACCCATAAAATCATTGATAAAGAATTATATCTTTGCCATGAAATATTAGTAAAGATTAAAAGTGAAAATGCTACCATTAATGAACATAAAATGTATGGATTATGATGATCTATACTAAATCAGGAAGGCTGTACCTCATTAGTGAAAAAATGTAACTGTGGCCAATGGACATCAGTTTTCAAAAGCTACTTAACATGAAGTGCTTAATTCTGCAAACTTAGACCTGTAGGGTCAAGTTGACTCCTGATTTTAGTGTAATCAGAATAGCTGAATGCATGCTGTTGATTTACCTTCATAAAAGAAGCAGGGAAAAATAATCAGAATAAAAACTCTAATTCAATGATTTCAACTTCAAAATAAAGATATGACATAGCATGTTTTTCCTTCATTTTATCACACTAAATAAGACAAATATAAGAACTAATAACTAGGTACTGAAACCAAAAGGTCTCAAGAAGGAAATGAGAAGCACATTTATTCTTAACAATAAAGCATTTAGCTGTTCAAACATATTATCAAAGATTAAGTGAATTTTCATCACCTCAAACAAATATCACCAAACTCCATTTGACAAAGCACAGCATCTGTGGAAAGTATCTTACAGTCTCAGAAATTAGGAAAGTAAAGCATTTTACATTAATATAAATGACTCCTTCTAAATGTTTGTTTTGGAATGGAATCTGGAACAACTCATCCATCTGATATGTAAATGGAAGCTCAAAGATGTTTTGCAGGTTTTTGCATTAATTTTTTTCACAGCTTTCTCTTTTCATATTACTTTTCTTCATTTTGGCATTAGAAAGGAGAAGGATAAAGAACAAAGGAAAATAACTGGAGAAAAAACCAAATCAAACTGAAAACTGCAGGGAGATATTTTGAATACAATTACTTTTCTGAAAATGTGGCATAAAATGACACATTTTTCAAAATGAGATTTTTTTAGCAGGATTTAAAAATAGAGTGGCAATTCAGAATTCCAGTGAATGACAAACAGAGAAACAAATTTGCTAGCTATTTTACTAGAATAAACATCATGGAGACATTTTAAACCCTTGGGAAAGTATTTTCTTAATGTCAAAGAAAAATTATAATATTTTCCTTTTCGATTAGTTTATTTTACTTCATAGATGGAAACCGAAATGCAGTTTCTGAAAATACACAACTAATACATATATTTCATTATAGTCCCTCTTCCAGGAATTTAAATTAGAGGAAGAATATCTTCTTTTATTTAAGAGAAAGAATATTCTATTGAAAGGTTGGAAATAGCAGACATCAGATATTTAAAACTTCCTTGGGCAAAATTTTTAGTGCTGGACCTTGTATCACATTTAGCACATCTCTGCATGTTTCTGAAGCATATATTTTGTCAGAAGCATTTATCAACAGGTTGGGAACCTCTTAAGGCAAACAAATCAGAGGACATAACCAGTTATTGGTGCATATTGCAAATTGTTAAACAAATTCCTACACGTAACTTTTGTATTCACGAATCTGAGTCATATTCTTATAGATAAAACAACTTTTTCTGATACTTTCTGTGCATTAATATATAGTTTTGGGCTAGCACTCATTAATATGTATTTTATTGTATGTTTTGCTCTGGACAAAATTTTGATTCGCATTGATATTCCTCCTGAGTAAAATCTGGGTGTCAGTGTTTGCCTTATCTTTATGGGATAACTGTAATGACCATTCACATGCTGTGAAATACTGTCTACAGGCTTTTTTATAGAATAAACAAATGTGTGGGTTTTATATTTTTACACAAATGTCTAAAAGCATTTTAATATTTTTGAAGAGAAGAACAGCATAAAAACTCTAAATATTCCTACAATGAGCTACACAAATAAAGGGAGTCCCAAACTTTCCAAAGTATCTTAATGAGGGTTAAAGGTCATTGCTAAATAAAACTGAGAAGCAGAAAGGACCAGGATCCTGTTTCCATTTTAATATGCCTCATGTTTATGTTTTGCTGTCGGCAGGGAAAAGGCTGAAACAACTCCACTTACAAGGAGGTTATAAACAGACTGAATATTGCAGCTGGCTGAAAGAAAAAGTTTGTGCTCCACAGGGCTAAGGTGAATATGAGCTCACACAGAACAGACATTTTTTAAGCACAGGGCTTATAGCTGACATTTCTGCTCAAATCCTGTTCTAAAAATTACAATCTAGACAGTGACCTGAATTCCAGTTTCTTTAAATTATGTTCCACAGACCCAAATTAACAACACTGACATTCAATTTTCATTTCTTCATCAGTATTAAAACTCAAATTTTACAGAAAATGTTCAATTCTAAAGATGAGATGTGTCTGCAATTAGAATAACATTAAATAGAGACAGATCTTAGATTCAAAGATCCTTGGATTAGGAAACAATTGCTAAAACTACTCATCAAAGCAGTACGGTGAACCCCAGCTTTTGTTTCATCAATTCTGACTTCTGAGTCCTAGACCAGAATGATAATTACATTATTTGACAGGACATTTACATCCTTTTAAGATGATAACAGCATAAACTTTCCTAAACTGAGTGATATACATCAACAATAGAATGCATTTCAGTCATCACTTTTCCATGGCCAGAAGCTCTAAAATAGATTTCTAAGTGGAAGAGGTAAAATACAACACCACCCAACTAGAATTCTTGTATTTGTGACTCTGGAAATCCCATCTTCCCAAATGCTCCATAACTACTCATTCATTAGTTCTAGATAATGAACAAAAATTACTCCATGTGAAAAATAGTGTAAAACTTTATATGAGCAGGTTATCGTATTCAAAGCTTACCAAATAAAATGCTTTTGAATTTAGAAAAAAATATTTTACTGAAGAGAGATTGCCCTACCAAATAAGAAAACGTAAACTTCAGTAACAGTATTTTTGTCAACAATTATGAATTCTTTCATTCATATGAAAAAGGTATTACTCAAGAATACCCATGCCAAGTAGTTTATTTCTCATTACAGAGCAGAATCACATTAAGCATTCTATGGGAACTTTGGAACACTAAATTACAATCAAGACTTCCCTTGTCCTTTAATTTATTTTTATTCCTTATAGACTGTAAGTGAAGCTAATGTGTACTGCACTTGGGGCTCTGAAGACATCCTGAAAGAGGGATAGACACAATTACCTTGTCTGACATGAAAATAAATTACTTTATATATATAATTTCAAAACCTTTCAGTGAATTTTTTTTTCACTGAAAAAGAGTTCAGAGAAAAATTTCAGTGGACCAGTGGGTAAATACGCAACCAGGGTTTTGATTCATACAGATAATATGACTCAACAAGACTATAAACTCAGGCACTACCTGCTTCCATCAAAAGGTGCTCCTGTTCTTGGTGCCTTGTTTCTGTCTTGTCTAGCCTGAATTTAAGTTGGTGTGCTCTTCTCACTCTTCTACTGATATTTTAGAGGACAGATAAGTGTCTACCCATAAACAGAATGGACTTGAAGCGCTCTCATAGGTAAAGTAACCTTTCAGCCTAGAAGACTGCCAGAGCCCAGAGCACACCAACCCTTCTTAGGAGTACTCAAGGCCAGCTCTCTGAAAGGAGATGTGTCTGAGAAGTCCCAGCTGGCCTTAGAATAGCATCAGAGAATCATAGAATAGTTAGGGTTGGAAAGGACCTTAAGATCATCTAGTTCCAACATCCCTGCCATGGGCAGGGACATCTCACACTAAACCATGCCACCCAAGGCCTCATCCAACCTGGCCTTGAGCACCGCCAAGGATGGAGCATTCACAACCTCCCTGGGCAACCCATTCCAGTGCCTCACCACCCTCTCAGTAAAGAATTTCTTCCTTAGATCCAATCTAAACTTCCCCTGGTTAAGATTGAACCCGTTACCCCTTGTCCTGTCACTACAGTCCCTGATGAATAGCCCCTCCCCAGCATCCTTGTAGGCCCCCTTCAGACACTGGAAGGTTGCTATGAGGTCTCCATGCAGCCTTCTCTTCTCCAGGCTGAACAGCAACAACTTTCTCAGCCTGTCTCCATACGAGAGGTGCTCCAGTCCCCTGATCATCCTCATGGCCCTCCTCTGGACTTGTTCCAACAGTTCCATGTCCTTTTCATGTTGAGGACACCAGAACTGCACACAATACTCTAAGTGAGGTCTCACGAGAGCAGAGTAGAGGGGCAGGATCACCTCCTTGGACCTGCTGCTCATGCTCCTTTTGATGCAGCCCAGGATACACTTGGCTTTCCGGGGTGCGAGCACACACTGGCGGCTCATGTTCATTTTCTCATTGATCAACACCCCCAAGTCCTCTGCAGGGCTGCTCTGAATCTCTTCTCTGACCAACCTGTAGCTGTGCCTCGGATTGCTCTGACCCAGGTATAGGACCTTGCAGTTGGCATGGTTAAACTTCATAAGGTTGGCATCAGCCCACCTCACAAGTGTGTCAAGGTCCCTCTGGATGGCATCCCTTCCCTTCGGTGTATCAACCGAACCACACAGCTTGGTGTCATCAGCAAACTTGCTGAGGGTGCACTCAATCCCACTGTCTATGTTACCGACAAAGATGCTGAACAGACCGATCCCAACACCAATCCCTGAGGGACACCACTCATTACCAGCCTCCAGCCAGACATCGAGCCATTGACCACAACTGTTTGCGTGCGGCCATCCAGCCAGTTCTTTATCCACCGAGTGTTCCACCTATCAAATTGATGTCTCTCCTATTTAGAGACAAGGATGTCATGTGGGACAGTGTCAAAGGCTTTGCACAAGTCCAGGCAGATGATGTCAACTGCTGTACCCCTGTCCATCAGTTCCGTAGCCCCATCATAGAAGGCCACCAAATTGGTCAGGCAGGATTTCCCCTTAGTGAAGCCATGCTGGCTGTCACCAAGCATCTTGTTCTCTTTCATGTGCCTTAGCATGCCTTCCAGGAGAATCTGCTCCAAGAGTTTGCCAGGCACAGAGGTGAGACTGACTGGTCTGTAATTCCCTAGGTCATCCATTTTCCCCTTCTTGAAAATGGGGGTTATATTTCCCTTTTTCCAGTCATCGGGAACTTCACCTGACTGCCATGATATTTCAAATATGATGGAGAGTGGCTTAGCAACTTCATTTGCCAGCTCCTTCAGGACCCGCAGATGGATTTCATCAGGTCCCATGGACTTGTGTATGTTTAGGCTTTTAAGATGGTCTCAAACCAGACCCTCTCCTGCAGTGGGCCTAGGGTCCTCGTTCTCATAGTCCCTGCGTCCACCTTCCAAGACTTGGGTGGTGTGATCAGAGCATTTGCCAGTGAAGACTGAGGCAAAGAAGTGATTAAGAACCTCAGCCTTCTCCTAATCCTGGGTAGCCAGTTCTCCCGATGTCTTCCGAAGGGGGCCTACATTGTCCCTAGTCTGTCTTTTAGTCGCTACGTACCCATAGAATCCCTTCCTATTATCTTTCACATCCCTAGCCAAGTTCAATTCTAACTGGGCCTTTAGCCCTCCTCACCTGGTCACTAGCTTCCCGGACAGCATCCCTGTATTCTTTCCAGGCCGTCTGTCCTTGCTTCCACCTTCTATAAGCCTCTTTTTTCCTTTGAATTTTCCTGAGCAGCTCCTTATCCATCCAAGGAGGTCTCCTGGCCCTCCTGCTGCACTTCCTTCTAGCTGGGATGCAACACTCCTGAGCTTGGAGCAGGTGATGCTTGAATAACAACCAAGAGTCTTGGGCCCCCTGCCCTCTAGGGCTGTATCCCATGGAACCTTACTAAGCAGGCTCCTGAAGAGGCCAAAGTCTGCTCTCTTGAAGTCCTGGGCAGTGAGCTTGCTGCACGTTCTTCTCACTGTCCTGAGGATCTCGAATTCGACCACCTCGTGGTCGCTGCATCCAAGGCTGCCTTGGAGCGTCACATTTCCAACCAGCCCTTCCCTGTTGGTGAGCACAAGGTCAAGCATGGCACCTCTCATTGTCAGCTCCTCTATTACTTGCAGAAGGAAGTTGTCTTCCACAGAATCGAGCAACATCCTGGATTGCCTGTGCCGGGCTGTACCTTCACTCCAACAGATGTCAGGGTGGTTGAAGTCTCCCATGAGAACAAGGGCCTGAGAGCGTGAGGCTGTTCCTATCTGTCTATAGAGCACTTCATCCACAGATTCCTCTTGATCAGGCGGTCTGTAACAGATCCCCACATTAATGTCCCTCATAAGCTGTTCTGCCTTTAATCCTGACCCACAAACTCTCTGTCAACTGCTCACCCGTTCCCAGACAGAGTTCCATACTCTCCAGCCTATCCCTAACATAAATAGCAACTCCCCCTCCCCGCCTGCCAGGCCTGTCTTTTCTAAAGAGCCTGTAACCTTCCATTCCAACACTCCAGTCACAGGAGCCATCCCACCATGTTTCTGTGATGCCTATTATATCATACCCCTGTAGACGTGCACACATCTCTAATTCCTCTTGTTTGTTCCCCATGCTATGGGCGTTTGTATGGAGACATCTGAGGCGAGCTTCAAATGAAGCCGGCTCATTGGCTGGAGCGGCTGGAATATCTCTGCATTGCTCTGAGCATTTATTGTAGGTGCTGGCAACTGACTGGGTGTGTTGGGATGGAACGATGCCTCCCTCTCCCAACACATCTAGTTTAAAGAAACCTTGACCAGCCTGGCAAGCCTCCTACCAAAACTACTCTTCCTCTTCTTTGTCAGATCAGCTCTACGAGCCTCCAGTAGACCTGGCTTACTAACTTGAACCCCATGGTCAAGACACCCAAATCCCTATGACATCACCCTTTTAACCATTTATTAACCTGGCCAATCCTCCTAGGTTTTTTAAGGTCCTCCCCTGTATCCTGGAGAATTGACTAAAAGATAATCTGAGCTCCAGAGCCCCTAACCACCTCTCCCAGGGCTCTGTAGTCCTTCTTTATGTTCTCCAAGCTACTTCTATCAACATTGCTAGCACCCACATGGATCACTAGAAGTGGGCAATAGTCCGTGGGTCTCACTAGAGCAGGCAGCCTCTTTGCAACATCCCTGATCCATGCCCCAGGTAGGCAACACACCTCCCTTGAGACTGGGTCAGGCCGACAGATGAGTGCTTCTGTCCCTTTCAGAGTAGAGTCCCCTATCACTATGACCCGTCTCTTTTTCCTGGCAGCACCAGTAGTGATCTTCTTTACCGGTGCACCAGCCGGTTGTTTCTGGTGCAAGTGCCCTTCCTTCTTAGCCCCCTGGAGGACAGCAAAGCAGTTCTGGGTGGGGACAACAGCTTTAGGAGGAAGCCCCTTGTTTTTAATTGTCCTCTTCCTCTTTTTTTTTTTATTGTTTTTTGTTGTTACTATTTCCCAGCTTCCTGGGTTGACAGCCTCCTCCTCTCCTCCATGAGCTGCAGGAGACGCTTGAAGCCCCTGCACAGTTTGGGCCTGCAGCAAGCAGTCCTGTTTCCTCTCAGCTTCCCTGATATCTTGCAGCCTATTAACAGCACCCCGCAGCTCAGCCACCTGCTACAAGAGGACCTCCACCATGGAGCACTGAGTGCAGCCCCACCTATTGTGCACCCTCCCCTCACGATACCAGTGCAGACACTCTCTACACTCCAAGCTCTGCACTGCAGCCTCCCCTCTCATCGGCTCCGTCTGGGTGCCTACGCTGGCTACTGCCGGGGCAGCCAGAGCAGAGCTCCTAGACCGGGCCCTGGTCATACGGGGAGCACTCACCAGCCCGTGCCTACACACACTACCTCGCCGCGCCCCTGATCGCTCGCGCTCCCTGGGGCAGGTTTTTAACCAGTCAGAGCTGGTGCTGCTCCTCCTGGCTCCGCCCCCTGTGAGTCAGCTGCTCGCGTCAGCTGAGCTGCCGGCTCCTGGGCAAGTTCTGTCAGGACCTGAGGCTCCCTCGGTGACTCTGGGTGCTCTGAGTAGAGGCTCCTGGACACTGATCTCCTCCCTGCACCGGTGTGGAAGGCGGCCTCTCTCGAGCTACTCACCTCAGCACCTCAACACTCAACACCTTGAAGATCTTTGATAAAAAGCTGGAAGAAGCTGCAGCAAAAGTTCCTACATCCTTTGGTTAGGAGATGGTTTTAAGCAGAGGTTGTCATAGTTGGCTCATGACAGGGCTTCCTTGCAGCTCTTAATCTGGATCCTGTGGAACTGGATTCTGACTCTGACCCATGAATTGACTTCTTGGCCTGACCTCTGATATTACAGTGAACTTGTCTGGAGATCTGGACTCCAGTCTGAGTCTGCTTACGATCAGTAGGCCTGCCCCATTTGCCTCACCTTGGTGCTATGGGACAGGACCCTTGTCAGTGAGGCCACTGCCTCTGCTGGCCTTGTTGTCATGCTGGGCGGCTGACCACCTTTCTTTAGGCAGCAGCACCTGCCCTTGGTTCTCCCTAACACACATTTCCTTACTCAAAAATGTAGGCCTATACTTAAATGAAGGAATAATGGCTGTAAAAAACAAAAGAAAAAGGTTCATTCAGGCCATGAATAGATTGTTTGCTTATGATACTTTATAGATGAAAATCAGTTCTGACCTCTCCTTCCAGTCATCTTTTATGTAATGCAGTAAGAAGGATCAGCATCTGCAGTGCTTAATTTTGATCAAAACTGAATATAATTTGCGAACAAAATGGCAGGTCAAATGTCTTATTAGGGTTTTTCGTTTGTTTGTCTGGTTTGAATGCAGTGATAAAGCTAGCACTCATGGAAATCTTTTGCTGTAGTGCCAACTAAGAAAAAGTAAATATTTCCATGCACTCTTAGGAACTTTTAAAGCCAGAATGAGTAGATCAGTGATGTTCTATAACAAAGGAGGTGAAACTCTGCTTAGGAGATTAAATGTTTTTATAATCTTCTGGATTCAGGCTGCCTCAGCTCTATTCAGGCATTTGCACATAATAAATATAGATGCCTCCCTGCAGGCCTTTAAGAGATTTCAGACAACTCAGATTTAACAGATCGTTCCATTACCCCAAACTAATGGAAGAAATTAGAGATAAATAATTACATTTCAAAATGTGGATTTGGCACTGGAAACTTATTAACTCAGATGCAAAATTATGTAGGCAGGATATGCAAATGACAAGTTTGAGTCATATTTACACCATCAAAATATATCTGACAATGCATCTGTATTAGCATTTCAGAGGACACGCTCAAGATCAGCTTTGCAGTTTGTTCAAACATCAAGTCCAAGCTCAGGGAGTTGTATAGTAATAGTATCTCTATGCTATGTTTGCTAGCCATAAAATACCATACAGACAGGCTGAAGGCAGTATGCTAGTGACAGCTCTTGTGGAAGACAGAAAATAATGTGGACACATTCAGTGACACAGTTATTTAGATGGTGTAAAACTGTCATAGCCATTGATCTCAACAAATCTTTGACAATAAAACCAGTCCATGAACTTCCCAGTGTTGTTTTTGGTATCCTGTTTTGTGGTGCTCAGATGTTCCCCATAAAATCCTGTGAACACCCTGGAGATAATTTCTCTTTTCTTCATCAGCTATGTCATTCTTTTTTCTATGATTTTCACAGTTCTCACTGAAAAACAGAAAAAGTACCCTTTGAACCAGGTTCTAAACTCCTGAAGAAATAACTAACAATGGAAAGTACTATAGTCACCACAGGGAGAAAGCACTTCTGCAAGCACTCCTAAAAGTCCCTTTACCATGTACTCCTACTTACTTTGTAATGATTGCATGTTTTCCCTTTAGGCCCACTAAAGTATTTGATTGCAATTACACTCATTTACATAGCAGATGAGGCTAATTGCTGGTATTAGTTACCAAATGTATGCTTGTATTGTGAGAGTAAAAAAATGCCCTACAGAAAAGAAAACGGCTATGCCTCTAATTAAGGAGCTATGAGTCAAAGTGAGCTTGTTCAGAGATGTAAATATAGAATCAAGGGCTTTCAGAGTTCTGCATTGTGTTTTATTATATCACTAGTTCCCATATTTCAGAGATAACACTGGTAGACCTTATAGTACATACAATGAGCTATTCTCATTTTCTCAGAAGCTGGGATGATGGGCATCACAGAAAAGCTCAGACAGAGAGATCTAGATTTCTAAAATTTTTAATTAGAAATAAATGTGACTGACGTATTAGGAAGGTTCTTTGTGTATAACAGCTACATTGAAATTATTATTTTAAGCAGTCCCATCACTTATTCTTTTGGGATAATTCCCACAAAAAGTCTTTTTTTTACTTTATTCAGAGCTCAAACCATTTTGTGTCAATGGACTGCATTTGGACATCATTTTGCCTGCAATTATACACAAGGACTTCTAAGATAATATGCTACTAAAACAAATGTGAGAAGCATCAGGTCAAGTGGAAACCAGATGAATAACAATTCCAGGATTTGGCCTTGGATAACATTCCTAATATAAAAATTCTGATAAGATTTGCATCTATACATCTATCTATATAAGAGACAGAGGGCTAGTCTTGAACAGTGGAATGAAGATTTGTTAATTTTAGTTAGCTTCAGGAGGTCACAGTGAGAACAGAAGTGTGCCCATCAGTATCCCTTGGACAGGGTTGAAAAGCTCCCCATACACATGTAAGAATTAACACTTTATCAAACTGTGCCTTAGATTTTTCTTTTTCCTGGAAGTCTACCAAATCTTGACAGCATTTAAGCTGTGGGTGTGCAGAAGCACTACGTACCATATTTACTATTATCATCTATTGGGTAGTTTTCCATTAGTCTACTATGTTTTGCCTGTGTTCAGAATTGAATTTCTTTTTGTTTGGGTGTGGATAGCAGGAAGCATTCTTTTCTTTCTGTTTACGCATTACCTAAAGACCAAGCAATTTGATCGGGCTCGTGAAAAGGGTTTCCGCATGTTCTAGTAATAGAGATGAACATAAAAATAAATGAATAAGGTGTGTTAAATCAACGTTTTTAGCATTTGTTTGATTTATATCTCAGTTTTTCCATCACGAAACATAGTAGTCACTGTTTGGAGACCTGTTTACCAGGCAAAAGAGAATTGTGAACTTTAAGAGACATCACAGAGTCACAACTATATAATATTATAACACCCCTGATCTACAGCTAAGCTACAGAAAGCACAACACACTCGTACTTAGAAAAAGAACATTTCTTTCGAACCCTGCTAATTTTAAAATCAATTTAAAATAATCTGAATTTGTCACTGTGTCTCCCCATTTGATTACAAATTATTTCTGCCTCCTACAAAAAAAAAAAGAATTGCCATCCTCATGCAAAAATTAATTACAACCATAAAACTCTAAGCTTGATTTTCTGTTGCCTTTCATATCATATAATGTAAATTCTGTGTAAATCTGTGTAATATATTACCATTCTGATATAGGAAGTCTTTAAGTCACAAAGGGATGATGCAAATGAGAATCTATCCCTCTTGCTTTATTAACTTTGTTATTCTTAGCTACTGGTTTATGCTAGCATTTGATTCATCAGCGTCTGGTTACCTACACAGGTCATTTTATAAAATGAGACTAGCTGTGAGCTACATTATCAGCTGCTCCTTATTTTCTTTCTGAAAAGAAGATTAAAAGAAGTTTTAAACCACCCAAAATACAATCCATGGATGCCAAGGCCTCTCCCTTCTGAGTGCCTATTCTTGTTAAATATATACCTTTGTAGGACTAATCCCAAATGGTTTGATGACAGGGGTCATGTAAAGTGTCATTTTTCAAACTTGTGTGAAAATCCATCTCAAGCCATCTTCCCCTCTTATATTTAACCTCATTTCTGAAGCACTTCTGCAGCATAATTACTTAGCTAGAGCACAAAATGTAAACAGGACATCCTCTCAGATAGGAGATCCCAACATGTTGAAAAGTATATGCCTTGGTTCTTACTCAGTTCTGGAAAGCATCCCAAGACTTCCACAAAAAGATACTGTTTCTGTTAATGTGGAACATAAACTTAGCCCTTAACATGAAACAAAACCAAACAACATCTGTCCTTACAGTTTGATTGTTTGTTCCATCCTAGTGTAATTATTCTTACTTGACAGCAGCCCCTGCAGGCTATAGCCTTGCTTACTCTCCTTTGCCCTGAAAGCACACCCAGCATTAAGAGATGAAATCTCTGCATCAGAACTCCTAGTGCTCATTTGTTTAGAAAATCTTAGTGCTACAGCACAGTCACATTTTTATAACTATCTGAGATTTTTTTTTTTTTTTAATAGCATTTCGCCAATCCAAGTTGACTGAGAAAGGCTGGTGTACCCAAAATCACAGGTTTCTGAAAAAATCCCTGGAACTTCCAAGGGAAAAAGTGGTCAAAATGGGAAGGCGATCAATTTTTCACTCCTCCATTCCTTTACAGGAATAAGGATTTCTTCTTATGTTTGGTGTTTACCTTAATGTTTATTTTCAGTTTTTCTACCTAGTGGCAATAAAATCCTAAACATACATAAGAAAAAGGGAGAACATGCTCTAATCACTACCCGTGCAGACAGTGTGGGGACAGGAGAAAGGCAAAATTTTCTTGTCCTGAAAGAAGCCACACATTTTCTGCCACTTTGACCAAAAGGGGCCAAAGCAACCAAGCTCCCCAAACTGAAAAATGGCTCAAGAAAAGAGGGTGCACACCAGAGGATTGTTAGATCTCCAATTGTAAATTAGTATTTTCCACAGACTTGCACTAAAGCAATATCAACTTTAATCCTATTTCTGAACTTTTATATCTCTTGCTGACCGTCTCTTCATCTGCAGATCTCTCCCAAGACAGTAGGACTTTGTCAGAACCGCAAGGCCCTCTTTTCTCTTGAGACGTATGGGGTCTGTTTGGAAGACTGCCAGATCTGGCTGTGTATGAAAACACCATTTTTAAAACTTGGTGCTTCAGGGATCTCCAAAATCTAATCTCATCTCATCTAATCAGCGATGTCTAAGAAGAATAAATATAGATTGTGTCTTGTCCGCATACACTCAGTAACATAATTCAAATTCTAACTGATCACACAAGCCTTTGTTAAATTTCACATCTAAACACCTAATTTTGGATTATGGCTGCTACCTGTTTTTCTGAGCATGCAGTTGCAAATATTGTCTGCTATACACATAATTATTATAATAACTGTAACCCTTTGCTGCCTTTTTCCATAACGTTCACACAGCATGAAAAGAGTGACACAATTTGGTGTTGTGTTAAATATGAAAGTTCATGGCTCATAACATTAGTATAATTTTCCATTGATAAATTTGGCTTTTTTGAGTACTATGTGGTTGGTAAAGTGGCTCTCTGAGTCAAGGTATTCCTCACATTTTGTATAGCATTTTTTTTCCAAACTCTCCATGCTTTCTGTGATCACAGAAGCTGTGATTTTTTTTTATTTTCTTTCAGAGATCAGTTGCACAAGCATTTCAGGTGTAAAATTTAATGAAGTAAAATACAATATTTTTAAATAGAAAAAAGAATAGTTGTTTCAGGATCAGTAATGTGATCCTAGAGTTTGCTTAAGTTTAAGCAATACAAAAAGCTAACTGAAACTAGAGCCAGATTCCCATGCAGTTTGTGTGCCTGAGAAATTGCTTCAGAGTAAGCTGGAGCTTTTGTTAAGGGACCAAACTCTCCACTTTCCTTATAAAAGTACACAATAGAAGACTTGCCTCTAAAGACTTATGGCTCCTAGGCTGATTCCTTACAGTCACACCGTTCCTTTAGTAAGAGAGGCACTGTGAAGGGAACAGAAGCCACAGTTTATAGGAAACACAGACAATAACCCCAGAAGTCTCTGCCAAAATTATAGGTTCATCACCTAGTCGCTACTTTTTCCCAGCAGTGGCAAAAAAGTTAGCAATAAATGTTATTAATTCAATTCCATGCCTGCAATTCCACATCAAAGCAGTGTGGATTACATCAATATTTTTACCCTTGTAACAGAAAGAATGCTGTTATGAAAGAATGTTCCTCAGTTTTCTCTCCTCTATTTGTCTATACTCAAAAGCAGATCTTGTGATTTATAGGGGAGATGACCCACAAGCTGTAAATTGTAGCTCATTCACTTCTATATGAGCTCTGGCCTTATCCATTTAACATTGCTATAGTTGCTCTGTGATGTGGAATGAACAGAAAAACAAAGAGCTGGAAGAAGGCAAAAGATTTGGCACTGTCACCTTGAAATCGGTTGGCAGTCTAAGTGCTATTGTGGTTTTTAATGAGGATTTATTTTTCCATCTTTAAAACTTGCCTCCCATTTGTACTATTTGTGAGAATTAACTGAGTTGAAACACTTCAATATATGTTATTGGTAAGGCTGCAAACCTCCAAATAATCTGCTGTTTAAAAGTGCTATTTTTGAAAGAAAGAATAAAATAAAAGAGCAATTTGATTGATTGTTTGTTTAATCAAAGAGTCTAATTATTTTAAATTTAATGTTTTAGAGTTCTTTACATATCTGTCAAGTCTTCATCAAGGGAATTATCCCTGTCACATCTTTACTATGTTTTTGCTATCATTTGCATTCATTGGTTCATCAAGAATTGGAAGCACAGTAAACAGCACTAGTCACATCTGAGCATCTTCTAATTAGCAGGGCAACCATACACTTTTTGGGTCTGTGCCAAACATCTGAATGCTGGAAGTGAAAGAAGCTTTCCTTGAGATGACCTTCAGCAGCAGAAATACCTTACAACCAATAACCCTGAGACACCAGAAATTGCTAGGACAGACCCTTAAAAAGCATAGTACTGTGTGTAATGGGATGTGGTCAGGGCAGCCAGAGGACACACTGATTCAGATGTCCCTCTTGCAACTTCCACTCGCAGAACTTCTGTGGTGATTAAATGCGTTTTTCTGTTGTACATCCCCTCAGGACGACAGCTGCGGAAATGTCCCCTCCTCTCCATAAAGTGAATCACCCCTGGATAGTGTGGGTGTAGCTGTTTGTACATCTCTTATCATATTACGGATGTGCTAATATCTTGACATGCAAACCACAAGACCATCCAAGACTCTAGCAGCTAAACTGAAATGATTCAGTTATGATTTATGTTGGGAGGTTTCCTCTGCAATATATTCACCCTTGAAGGAGATGAAGGAAACACATAAATTTGCTTATGTAATCCAGAAATGGAAGAAGAGGATCAAGTATATTGTAAAAAGCTCTCAAAAATAAGTGTGAGTAAGGCAGTGTCATAGATGCCACACTTAGATGAAGACTGGGAAAGACACAGGATAATGCATGGTCACTTGACCTGAAAGGAAGATTAAAGACTCAAAAATGGGAAGTAGAAAAAAGGCCACCAATAGAGCCTGGGAAGAAAAATCAGTCCTGACAAGGTGGGTTTGCATGTCTAGACTGTTTCCTCCTAGTGCAATCTTCCAGACAAGCAAATTTTGTGAAGTTCTAAATCCTCTTCCTTCCCAGTGAAAAATTTTCTCTTCAGAGATCAGCACTAAAGTCAGACAAAAGCTTTATGCTTTGGCTGAAGGTATTGGCATAAACTTAAGAAGATGAAATTGTTAGAGACCCCACTGTGAAAAATGTCCTCAAAAAAAACCCTAAAATCATTTCCATATCACCTTCCCTTTAAATAATGATAGGGTTTGCTCTTCACAGCTGACAGTATTTGAAAAGCCAGAACAGAATCAAATTTGTTTACCAGTTCTGAAAAGCTCTCATCATACGTAATATTTCTGTTTGGAACCAAGGATATAATAAATAAACTCTAATTGCTTCCAGAAGCAATCTGAACCCATAATACAGGACATTACAGTAAAATATATGCTTAGAATGTAATAAAAAAACCTTACATCACAGCTAACAACAGGTATTTCTATGAGATCTGGCAGATCAAAGAGCCAGCTAAAGAGAATATGATAAACTGGAGTATACAATGTCTTATGATAACTGAGAACAATACTAATTACATGGCTTCTTAGTATTGTTTATTTATACCAATAGCTGAAAGATATATTTGGTGTACATCGTGTTATATTTGAAGGAAATTAAAAGATCTTAATGAAACAAATTTAGAAGCTGGAAGTCCAAAGAGCCAATCCATATCCCACTGCTACAGAATATGCGAGAACATGAATTACATGATTCTAAAGGTAAATCAAGATTCATAAGGATTTGATATGTACTAAGCAGTATGAATTATAATTTGCCCACTTATTACAATACCAATGTTAAAAATACACTGGTCTAATGTATCGTGGGAGCAGGGTTTACAGAACTTCTGAGTACTCAGAGAGACAAAGTCAGTATGAGCTGCAGGGGTTCAGCTCCCTGAGAATCAGTCACTGATAATGTAAACCTCTGTCAGTCATGTATCAATAACAGTTCGTCAGGCATTCAACAGAAACTCTCA